>NC_084917.1:8557629-8883141 GCF_949316345.1 Pungitius pungitius | reverse complement strand
TGCTTTAACTTAACCAGTGTCCATGTTTCTGATCTGAAAATATACGGTGGTGACAAGTTCAGAGAAAAATAATATTCCATTAAGCAGCTGTTGAGGGCAACATCTTTAAGGATTCGGCAGCTTAATACTTCTTGCTGGAATTAAAATGGCTCAAAGATATGACAGGTTCTCCGAGTTCTGGGTTTTAAATCTGGAGGGAAAACATGTACTGCGTGACTCAGGCTGAGAGAGCACTTTTTGGTGCCAGACAAACTGAAGGCCAACACTGCAATGTCAGAAAGAGGTCAAAAGCAAATAGAAACCCGAGGTCCGCTAGTGGAGAGATAAAGAGCACTCCAGTGAGACTGGTTGACTTCAACACAAAAAGCCTGCACAAATATTAACACATCTGCACAAATGATGACAAACGGGGAACGCATTTCCCATCCACAGGAGAAGGGTATCTCTATCTGCCTGTGAACGCGTGTTACATCTTTTTCTACATGCTCTCTTAAAGCTCTGCAGACAAATGACCGGTTTAACACACAAGCGGCAGCGTGTTTCGCAGACATTCAGCTCTGAGGCATGATGGCGTGACATCTCCTTGCGCGGCTGCCACATTTGAAAAATGACAGCTCACGTGCCAAAAAAAAAGTGGGATTGCAGCACTCCGTTGGCACAACAACCCGGAAACCGCTCGTTTCTCGGGTCGACACATTTAATCTTGGCTCATTTTCAACCTTGTCCGTAAACATATCCGCGCCAAAAAATGAAATGCTAAGACCTTTTGGTGCTTTGAGTGCTTTGTGACCTAAAGCAAACTTGAGTCCTTATTAAAGGCTGATCACCTCCTCCCGGAGGGCCATGCGATCAGTCGCGTGCGTCGCTATGCGTTGGTCCGCTGTCGATCTTGCGCTCTGCTGCAGCAGCCTGCGTTAGATTTGGGGTGGCCAGTGGTTGCTGTGACTCACACACGCTGCTTATTCTATGTGAGACGGCTCAGGTCACTCAGGTGGTGCGACTCACTCTTTCTCTTTTTTTTTTTTTTAACTAGCCAACATCTGGCCCGGGGCAGCGGATGGCTGTTAACAGCTTAAACCCCTGGCAGATCTATTTAATTCGGAGGACTCCGGCCCTCAGACTGGATCGCGGCCCAGTGAAGTTTAGCGGTGGCGGAAGCTCTTTGGCTGCCATTAATAGAGTTTGGCAGATAGTGAGAGCAGCTGGAGACGGTGACAGGGGCCGACTAAGTGGCCTGAACCTGCTGCAAAGTGGCAGGAGCACTCGGATGCCTGTTGCATCCCTCTTGACATCATTAAGCACGTGAGACAGTCTTGGCGTGTATGTGACAGAGAGAAAATGGGGGGGGGGGGTGGAGGTGATAACCATTATTTTTGCTTCAACACAAGAGCAGAAAGAGGAAATACACACGACATATTTTTATGATTTTTTTTTCTCGTTTGACATGAAAAAGACATCCAAACACGCACACACTCACACACCAAATCAGAACTTTTTTTCTTCCTTTTCTCCTCTTTTTTTTTTTTTTATCAAAACATGAAGCTGGATTTCTTAAACTTAAGATACATGAAAAGATAAGACATTCATTCCAAGCAATGGCGATGAAGATTACAATATCTTGATAGAATAGACAAACAGATTCATTACTTCATGGCTAAAACCTGAGTTATTCCAAGTATTTTCATATGAAACTGCACAAGAATGCACATAAAAAATAAATTATGCATTATTATTCTCATGTATTATTTGCATGACTAAAGCTATGCTAATATATTCATGTGATATATACACACATTGACTTATGGATTATTTATGTACGTGTATAGTCGTCTCAGGGCTCTGAGATCATGTTGAGAGGTCCGGTCAAAGCGCAGAACCACCTCATGGCACAATGAGCCTCCTTCTGAAGCGCATCCGCCGCAAGGCGTTTCTTTGCAACTAAGGTGTGACTAAAATGATATTTGTTTTTTACACATTTAATTTAGTATTTCCCTTTTGCTTTTTTTCCAAGAGGAAATCAAAGTCAGGGACTAAGACAGGGAAAGTCCAGTTGTCTCTTTATTTATTTTTCTGCCCTTTTTTTCGTTTCGTTTTTGATCCTTTCTCTGAAAATGAAGAGGAGTGGAGGCACAGCATAATTTAGTTTGACTTCAGCCACCTCGTCCAGCCTGTCATCCTTCCTTCTGCCCCTCCCAGTCCTCTCCAGGATGAACTCAGGCATGGCTGTTTTTATTGAGTTGAAGGGTCGAGCACTAAAGTTGAGCAATGTTCAGTTATTGGATGTGTTTTATTTTCATTGTAGGACTCCGCTGCACCCATTATGTATGTGTTTTCGTCACAAAAATTCCTCATATTCCAAGAGTTTGGAGTGCTGCCGTGTCTTCCAAAGCCGGTAGAGGCGGAAGTCGAAGTACATCTCAATCACCTCTTTGCCTTGATTGGTAAATGAGACAGGAAAAAGTTTGAATTAAGTGTTAAAGAAGCAAAATGTATACCCAGACCATGATTTTTCTCAACCCCTTAAGATACAATAAGCAGATACTGTATTGCAACAGCTGCAACAAATATTTTCAAATACACTACGGAAGTTTTTGAGCTATTTGGATGAGAGCTTTGGAACTCTAATGGACACACAAATAACAAGGAAGATTTTTAATTAAAGTGAAGGACTAAAGAAGAGAGTCTGGGTTTTAAAAAAAATGTTTCCAGATGTTCCTGTAACTGAGAACAGGCTTAGAATGGTGTGAAAGTACTGTGCGTCTCTACCCTCACCTTCAGCTAAAGAGGGGCAGAGTGCAAAATGAAATGATCACTCCCTCCTGTGTGGTGGGCATTGTTCATGGAATGGTGTGAAGCCCATATGACTTTCATCAGTCGCATAGAAAAAATTAAATCACCAGGTTAGGGTGGGATAGGGTGAGGGATGAGAACGAAGCAGCATGTGACATGCGGCTGAAATCCTTATATTTCTAAATTGGGGAACTGCTGATTTGAGTAAATTCCATATGTTAACGTTAATTCAAACAGACCCTTTTTTTCTGGGTCACCTCGTGTGTAAATGCACGCGTGAATCAGTGCGTGTGTGTGTGTGTGTGTGATCTGCGTGTTTGGGAGTGTTTGCTCCGACTCACCCTGAGCAGACAGCTCCAGCGGCGACTCAAACTCAACAGAATAAGGCCTCATCAGATTCTTCAGTTTCTGGAACAGCTGTTGGGCCGAGATAAGAAAACAATCCGCAATTAATCCTACTGCACTTGGAAACACAAGCAGCGGGGGGGGGGGGGGGGGGCGCAGAACGCACATACACATATAGAAACGCACACAAGAAAGGCAACAAATCCAGCTCATTACTGCCAAAGAGATATATGGACGCTTGTCCTAAGCCGGTAACAGGGAGGGCAGTAAATTAGGTGGGAGCATGAAGTGCAGAGGTGTTCATTTCCCTGCTTGTCTTCGTATCACCGCCCTGCCTTTCCATGAAACAGCCCAGCTTGTAAAAGGCAGAGAGTAGGACCCCGTTCACGGCCATTTTTATCAGCGAAGAGTCCCATGTTCAGGAAATTAAAAGAGGGAAGATTCGAATCAACACTTTTTTTTTTGTAATTGTAGATGAAATTCCAAGCATTTGTACTCCTGCAGGCGGTTTTCTAATATGAAATCTGCTCGGCCTGAAATGGAACGCTGAGAAAACAGGTTCCACCTTCTGGTTGAGGTTTCTCTCACTATCATATCATGGTAGAGCTTTGGTATTATGGGTGGTTGGATAGGCAAAAAATGCAGACGGATCATGGACTGAAGTGTAGATGTGCTACAAAAACCTTCTTTGATCCCAAAGCCGGTGGTACCTGCACCATTCTCTGTCTCATCGGTGAAGTGTATATGAGCTGCACAGCAGACAAGATCCTCGATACTTAACAAGAGAGACGGCTGACTCGCATGAACGGGTCCAAGGCGGCCTGGATGCATGTCTGCATCGTCACTGCGCTGCATTTTTATAAACTATAAAGTTCTACTTCTCACGTGATGCTCTGCATATTGAAAGTTGAAGCTCACTGATTCCTCTGGAATTTAGTCACGAGGGATCCGGATACCTCCGCTGTCAGAGCAATCAAAGGCCAACCGCGCTTTTGTCTTTCAGTTTATAATGTTTTAAATGGAGGTGGTGAAGAAATTAAGCTTTCATTCCTGGTGTTTGCAGTCCTTTGAAAAAGATGAAAGAAGATGGCTACATGACAGATGTGGAGGAGAGTGGTTGAGGGGACGTGGCCTGTTTGTAGTGCAGAGAGAGCTGGAGGCAAATAGCAGATCTCAAATAATGTGCTGCCAGTGGGGAAGTTTCCTTTCTGTTGTGCGTCTCCACGTTTCACCTTGAGGTGTCATAACTGTGTTTTTCCAGTAATCAAAGAGCAGCAGGACCCTGATTCATATCACTTAAACAATGCAAGACATTATCAGAGAGATAACTATCATTAAAAAAAAAACATAATCATGATATAATTTAATGTTATTAATCAAATATGTTTTTCCTATTCCTATTCATTTAACCACCCACTCTATTAAAACTCCATAGAAATATTCATGAGCTTATATATAATTCATATATTTTGAGATTAAAACCCTTCCCGCACAATTTTATAAAGTCCCACTTAGCATTTGAACATGCTGGTGTGTGTAGAAGTACACATTAAGAGACTTGACGTGTGACTTGCTTTCACCTACACAGGAGGATTCAGCACATAGATACTTCCCGACAGTCCACGGGAGTCCATTCATTTACTTTAGATTTAAGGCGTGGAGCATATGGCAACAATCAAATCTAATCTTTAAAAGTGGAATGAGCCGAAACCCAAGCTGAGAGGAGAGTCATGGAAAAAAAAAGCAAACATTCAAGCTTTGTTTGGACAAATGCATGTGTCTTGTCTGTCTGGGTGGAGATATCACTGACGTGCAGACTGTCCATCAACCCCAGGGAGATCCACTCTATGCCACTGAGGCTGTTTCTGCCAGCTCCTTTGTTTTTATGTATGTAAGTGTTTTTTAAAACTTCTCTTTAGGTAGAGAGCGGTGCAGCAGCACTCCACGTGTGCTCTTCAGCTCTAACGTCACACAGAGTGAGATGAAAGTCAGATGTGTGGATTGGGAGAGAGGAGGAGGAGGAGGAGGAGGAGGAGGAGGAGGAGGAGGAGGAGGAGGAGGAGGAGGAGGAGGAGGAGGAGGAGGAGGAGGAGGAGGAGGAGGAGGAGGAGGAGGAGGAGGAGGAGGAGGAGGAGGAGGAGGAGGAGGAGAACATAGTGAATATCGCACACAGTGAGAGTAAATCTGAAAGCAGATGCAGGCAAGCGGGGCATGAGGGGCAAGAGCAGGGGTGGGAGTGTTCACCTAAACGATAAAAAATACTTCATATTTACCATCTCATGTTATGAAATTGGTTTGTGTGGCACTAAAATGTTGTACATGCGACTTAACAGAGGCCTGGAATTGGATTTCTACTCTTGCGTGGCGGTTTTCGATGGTTCCCCCCCCCCGGCCTAGGAATTTTTTCCATTAGTTTTTACCGCCCCATATTTATTGCACAACACCTGCTTGTATACTGCAAAGCAATTGTGTTCACGGTCTTCCATTCAATTTGGGATACAGACTTGCCATGTAGATTTTTTGTGCTTGAGCTGACGAGTTTGTGTGTGTCTTTTTGTGTCGGTGCCCTCGTACCTTCTCTCCGTTGGGGTTGCCCAGCACATAGCATCCCATTATGTGGATAATGTTGGGTTCTGGGTTGATTTTACTCATGAAGCGACTGAGCCTCCTCCAGAACCTGAGAACAAAAGACACTGATTGCATCGGTCCGATTTGACAAAACACAGAATGTCACTGCTGCTCTTTTTTTCTGATGCACTGCTGGAAAAGTCTGTGAGCCTTTATGTTTTTATATTGAAAACAAACATCACCTATTTAAGATGTTCCCCTTGGGAGAGATTCCTCACTATGAAAGGTAGTAGATTGTGCTCATTTAAATGACAGTGTTGAATCATCCAACTTTGATTGAAATCAAGTCTGGGGGCATTCCAAGAGATGGCATTCACATTCTGTAAATACCATATAGACCAGTGGTTCTCAACTGGTCTCGCTGCGGGACCCAGAACGACTGACATGAATCTTTTAACCCTTTGAAAACCTCAAATAAAAATCCGGATTTCTTTGGGAATTAACCAGTTTCCTTTAATCAAGATATCTGACTGAGCCCTTCCTCCTATGACTGGTAGAATAAATAGCTCAAGGAAAGAGCAGTTTTCTTAATACCCTTTTCTCTTACTCGATAACATTTAAAGCATCATCCCGTTTCAATGCTTTGTGAGACGTGGGGCGTGTGAAGTGTGGTGTTGGACATAACGGAGCCGATGGAACACATACTTACTGGCTCATGTCCTCCTCCTTTTCCACCTTAGCAAAAGTTGCCACTTTGTTCTTCAGTAAATACAAGTGACCGGGGCCTCCCTGAGAAACGCATACAAGAGGGAAACACGTGCTACTAATGTGAGTCTATGAAACACATGATCACATACATCCCAAATAAAACCTAGAATGTACGAAAAATACAACTAGTAAACTTTGATTCAGTTTGCTGGTTCCTCACCTGACAAAAAATGAGCATCCTCCAGAACTTGCTTCCTCTCCTGTAAGCTGTGAGCTTCTTTTCTATTTCCTCTTTGAGGGACAGAAAAAAAGCATCTGATTTATGTGACTGATGTGAAGTAAAGGGACCGAGAACCAGTGTGAGCGATGAATTTAGAAATACTGGAGGTTGAGTTCAAGTTCAGGTGTAACGATAAAGCAACTCTAATGTAAGATTAAGTTTGAATTAAATTCAACATTGTGTAGTTAAAAAAATGTCACAGCAAAATGAACAGGCCAATGAAAGAAAGTAAAATAGAAACATAAAATCTGTGAGTTATTCATGGACATCCTCTCACAAACTCTGTGTCGGCTTCATTCAATGCAGAGTTTGTCCTCTTTAGAATCTCCCAAAATGGGAGTTTGTCTCTTCTCATCATTTTCAGAATTTAAAAACTAATTTAAAATAATATCACAATGTAATCTTGTACTTTTGCAACACTGTAACTGGTTGTGGATGAAATGCCTGATTAAGCCCAATCAAAGTTGTATTTTGAAGAGGTCATCATTTTAAAATCTTTTCTACTGTATTATTCAATATTATAACACCTACTCACTAGAACTGTAAAAGGACTATTTACTCACCCAAAATATCATCAAACGTTGCATGTTCGTGGTCCTGTGGTAAAAGATCAGATGAAGCAAAATGGTCAGGCTTCGTAATGTAAAAACAATTAGCAGGTTTGTATGTTGAAGGGTTGTCATGCACACGTGTCAATCAATGTCTCAACTCACGTAGAGGATGGGGATGATGGAGGGGTCATCCCTGCGAATTATAGTGGGAACGTACTCTGCCTTTGGGACTTTGGAGGAGATCAGCTGAAGGTGAAGCGGACACCGAAGGACAGGTATGATGCATTTAATGGGGTGTGAGGAAATGAAAGCCAGAGAAATTGGAGCAAAGTGGAGAGAAAAGGGAGAGAACTGCAGTTAGAGAGAAATTAGAGGAAACAGTAAAATAGCAACTCCATCACACACTTGTGCCTGCAGGGAATGCACAGTAGTATATACTATTCGCAGCAACACGGTATACATCAGGTGCATTTAAAATACCTCATCTGGATCTAAATTTACCTTTACTAAGATTAGGCTATTTTAACCTAAATATGTCAATCCTCAAGTAAGTGTTTCCTAAAACTACCATCTTTATTGTGCCCAGTTTATTACTGATTAGCTGCAACAAATGACATTTACATTGTTAAAGGGACAATCCACCAAATCCATTTAGGTTAGGACATTGTTTTTGTTTAAGCAGAAAACCTGCATCCACATTTTTTTTCAAAGAAATGAGCCTTTAGAGGTCTAAAGAAAGATAGTAGTTAGTTTTATTGTATTTTGGGCACTTGATATATACTTCAGGATAAATCTTGGCTGATGGTCAAAGTCAAAGCACCTGGCTTTGACTTTGACCATCCTAAAAATGATTTCCCTCGTCAACCTGTCAGCCTTAAGTATGATTATTAAATATGACGTTCAATGTTCATCTAATACCATGATTTTGGGAGGTACAAAGTCGTCTCCTTCACATGCCAGCTTCTCCATCTCGCGCTCCTCCTCCCAGTCTATATTGTCATCGAGCCCCCCTTCATCCAAGGTACCACAAGACGCTTGAAGGTCTCCACCTAGCAGAGAATATATTGCGCCGGTGAGAAAAAAATGCCTTGAAGGCAGATCGCGGGAGGCGAGAAAGGTGACAATGACCTGCTAGAGAAAATCTAGGAGTGAAGGAAGGAGGTGTCCGGGTAGTGGAGAGAGGTGAGTGCGTAGGAGAGGAGACAGGATGGAGTTGTTAATAATGTTGGTGACATAAGAAAAGTGAGAGATGGAAGAAGGGGGGAAAAAAGGGACAGCTGGCAGGAGGAGAAAAATAGTGAGTGTGGCCGTGCAATTTCTGGCAATTTCTCAGAAAGTGTTGAAAACCATCATATTGTGCTTCTTTGAAATATATAATATATCTCTCTCAGATGTATATTAATGTATATTATTACACATCATATTTTTATTTCAACATATTCTAAAAGTATCAACCGATAGTAATAATAGTACTTTGATGATTGAAAAATAGAATATTATTGTGTTACTATCAGAACTCGGAAATGCCAAAGACTTTTAAATAATGATGCGGCAGAGGCACTCATTCACATATTAGCAGCTCATTCAATGAAACTCAATTTTTGACCTCTGCATAACCTCTGAATGTGTCATGTGGCAGGGCTGCAGCACTTGAGTCCTGTCTCGAGTCCGCTCCTTTTGGACTGAATTGTCTTTGTCTTTGCCTCGGCTACTGTCACAAAATTGCAGAAATATACCTCTTCCTTAACGTACCTGAGATGATCCTCTATATAACTCATTTGATGTTAGAAGATGCATTAATAGTGTTTATGCATGGATTGTTTCTGCCTTGCTAACTTCATAATTTCTATTTAATTTGAAACACTAAAATGGTCTTAAAAAAGGAGGTGATGATGTCATTGGAGGATATTCATTTAATTCAATCAAAATGTCTTTGTAATGGCCTTTAAATCTGATTTTTTTTTTTAAATCAGTTCATATCATTTCTGTAAACCATCTTATAAAAGCAAACTATGGGTGCAGAGTGTGAAATAGCAGTTTGAAAAGAGAGAGCAAAGAGAGAATGAAAAAGGATCAAATGACGAGCAAGACCGACGACTAATGTCGCGCCTCTAGAGAAAAAATACCTTTCCCTCAGGAAAGAAGAAGAATGAAGCATCAACCACACCATTAGACTGTCATCAACAGTTCATGTATCTTTCATCACACTCTGAAACACAGAATTGCTGAAGATGGAGGTGGAGAAAAAAACACATAACAACATAAAACCACAGATACTCAGACATCAACATAGACGACAGCGCGTACAAACAGTTTGTGTTAAAACTCTTCATCAAAAGCCTTCCAGAAACACTGAGAGAGAGACACACACACACACGTTCCTCGCGCTAACACTTAGACTAGTTGACACGATCGGTCTGAGACGCACACTCCACTTTGGACGACATACTCACAGAAAGAGAGGGCATCACAAAGTTGAAGAAAGACCCACGGTCATAGGGAGACAGATGGACAGGGTCAGAGTCAACGGCAGAGACAGTCAGTGTGAATTATGGGGTGTTTTATGCTCATTACATGTCCTATTTGGCGTGAGTGTATTTGTACACACTGCAAAGTGGCTTTAACTTTCAAGTGTGTGTGAGAGTTGTATTACGTTGCCTTCCAGGGTGGCCATTTGAGAGGTTAAAGCAGCAAAGCACAACATTCAAATCATAAATAAATCATATATATCTGAAGATATATAGTCTTTCCGAGCAAAGAATGAAGTTGCTTTCCCTCTGTGTGTGTTGTCTTCCATGCTTTTCTCGACTTGTTTTATCAAACGTACACATTACATGTCATTCAGCTGACGCCTTCACCCAAAGCGACTCACAATAACTGCATTTCAACAACAACACGCTCGGTATGGCGTTCGTGTGCCACGTAAAGCAGATAATGTCCTGAACAACGGCGCCTCCAGTAAACACGGTTGCTGTGCTGTAGCTCCTACCGGTAGCTCAGAGCCGTCCGCTCAAGTGTTGCCATGGTGAGGGCCGTCAAGAAAGTGACATAACATTACATGTTGTGCTTGCATTTCAACCCTAAGTTAAATTAGCCACATCATAATCAAAAGATATGTTTAGATTTAGAGGAAGGACATTACAAACTAATAAGTAACAACCATTAAGCCAATGTACTGGCGATGAACAATATTTCCTGCTGATTCAATGTTGGATGAATGTAGGAAATTCCAAAACTGGAAACCCCTCAAATTCTTTCTTATTTGCACAAAGCACTCATTTGCTGTTCTTCAGACTTTCGCGGTCGGCAGTAACTGTGAACAGAATTTTGCATTTTTTTCCGTCTGGTTGACCTTCGTTTAAGAAGCCGTGCTGTACGTCCACCTGTACTTGAGGTCAGCTGGTAAATCAAAGTGATGATTACCAGACCTTTTTTCCGCT
This sequence comes from Pungitius pungitius, assembly GCF_949316345.1. Taxonomy (NCBI): domain Eukaryota; kingdom Metazoa; phylum Chordata; class Actinopteri; order Perciformes; family Gasterosteidae; genus Pungitius; species Pungitius pungitius. The sequence continues at coordinate 8,872,459 of NC_084917.1, read as the reverse complement.
TATAGCTGAAACGCTGCTAAGTGGCTTTCAACTCCACATGAGCCAGCTGTGTATGGAAATAAATTAATGACAAAAGTACTGCGTGAGCGCAAAGCCAATTCAAACCATAATCAATGTGCCAGTCAAGATGTGAGGTCACACGGGTTCAGATGGCTTATTTATAACGGCACACGGAGTAAATGGTTCATACGTTTTACTGCAGCTTTTTTTTAGATTATAAGTACCAGAGAACAAGAGGACACTTGTTAGCTAAAGGACATGCTTTCTCTGGCAGTTATGGTGATATGACTGCTTTGAAGTAGTTTTATTTACATGGTCTGACATGTCCAGGGCAGTTTTTATACTTTTTCTTCTCTGAGGAGGGCATGCTAGGAAATACCAACTCGCAACTTAACAGGCACAATTATACATTTACACCGTTTTGTAACGTGATTGTTTGCTTCAAAGTTAAAACCCATTTCCATGTTTTTAGTTGCACCAAATGTTTGTCCTTCACTGTGCGCTTTGTGCCTCAGTGTGTGTGTGTGTCTGTGTGCAGGCGGGTGCACGTGCGTGAGTCCGTGTTAACTCACTGTCTCTGGGCTCATGAGGAGAGTCAGTCTTGACCGGTGTGGGGTCACTCCAGGAACGGCTGAAACTCTTCGATCTACGCTCAGCGAAGGCTATATTGCAGGCGGGGAGAGATAGTCACACACGTGCGCGCCACACACACACACACACACACACTAACACGCCTGCGAACGGGCTGCTTCCTCCACACACTCACCAACCAAAAACACCAGAGTGGAGAAGCAAAAGCAGCTCACAGAGAGTGTACAGACGGCGGCCTCCCTCTGCACAGACAAATGCCCGTATGTACAACAAACAAACACGTGTGCTGACGATCATGTATGTTGACATCACAGCGGGTCCTGCTGCTTACCATCAGTCAATGTGGGTTTAAAAGGACGCTGCTTGTCTCAATGATTTGCTGATCGTCGATAAAAATCAGCTGTGCTTTGAAGACTGATGGCTGTTTATTGGACATATTTTAAGTACTTGACATGGCTAATCAACAGTGTCCCTCAAGGCACTTCATTTGGCTTCTCTGTTAATTTTGCTGCTGACACTGACTCCCTTTGATTAGCCAGATTGATCCAGTTTATTTTTGTTTTTTTGTCAGTCCCCCTCATCCGATGCCATACAGAGGTGTGAGGAGAAAGCGTTATTCCTCACAGCAGGCAGAGCATGAGTGCTGGAAGAAGTTGACATTACAGCATTGATACGATTTGGGGTTTTAGTAAATGTCAAACAGAAATCTGCTATGGTACAATATTTATTAATGTGGGTTTTCATTGGGTTCTTGTAAACTCACAAAATACTTGATATAATGACCTTATAACCACAGTAGACACATTTTGTTCATCAGGCTTTGACATTTGTCACCATGATTCGTACATAACGTGTAATTTTAAGAATGAAGTTTCTGGTCTCATAACTTCTAAATGTAACATACACTTTAACCTAATGTTTTGTTCATTTCATTGTTAAGATGACTTTGTCCCTCACCATTTCCTCTAAAGGGCAAAAATACTGGGCAGGTTACAGACCTGTTGAATAACAAAATCGCCAATGCCATCAGCAAATATCTAAACCACAACGAGGACGAATCTATAGATTATCGACATCATCTCTTATAGAAAGACCACTTCATCTCAACCATTCATCCCGTTGCTTTATGTCATTTAGTCTTTTCTCTTTAAACTTTATAACAAATCAAAAAGAAAGAAAAAGCTGGACATTCAAAGCAAATGCAACAGGAATAGATCACCTACACAATCGTACATTCATGCGCAGACTCGCGTCGCTGGCTCATTATCACAGACACACACTGACGGACCAAATAATCCTCAAAGAAATGCAATAGAGCATCACGAATCCCAACAGAGCAGCAACACGCACACACACACACACACATGCAAAAAACACACCAGAAAACATGAAAAAAACCACACAGATGATGTTGGGGTGAACTAAATCACAGTCAGTTTGAGCAAACATACAAGCACACACACACACACACAGATCTCTGACTCACTCTGTGCTTTCATCCTCCTGCTGCCCACCATCCGAAGATGCTTCCGGAAGTTCCTGTGGGTAGAGAAATCAAGGCAGAAGAGGGATGACGGAGGACAGAGGAAGAACCCAAATGAAAAAGAAGAGAAAGAGGGAGGGAGGGAGGGAGGGGTGGGCGGCACAAAAACAAAGCAAGAAAGGACAAAGTTTAATGTTAAGCTTCTATTTCTACTAAAAGAGGTTACACATCGATAATAGAAATAAGAGATAATTACAGGCACATTTACTAATTTCCTCAATGTAAGTGGAAAATACTTGTCAGCAGAGCATTGTGGGCGTAATGTTGCGCCAAAGTACCTATTTGTGTCCTTTTATAGTGTAGATTATTGAGTCAGAGGAGATATGTTCATGTGACAACAGCCAGAAGGGAAACCCTCCAAGTATTTTCCTGATTTTTATCTGCTCCGAGCAGAACTACTGTACATCTGAGGAAACTAGGACTCATCAGAGGGAGGTTATCCAGCCATTATGCATGAGTGGTGCTTCGTTGGTCAGTGTTGATTTGTTGGGTCTGTGTGTGTTTAACACAGGTGGAATTTAGCTGTGAAGTTCATGCCTGATTCACTTTTTATTTATATTTTAGAGCCTAATTCATACTGGTCAACATATTTCTAAAATAACTTATTTGAGACTGCCTTTTAATTTCCCTCAAAGCCTGTTTTAGTTAAAAGTGTAGAATGAATAACATTGACCTACAGGCGAAGGACCCGAACATACCTCCACTGTCAATTTAAATAATGCTGCAATAATGCTGGCGTTGCTTAAGAGCACAACGCGTACACTGGCCTGTGGCTTCGCCTGGATGTCTTAGTTAAAAGATATGGGCCGGCTAATTATCGGCCAGGCTATATCTGCTGCTGATTACAAGATCAAACAACACGTTTTGCATCGTTGATTTAAATCTCCTGAATCACAAAGCAGGCTTTTTTTATCCTCATTATTCAAATATAAGAGTCTGCACTGCTGTGTCTCATTGAAGCCAACGATGTTTTACAAGATAACATGTTTTTACATTCATCAGAAGAGATGCAGGTGTACAAATGCTGATTGGATCGGCTAAAACCCCGTTGTTTTCAATATGCAAGGTTTTGAGCCTTCTAAAAGTCTCCTAGCAACAGTAACATCGTGACAACACCATGCATTTGCAGTCTAGAAGTCGTTTTAAATGGAGGCTTTCGATTACCATGTTCCCCTTAAGATCCATTTAGTGTGTTTTAATGACAACAAAGAAATGGTGTTTGAATGGTCTTGTCTGTGGCTTTCTGCCTGATCCTGACATGATGTTCTATGCAAGAGACCCAGATAAACATACTTTTATCTTTTGGACTCCCTCCCATGGTGCATCTACATTTTCCTTATACCAAGCCTTATACCGACACACGTGATTAATGATCTCAGCATGTGGTGTGTGTGTGTGTGTGTGTGTCTTTTGTCTTCTGTCTTTTTTTTTGGTGGTTGAGAAGCCCATAAATATTGTAGGAACATAAAAGGAAAAATAAATAGGTTGTGGGTTCTTTGTCCTTGGTTTGCCCACATAAAAATGTCAGCAAAACAACAGTTAACTAGCAACATCAAACGCTACATTTTACGAGCATCACACATTGCAACACGCAAATACACGGTCTGATATAATTCTGGTCTAATTACAGATAAACAACATCCCGGTTGCTTACTTTGTACTTTGAGAAAAGTATCCTATCATACCCTGAATGCCCTGTGCTTAAAGCTCAGCTGCCCACAAAGGAAGCGTGTGGACACAGTTTATGAGATTTAGTCAGAGGGGCGATGTGAGGGAACCACGACCTCCTCCTCTTCCAACCAAAGACCATCTGACAGAACCTCCCCCTTTCATCCTATGTGCTTCTCCGATGCTCAATAACGCCAGGACTCCATCTCCTCTCCCGTTCGTGCTCCCATCTGTTTTCACATTTTACTTTCGCTTGATTTGTTGCTGCCTTCCCATGTTCCAAATTCTCAATGTCTTTATTTGAAGAAGAGAGTCATAATAATGTATGTAAATCAAAAACTTAAGTAATGTCAGATTCCATGAAATCCTACAAATTTTACTTTTCTAGTAATAAGCACTCTGAGATTTCAGACGATTCAGAGCGATGCTGAATTGTCTCTTTTACTCTCTTTGTGCAAAGCTGTTCATAACAATGGTCCTAAACGTGGTCTCAGTTGGGATGAGGATCTGGTACTTGGAAAACTACAATGCAAAAAGGCAGAGGTGGGAACAAGTCACTGTTAGGCAAGTCACAAGCAAGTCTCACGTCATTGCCCTCGAGTCCCGAGTCAAGTCGAGTCAAAGACGAAGCAAGTCCCAAGTCGAGTCACAAGTCAAAGCCAACAAGTCTCAAGTCGAGTCACAAGTCGTACCATTTTAGTTTCGAGTCATTTCGTGTCATTTTATTATAGTGGGGACGGGGAACCCTGGGTGATGGTGCGCTGCCTCACAGACCTAGACTACGAAGGGAAGGGTAATGGTGGATGGACTGTGACTGTGTTATAGTGCTGTAACGCTCACCCCAATGCTGCAGCGTAAATAAGGAGGCGATGACTGGCTTGCAACTCCGCTGCATTTATTTATATAAAACAACTCAACTTCGGTCACTGTTGGCCGTCACCACGCCGAACGAACACTTCCGCATACACGGCCCCCCAAAACTCGGGTTGTCTCGCGTAACTACAGCTGGTAACAGAGCATAACGTGAACACATGCAACATCTGCATAACTGATTAACTAATAACTTTAACTCAGCTCATTACACTACTTTAAAACGGACGTTGACATAATGTTGGCGAGGATTTCCATCGGAGTCTGAATCCGGGTTCAAGAATCCCGATTTTTGTAACCATGAACGAGCTGTCTCGTTGATACGGTCAAATGGACTGCAGTGATTGGATGTTGTTCAGGCAGCGCGCGCTCTCTGCATACAGGTGGCGCACATTTTTTTGACAGATGCAGATAAACAGAGCGGCGCGGTGGTGTGAAAATGTTTTCCCCCAGTTTTCATGGGAAGTAGCAAGTCTTCTCGAGTCAAAAGGCTCGAGTCCAAGTCAAGTCACGAGTCATCGGTGTTCAAGTCCAAGTCGAGTTGCAAGTCTTTGTACGTTTTGTCGAGTCGAGTCTCAAGTCATCAAATTCATGACTCGAGTCTGACTCGAGTCCAAGTCACATGACTCGAGTCCACACCTCTGCAAAAAGGTATTATTCCTGCACAGCTTTTTAGCTTAGAACACATCTTTACGGTAATGCTGATACACTCGCAAACACTGGTCAGAGGTTTTTCATCCGCACTGGGGTTTTTATTGCCTTAACTTTGCCATCAAGACTGAAGTGAAACAAAATTCCAAAAATGTAGATGGCCAAAAAACTGCCATCAAGTCAGGAATGCAACACATACTGTATGTGTCGTGAGTAGCTATATTATATTCTATATTCTTTGAGCTGGTTTTCCCATTTGATCCTGTTTAATGGTCAAAAAGACAGAATAAGAAAGGCAATAATACAATTAAAATTAAATACTGGCTGTTAGGGACACGGCACATGATGATCTTCCTTTTAAGCAAAGGTTTTTAGTTGGATGAATTTTCCAAATGATTTTAGTAGTCAATTTGTTTGTAAAACTTTCTGCTATTTTTACACATTTTCAATCAATGATGAAATAACACTGAACCTTAATGCTGTGACGCTGCAGATGGACTGAGATGTCAAAGGAACTGAGATGTACTGCATGCATGGTGTCACATTCACCATCTGCCACCGTGTGGGAGAGTTTCTGAACTTGTTACTGATGTCGGAAGTTCTGCAACAATCTGTTTTTAGGCAAATACGAACTTACCGTTTTTTTAGTTTTGTCCAGTGGCAGAATGCTGCAGTAACATAACTTGTATTTGGGGATTGAATACTGAAGTTTTCTGAATTAATGTCACATTGTGCAACACAACAAAATGTTTCTACAAAAGCAGTTGACCATGGTGAGATCCATCTGACCTTTATAAAACCACTCGTACATTAAGGACCCGTTTTGACCTTTTCAGTTTTGTCTATGAATGACGCTCTTTTATTTAATGTGAGTGGCGGTAAAAATCCGGCCTTGAAATTTGGGCACCGTAGCAAGTTATGGGGTAAGCACATCCTGTTTCAAAATTGCTGACGCCCTCACCTCGAAAGGCCACGTTGGGACTCTTTGTCTTAGTCCGATTAGATGTGGGAGTAAATAAGTTATTGCATAGCCAGAAACAAGTGCAAACCGCACACAAAGCCAAGCAAACCCTGAAAGGTGCAGCTGCGTACCGCTGGAGGACTTGGGAGAAATTCTGCGCCCTCATTCTGCTTTTTATCTGCACAAATCCCCAGAAAGCCCTGCCGGGACGTGGCACAGTATTAAAGGGATGAGGGTAGGACGGTAAAGGGGGGTCTGATTCCAGGGCTTTTAGCTGCAGGGTCTATTTGGCTGTTAAGGGGAGGCTGAGGTAGGTGGGCAGGCAGCAGCTAGACCCGTGAGTCCAAGCACATCATCTTATTTTCTTTTCATCCCCCTGTAACTAATGTGCCAGTCTGCATGTGGTATAATCCATCATACAATAGAGCCGCTAATCTTGTGACCTTGTGTGTCTTTGCATACTTCGGAGATAATTATTTTGTTTGTTTTTTTCGGGGAAATGTATGTTTCTTGAACAGAATCAGTCATGGGTACCTTTTGTATATTATGATATGCGGCCTAAAGGAATGTTGAGACTTGAATGCACCTGCAAGCCATTGGGTTACAGTACCTGCACTACTTGAAATATTGTACAGTCTCAGTTTTTCATGTTTGTGAATTATTTTCAAATGTAGAGGTGTGATTCCCGAAGTGAAAGGTTGACTGCAAGCTGTTCATTAAAGTCATTGTTCAACTTTTGAAACCATTCAGGCTCACAGAAAGAGACCACTGGATACGTCAAAGCACAAACATGGCGTGAAGCGTCTCACTGTTGATGTCTAATTATTTTTTCAAGAGAATTACTTATTGTTGTTAATCAGGAAATGTGTGACTCAGTAACCTTGTGAAGCTGATGAATATCTATGCATAGCAGAGACAGAGACAAAGCCAGGTAGAGCATCTCCAGCCATGCTGAACCTAGTTTACTGACTGGCTAAATCATGGAACGTAGTAAAGCGGGTTAAAGGAATAAAAGAGCTCAGTCATCATACAAAGAACTCTAATACGCATACAAGCAGCCTGGGTTTTTGGGGTTTAGGTAGGTGGGTTGTGTTAAGAGAAGGGGTTGTGCAGTATGAAATGTCAAAACGTGTCCTGATATATGTGTAATACATTATTACTCTCATCAATGTTATCACCTTTATCTTAACCCACGTCTCAGCTCACCATCGACCATAGGAATTATTTATTTAATTATGTTATTTCAAATATCACACTGGAGACCTACCGAGGTGTATTTGACTTTATGATTAACACATAGCTGACTTCTTCTTAAACTACAAGCACCGGGGATCCCATGCTAGCACCATAAATACTTGTTGTCAACAAATCTCTCCAGAGCCATTATTGCCACAATCAGTTCCAAACACGCCGAAAGTCAGCCAGCACAGATTGAGTGATAATTGGGGACGGCGGTTGAGGCGGTTTTACAGCACTTCAAACAGGACTGCCTCACAAATATTAAATGAACAACCTATTGCTGTGTCTAATGTAAGGTTGGGTTAGTGGGCCAGACCGACCGGACAGCCGGGTGGATGTGAGCTGATAGAGTTCTGTCAGCCAAATGCTGAAATGGACCCTTTGCTGTCTTTATTTTGGTCTCTGCTGCCGTGATTCACAACGGACTTCCTACCTACTGTTGCATCCTGTAACTCAATTTCCCCCCCCATGTAAAATTATTTGTGTTGACTAGGCTTCTCACTGACAATCAATAAATGTTAGATGATTATTTGACTTTTAATGATTTCCAGGCCAGAACAACACACACTCACTAGTTCTCACTACTTTTTCCTAGTTCTCGTCAGTTTATTGTCAGTTGAAACTCAATAATCTGGAAAAGAAAAGTGGGAAAAATAGGAAGCGGGCATGGAAGTATACTTACGATATCCTGTTTGAGTGCCCCACGATTAATTGGCATGCAAGAAGAGAGAGAGAGGAAAGAAAAAACATAGTTTAGCCCCAGCGTGCAATGAGTCCACACAACAGAGAGGAAGAACTGGGAGAGAAAGAGAGGTGTGTGTTGACAGGAAAAGACACACACACACACACACACTTTCTTTACTCACTTTGGCCAATGAACTTCCAGCTGCATAAATGTTACATTACTGCCATTCAATTATGATTTCAAAAAAGGGCTGTTGTTCACTTTGGTCCAGACTAAAATATCTCAACAACTCTTGGATGTATGAACTCTAATTACTCTGGTGATCCTGTGACGTTTCATCCGCCACCATCGGGTCAAAATGCGGTACATGCAGTTCTTCCAATACTTTCATTAAAAAATAAAAAAGACCTGCAAAACTAATAATGTTGCTTCAGTAAGCGGTAACATGGTAAACATGCTTGCTAAACTGCCACGTGTTTTGGCATAGTCATTATAGACCATGTGAGCATGCTTACGTCAAATGGTCCTCAAGGTGGGCTTTAAAAAAAAGGAACCCCGCATAAAACCGCTCTACCGTGCAGCAATTATTCAACTTTAACAACAAGTATTCAATATGATGGATTGTCCCCCTCGAGTGAACTTTAAGGGTCTGCAAGCTGTTTTTTATAGTTTACTGAAATGAAAATGAATACCAGCTTGGAAAGGTGGATATAAATCTTAAACCTATAGCGTGCTTTGGAAAAAATGGTTTGCGGTAATGTTAAGTATGTAGTTTGCAGTTTATGGCCTCAGATGAGTCACCAGTACGGTGTGTTAACAAACACACATACACACACACACACACACACACACGCGCTCACACCAGCCTGAACATTCATTCACCATCCATGTGACTGTGTCTGCATATGGTTTGTGTGTACGTCAGATGCATGTGTGCTTGAAGGTTGGACACTCACGCCTGCATTGTTGTTGTGGCAGTTTGAAAGCTGAACATGTTTTCTTTGGGGAACCAGTTGGTGTCCTCTGCAATAAGAGAGAAAAAGGATCATTCTAGGGTTAAGTGAACGGAAGAGAAGAATCCATGTGCCATATTGGTAAACGTTGAAATAAAAATATTAGGAATATGGAAGCACAAAACCAGCGACAGCACTTCACAGTCCACCACTCCACAAATGGAGCGAGGGAGACACACAAAGGAGACGTCAGAGGAGAGAGACGGGGGGACAAAGAGTCTGATATACAGACCACCATGTCACATCCAACAACAACCCCTCAGAGAAGAAATAGATTTAACTTCACTGTCATCCAGACTTATGGCTACTCTTAGTTGTCTCATTACACTGGTATTAAACCTTGAACTTAAAATTGCAAAAGTTACGTATTCCTTACAAAACCTCACAGGCTGTTAAGTGTGCTTGTTTTCACTGAATTGGTCCTTAAAGTTCCACAAACGGAAATACTTGAACCCAGATATAGCTCAATAAACTGTTCCATTCACTAACCTAATGGGGAAATAAGTATAAATGGATCCATTGTTTTCAACAAAGCAAAATGCATTCAGGCAACCTATTCCAATTGGTCAAATTCTATTTCCTCTCTTGTCCAAACAATAACCCCCCCCCCGGGTTGGAATCCAGCGCCTCTCCCTCGCTCTGTGTCCTCCGCCCTCTCACCTCTCTCCAGCCCAGTCAACCGGTCCACACTCCACATCCGCTCTAGGCGTCGGTGCTGCTTGCCTGCCTCTCGGTTCGCGCTCTCCAGATCCAGGGAGCCCTGGCTCCGCGACGGGGCGCCGCCGCACGACTCGCAGGCCAGCCCGCTGCACTCCGCCTCCCCTTTCCCGCCCTCGCCCCAGCCGCGGATGTTGTGCGCGCTGACGGAGGTCTGCAGCGGCGGCTGAGACAGGTGATGGTGGTGGCCGTGGTGGTGTGCTCCGTGATGGGAGTGGGATCCGGCCACGGACAGCGACTGCTGCTGCTGCAGCTGCAGGTTGCCGCTGCTGCCGCTGCCGCTCGCCGCGCTGCGGCTGCCGTGGTCGTGATGGTTCCGGTGGTGGTGGCTGGCGCCGCGGCCGCCGGCGCCGGAGTGGTGGTACTGAGTTGGAGACGACGATGTTGAGGAAGGGGAGGTGGAGGGCTGGATCAAGCCACCTCTGGATCCCGACCCGCCACTCCCCGATTTCTCCTTCAGGACGTCCAGTTCTAGGCTCTCCTTGCTGCCCCGGCCGCTGCTCATCAGCATGCCGCGCTGGGTGGTGATGGTGTACACGCGGGCGGGCTGCAGGGGGCACGCCACGCACTTCTGCTGGTCTTCCTCTGCCGAGAAGCTGCGCTCGAGGGACAGTCGAGACGCTTTGGTAGAGATGGTGATGGAAGGGGGCGGAGGCTGGAGTAAGCCCAGGGGGGTCTTTACCAGGACGGGCTCCCGTTTGTCCTCACGGCCCTTGGTGGCGTTGGAGCAGAGATGAAGGTGGTTGTTGTTGTTGTTCGGGCTTATCGTGTCACTCAGCAACTCGGGGTCGGGACCCACCAAGGTTTCACACAGAAGATGAGCTAGAATGGCGGGAAAATAGGTAAAGTATCTCTGAGAATGACACAGAGGAAAGTATCATCTTGATCTGGTTACCAGCTATTGTACTAAACTGAACACTGATGATCACAGCCTTGCATTTTCACAGAGGATGGGGTGAACCAGGACCAAGAGGGAGTAAAGATCAAGAATGAAGGGGCAGGGCAGGACAGAGGGATGGACAAATGGCAGGATGTCTAAGACGCTGACCTGATCCGTTTCGGTTTTCAGGGTGTGTGTGGGACAGGTACTCTCCAAATGCTCGCGCTGCTCTGTGGGGACACACGACACACATAAAGACGTTATTCATGGAGGGAAAGTATGGGTGAGCTGAAAGGAGAGGAAATGGAAGGGTAGAGACGAGCGAGAACAGGAGAACTGTAAACTATAAACCTAATTGCATTCTTTGGGCTCGGGCCACCCACAGATTAAAGATGCAGCGGCTTTATCTCCACACTTCAGGCAGCCTCAGACTTACAGTCAGAGGAGATACTGTGGAGTGAAGGATTGTTCAACTTGGATTCTCAGTATGACCCAGGCCATACATATGCCTGTGTCCTTCTTTCATACATGTGCGGATGTAAACTGTGTATTTGTGTCAAGAAAAATAGTCAACTCTGACAACCACTGAAGGAAAATGGATGCTGTGAGCGCCATGGCGACAGTACTACATCTGGTGCTTGGCTCTTTTTTTTTCCCCCCCTCCATGGTCTTTCTTTTACTTACACATAGAAATAATACGCACTTACAACTAAAACTCCAAGGTCTCTGAGGGCTCCAGCTTTTAATAGAAAAGCCCCTGGTCTCGCAATTGAATGAGAGTGACCTCCTAATGTTCCTGTGTGTGACAGGGGAGGAAAATGAGCAAAGTGAGACTGGGCAGACAAAGAAAGACAAATCATTCTGAAGATGTGCTTTCAATATCAACCAAGAGCGAATGAGGCGCAGCAGTGACTATTAGGAATAACTACATGACATCAATTAAGAATGAGAAGAGGGAGGAGAGGAAAGGAGAGCGGTTAAAGTAACTGTAATACTGCATGCTATTGATTATAAGTTACTCCTATTATAAAGATCATGATCATGTGAGACATAATGTTCTCGGAGGAAATACTGCAGCTTCTAACCTTTTTATTCAGCTATAGTTAAATTAACCAGTAGCATCCAAGACTTAGTGCTTCCAAGACCACTTGCATCAATAAAACACAACCTGGTGTAAAAAGCATTGTGCATCTTCAAAATGAAACATTACCTGGTGTTACGACTGCAGTTACAATATCACCCCGTTTGCATCCATTCAGGAAAGTGTCCTCTATCCCAACATAGCTGAAGTTGGAGGCGACTGCAAACGAATCCCCTGAATACAGGTGAATCTGTGGGTAACCGACCTCCTGCTCGGCAGCTCTGTCAATTATTAAAGCCTGTCCAACGCAGCAGGCGCACACAGTAAGAGCAGCAAAGAGAGTGCAGTGAAGGGTGACTTTTCACCTAACATTCATCTTTCCTTCTCTCACACAGAGTTTTCTTGTTCAAACTGAGCCCAGTTGAGACCAATGCGTTTTACCCCTGCTACCGCTTTATCAACAACACATTAATAAGGCTACATGGTTGACGGTATCACTATGACTTTATTATTCAAGTTAATAACATAATATCATAGCTGCCATATTAATCCGTTACTGACAAAGTAGACATTTCTGCTGTGGCCTATTTGGGAAACTGTTGTTTGCCTTCGATATTGATCCTTCGTGAATACATATGAGTAATTGCGTAGGTTTTGACACCCTCACCTCCTCATTATTCCTAATTAGTTAGTGGTGGAAACTTTCTGTGAGAGCTCCAGGCTAGTGCATGCAAAAGAACCATGAAGTACTCTATCACAGTGTAATATACTGTAGCTTACACTTCATACTGTAGTTTCCCCGCGGTCCCAGAAACCAACTGGTAGACTAATATTATGCTGTGATACTATCATATTACTAATATATCTCTGGCTTGTTAGTTTGGTGTAAATGGATTAAACACACATTGGTTTAAGACTTATGAACCATGTAGACACTGGTGAATGAAAGGTGGAGAGGTGGAAATATGCAGGTGTCCTCTTAGAGTTACAAGCCTTGATGTTTCTGTGTGTACAACACTTGGCTTTGTGCGTCTGTCAGCCTCTACGTACAATGTATTCAAGAGATGAATTGTTTGTCTCTGTGTGTTTTTGTGTAAATGTTCAGAAACGTGACAAGCCGAGTTAAGGACAGTTGTGATGAATGTAGTCTACGATGCAATCAGCAGGTGTTCCTCCAAAGCTCTGAGACATTTTCATTTTACACTCCTGTTTTATTATTCAAGAGGCCGGGCACTCTGATTAGAATCCACAAACAATGGTGCAAGAGACTCGCATCATCCATTATACATGAGAGGAAACCGAGTCGGAAACGGGTGGAGCAGAGCGCCTCTCAATCCATCCGTTTCACAAACCTTCCCTCTGGGGTGTCTCATATCGCCTTTTTGCACCTACTCCATACATGATATGTGAGCGCGACGCGTCAGGAACACAGGTGCATGCGACACTAGGGGAGATAAACCCTGCAGCCTCGCGTGAAAAATGACGGTGGTGAAGTTAGAGTCGGAGAAGAGGAGCCTGACGGGCAGATGTGAAATTCATCCTGCATGCACTCAGACATGTGACAGGGGTTTGGGGAGAGAAGCGAGCGAGCGAGTGAGGGAGGGGAGTTTCTGAAGTGGAGAGTTGGGATTACAGCAGGGAAAGGAGACCAGTGTACAGCAAAATGGGGGAATAATAAAAATGAAAGGTGGGATAACGGTGAGGAAACCAAGGAAGGAAGGAAGCGACGCAAACGAGTCTGCTTCTGTCCTAAGGACATCTGCCTCTTTTGAGTATCAACTCAACCCTGAAAGCCTGGGTCATTCAACCCCGTAAGTGGCTTCTGAAGGGCCATTAAATGCCATACGCTGAGTCATGTTTCAGACATCAGTGACGCGGATGGCAAAGGTTCAGGTTTAGTACGCTGGATTCAGATCAGATCAAATTAGAGACTACAGAGACGGATGAGAGCGGGCTCTGTGAGAGGAGTCTTTAACCTCAAAGGTGCAGTTGTAATCTGTTTCCACATATTTCACTTTAGGATGAACAACTTAAGGAGACATTTAAAAAGTGTAATGGCTGTAATGTTTTAGAAACCGCTCCAGGATGGCAGCTTTATGCGTTAATGAGAAAACGAGAGTTAGCGATGGAATAGGGTATCACACCCATACGAGTGTCATTAGTTATTACAAGCAGTTGTCCCGAATTGTATATTTCATGCTACTTCGCAAAGCCTGTTCTGGTTTCTACAGTAGTGCAACTCACAACATCCAACTGGCCCGTGTGCTTTCTTCGTTGTGTGTCTCACATAGATGAAGGTTGGGTATCCTGATAACATCGCCGGTGGAGGCCATATTTCCAGCTGTTAAATCAGCTGCCACAGAGTCCTTGAAACCACAACCAGGGCTTTTTGGGAAACATCCCCATCCCCCCCTGCCTGACAGGGCCCCAAATTGCTTCTTTGTTATTGCCTTCCACAATGACACGTTGAAGTATTTTCTCATCTGTCGCCAACATCTGTCACGTGACAACACAGCGGTTAAAAAAAACAACTTGGGAAAGGTTAGGGGATGATCAGCGAGAACAAAATAATCACATAGTTCAGCTTTGGATAAACATCTTGGTTTGAGGTAGCACGTCGCTAAGGTCAGGGGACCTCCGTCATCATGGCCCTACAAAGAAAAGTACACGGGTCAGGTCGAGAAAACAGATACTTTTTCTAGGCGTTTATTTCTTTTCTTTTTTCATCACTGCTTCTAAATCTTTCACTTTGTCACTTTGTTGTATTCCATCAGACTGTCTCCAACTCCAATGTCATGCAACAAGGATGATAACAATGTCTCGGATAGAGTCACTCGAACCACAGACTGCTGCGAGTGCAACACGCGTCCCGAAGCTCCCGCTGAGTGAGCGAATGGATGCAGCATGAGCACATTTTGTCCGTGGTCTGTGGGCAGCGTACTTAGCAGCACTCGGCAAGCCGAATGAGTCAGACACAATTACACACACTCCTTAACGCCCTCCTTAAACACTTTCTACCATGAGCTTCACTAACCACTTCACAGTCGCATAAAAGTGTCCTCCACAGCCGGACGACACACCCGAGCAGTCTCTTTTTAATGGATCCACACAGAACAATGTGTATGAGGAGATACTTGGCAGACGGGGACATTATAGAACGGTAAACAAGCCTTTCATCTCCCGTCTCTCCAGGTTTGTGCTCACGAATGCAGATACAGATGGGAAACATGACTCATTGCTTTTTCCAGTGCTACTTTCTCCTCTTCTTTGACGTCTTTTAAAACTGTTTTTTTTTTTTTGCTCCACCCGCATTAAGCAAGCGATGTGTCGTCCAAGGAGAGTCAAATCAAAGTAGATGAAATGGTTGGAAAAAGCGTAAAGTCAATGTAATTAGATGCAAAATGTTGTACAGATAACAAAGATAACAGATAAATAAATCATAACCATTTTATACAATAAATTGGTTAAAATGTTGTGCTTTTTTGTACCATTGTTTAATTCAAACTGTAATTTGATTTTAATAGATGCTCTTCATACAAAATTGACTAAAAGGTCAACATGTTAAAGAACCGACACACAAGTACGCTGCATCTGTTACTGACCCCATATCTAATCTCATGCCTTTTCCTTGTCGATTGTCATGCTGTTTATTGCTGTGACCGTGTATCTTTTAGCGCACAAGCGGCTGGAGGCTTCAAACAAGCCATCACTCCCCTGGATGTGTTCCCACTGAACATCATCAGAGTTGACGTATCCCCAGGCGTCTCCCCACTGTAAACAATGGGATGCCAAGCAAAGAGATTCCTCACTCTTAATGCTCTGGAATCGAATTCTCCTCTCAGATGGTCTAATTGAATTGGGTTTCCTTCAAACGCACACACACACACACTCACACAGAAATGCACAGCTGGGGTGATAAAAACGTGTTGAGAGGCCTGCCGCCTGCATGCGCTTCGGGCCAAAGGGACCTGGGAACGTTAATTGCGGTTCTTGAAATTGTGTTGCATTATGGGGCAAATGGGGAAACGGCACCTGATCTGGGAGCTGATAAAAATGTCAGTACGCTAGTGGCGAAACGCTACCACCTACAATGACACACAAACGTACTGTAGTTGCCTACACACATTTAACATACAGTTTAACCAACAAAGCACAATACATACAGGTGAAACTCGAAAAATTAGAATATCGTGCAAAAGCTCATTACTTTCAGTAATTCAACTTAAAAGGTGAAACTAACATATAGACTCATTACGTGCAAAGTGAGATATTTCAAGCCTTTATTTGATTTAAATTTGATTATGGCTATATATATGTGTATATACTAATAGTTTCACTTTTTAAGTTGAATTACTGAAAGTAATGAGCTTTTTCACGATACTATTTTTTCGAGTTTCACCTGTACATATTATCTTTGATCTTGAACGTTGATAAAACAATCCTTACTCAAGATCTGCTTGCTCAATTGTTCTAAAACTTGTGACCATAGCGAGAGGTCTTTCTTTGCAAATTAAATAGTAAATTAATAGATGTCACATTATTGTAAAAATATTGTATGATCAAAGAATAAAAAAGAAAAAGAATGAATATGCACCATAGCAGACAGTCAATCACCCAACGCTGCTGTAGCCCCAATCATATATCAATAATATGAGCCTCGTTCAGCATATTTATGGCAAAGACTTGAAATGAAGCAAGATTTTAGCAAAGAAGGACCAGATTGTTCAGAACTTCAGAGGAAACACAGCCTCCCTTTTTGTTGAGCTGGAATCAGTAACCTAACAGCCGTCCACGCCCATGAACACAGTGAATGCAAGTCGCCACCAATGAGAAACTGAAGAACCACCTGTCGAATGAAGTGAGACGCCATATTTCATTTTCATTTGTCCGTAAAAAAAAAAAAAACCTTTCCTCATCTTCCATTGCCGCCCTCTGCCCAAACCACACCACAGCCCGATATAAAGATCAAAGCATTCGCTTCTTCTGCTGTGTAAATTGGAATTAATATCACCCCGACCCCCCCTCGCTCGCTCTCAGCCGCTCGCGAGCTGCTGCAGGGCAAAGTGTGACCCGTTTCATAACCAGCAGTCCACAAACATGCATATGATGACAGTTTTTTTCCTGTGTATTGTTTGAATTAATTTCCTACGGATGAGGGCATCAGCTGTTGAGTGATGCAAACAAGCTCAACAACAAAGTGGGTTGTCCGTCAAAAATGTTTTGATCTGGCACACACATCGGTAGGATGGGTCATGCCAGGATGGCTCAAGGGTTTGCAATGCATAGATGGATTACCATCATTACCATTGATAACTATGGTCTTGTCAGGGAGTTTTGGGTAAATTTATACAAGGTCCCCCGAGTATAAATCACACATATGGTCTGTTGTTTGCCTTGGCACAACCACACAAGTCAGGAAAATGAGATACACTTTAATAGTTTTTATATGTACAGTTTAGTAAAAAGGGAATAAATGTGGAAAGGAAGCGAGTAGATGTATGGGGAAATGGGGAGGGCAGTGTATGCATACAGGCCGGACTATACACCTGTTTGTGTGTGAGGCGGAGCATGGAGACGTCGAGGTATGAGGTTGTGTGCAGGTGACAGGCTGATTAATCCTGTGATTCAGCAGCTGTTTGCATCTATGGAGGCAATGCTCATTCTGCCATTAACTTGGAAAAATGAGTCCTTCTCTGGGTGGGTGAGAACCCCAAAAAGTGATGAAAATGTGATGAAAAAAGACACACACACACACACACACACACACACAGTAGGTTTCGTGGCTGGGACACCCTCCTTAGTCACTAGCCATTGTGAATGAGCATCACATTCTCATCTCAAGGTGGCACACGTAGACGAAATACTCCTGCACACACGCGATGAATGCAAAGACGGCTCACACGGGGACTGTGCAGCGTGAGGGGGAGACACATGTGAGACGATGACGTAATGCCACGCCAGCCCTCGGCCGTGGACGTCGGGCGACGTTTCACAAGTCAAGGTCACACACTGCTTGAGTTGAAAATCCCAAGCAGGGCCTCCCCGGGGGAACGGACGGGTCCGCTGTGTCAACGCCACGCACAGCCTGCACGTGCTCATCAGCTTCAGCTCAACCTCGGTCACGCGGGGTAGAGACGGTTGAGCCTCGATCACTGCGCGCGGGGCCAGAAACGCAACCCACGCGGCGCTGTACAATGAACGAGGGGGGTCGTTGCGCGGCTTTTAGTGTGCGTGAAATCGCAGCCAAACAGCCCGAGTCCCACTCATTTTTGGCATTGTTTCCCACGCAGAATAAATGAAACAGCCGCTTACCGGCGCCGCTCTCTGTGACCTGTGATCGCTGCAAACAATCGATCGCAGTGATTGATTGATTGATTCATTTAACGACTGGATCCTTGGCACGCCAGGGTGTGAAGTCAGCAGCATCCTGCCACTCGGGTCGATGGCGGCCAGACAGAAAGGCATCTTGGTTCACATCACCATTCAAGAAATGAAGATGGCATTTATTTTGTTTGATGCACATTCGATGGATCGTCGTGATGATCTATTTCAAGGGGCAGCCTACCAAAGTCAGAGAATGTTAGTCGGCCATGAGTCACAGCAGCCCTCGCTTTGCCTCTGCATGACTTTCATTACACAATGATGCTTCGTTCACAACACCAGGAAAAGCACCGACGCCTCGTGGCTTATAATGCAGTCTGAATAAAACACAGCCTGTGGGAATTTAGAGATGACCTCAGATGATCTATCGCTCACAACGGGTGCTGTTTTTTTTTTTTTTAGAGAGAGAATAGAAGATGCACGCAACGGGCCAGACGGGACAGTGTTGCAGACGTGCGATGAGGGGGAAAAGAAGCTCAAAGAGCCTCTCTGCGCATCAGGGGAAAGGACGATCTGTACCGAGCGACGCGCCACCGGGAATCCAACTGTCACACGTGGCGACTTCTGGCTCGGGTCTCCCCCGAGCCGGCCGCCATTGGGTTGGGTTCGAAAGGCGCAGAGCTCCGGGTTATACTCACCTAACTTTTGCTGCCACGGAGGATATCGCATCGTTTCCTAAATGCTTCCTTTTGGACACGGCGGTTCCCATGCTGGCATGGAAACGGCGCAGACGGGAAAACGGCTCATTCCAAAGACTCGGCGAAGGGTGGGAATGCGACGACGAAAACAGTGCATAAAAAGTTGATGGAGATTCCGGGAGCCGACGGCATGTCACGCACGCGTGTGCAGAGCAAAGGATGCACAAAAAGAGAGCGACGTCTCCCCCTCTCTCCCTCTCTCCCCCGCTCTCCCTCTCTCCCTCTCTGTCTCTCTCTCTCCCCGTATGAGCACGTACGTGGGGTGGCTGCACGGTGTGTGGCTGAAAATACACGATCCTCTCCGCCTCTCTCATTCATCTGAAAATGCACTGGGAGGTGATATCATCACACAGTGTGTGTGTGGGGGGGGGGGGGGGGGGAGGGGGGCAGGTACTGTGCAAGTGACACATGGCCGGGTGTAGGAACCTCTGCTTTTTATCCCATCCAGTATTTTTAGAATAAATATATATCAATAATATATTTCTGTAAACGGTCGTTTTGGCCAACCCCCCCCCCCACACACACACACACACACACATCCTCTCTCTGTCACGCTGAAATGGTTCTCATCCAGAGCCACAGGACAAAAGGTGAGGTCGAGTCCTGCTCGTGAGCAGCTCAAACAGCTTGACAGCAATAGCTTCAGACTGATGTATTTCTTTCCTGCTGTTAAATTGTTTTTTCAAGCAAATGTGATCCGTATTCAAGAGATGGCAGCACACTGACGTATTATAAAGGGCACCTCCCTGCATCCGTACAACAGGATCTCCTCGCAGATTTAGAACTTCTAAGAGAGGTTTCTTTCTTCAGGGATCCGCAATGCTTCCAGTTAGTATTTACTTTCGACTGCAACTGTGATTGCAAAAGTTGAAAAGACTTGATATCCTTAACTGGTGATTATATATTATTTCACCTCTGTTGATGTGTATGATACCCTGGTCTTTGAGCCTTAGTTGAATAATAATAATTGATCATTATTTAACACTTGCTTTAAGAGTTATTATTGAGGAAACGCATGGCTAAATATTTCACACCAGGTTAAATCCAATGTATGTAGAATTTTATTCAATGGTCCAAATAAAGTGTATTCATTATGAAATGACGCGCTATACAGCTTTATTGCTTAGTGATCCATGTTGGAATAAGTACCAGCAGTAAAGAAAACTCAAACTATTCCAAGATAATGAATCAAAAGTCTGTGAATGAAGACTGTGGTGTATGGAAACAAACGTACATGCTATTACACATCTGGGCGTGCTAATGCACATCTGGGCCCATGCACAGATCATATAAACAAACAGCAGCACGGGCCGCAGAGAGCAATGGTCGATTAGCCTTCAGACATCAGATCAATTCATCTTTTAAACTACAGGTCATTTCACCAGCAGCCCTGAATGTGCAGACTGTCCTTGAGCTTTATATCTTTTAAAATGTGCTTAACCTGCGTGCGCACACACACACACACACACACACACACACGCTGACACAAGACAAAATAATTGAATATCAATAAATATCGCAAAGCACTAGGGGGCTGGTGTGAGCTGCTGGAGGTCATTAAGCAGTAGATAATTTGAGGCCGTTCCGACGAGACTGAGGACGTGTGTGGATGTGCTGTCGATGAGCACCAGAGACGGAGTGATGAATGAATGCGGAGGGGGAGGAATGGTGGAGCTATGCAGCCAGGGAAAAAAAAAAGAAGAGAAGGATGATGGATAGAGGAGGGATGAATGAATGGATGCATGAGTGGACAGAGCAAATCCAAAACGGGGGGAAGAGAGCAGAGGGCGGCGGCAGAATGCAGAGGAATGACGGCGAGGAAAAGGAGACACGAGGATGAATGAGAGCGACGATTCATGCTTTTGGTTCTGTGGATGCAGTGCAGGGATGTGTGTCACACGGTAGGAAACAACTGGGGCCGTATGCTGAAGAGGGGATGAGGAAATTGGGTACAAGAAAGACATGTGTCCATAAATCCACATCTGTCAAAGATACCAGGCCTTGTACTATCAGTCTTTTTTATTGGAGACTTAATCGGTCCATCTGACCAAATACCATCAAAGTAAGAACTTGGGTAACAAAAGAAGTCCTGATGTTTTGGGATTGTCCCTCAGGCAGGACGTTTAATCTGTACACGTACGGGCAAACATTAAAACAAAACCATGAAGCGTGGCCTACTTTTGGAGACTTTGAGGACATTTTAGTATTACGTGTGTATTATTTATTGAGGGGGGGTAGTAAAGCTGAAGAGTCTCAAATCTCGGCAAAAGCTTTAACTGAGGCAGTGTTATACTATGATATCAGGTCTTAATAGCATTGGAATCGTGTATCTTTAAACGTACTGTTTAATTTAAGGAAAATGATTATAGAGGGTCAAACTCACATTAAAAAATGATTATTCCCATCTGCGATGAACTTTTTGATAGTGGGTTATGATGTAATTTGCCTCATTTGACCGGTCAACTGAGTCTCGTGACAATTAGAGGACAGGTGCAAAAAGCTTCATGACCTTTTTTAATTAACATTGTGTTTGAATACACAATATGAGGACACTTTACTATTGACTTTTGAGACCTGTTTTCTAAAACATATTACACATCTTGTGATAAAAAGTTTTTCCAATCCATCAAGCTTGGTAAGTCTGTCTGTTTGAATTGGTGGGCTGTTACTTGTATTAATCATTTGCAGTGTTTTAGGTAAAGATGATCCCCCCTGAAGAAGATCCCTTACGACTCGTGATCGTCTGACTTTTCCTCCATAGCTATGATGAGTTTCACAGTTTTGAGTATGAAGGAAACCCGAAGTAAATAATTCAAAGTTTGGGGTTTATAACCCTTATATGAATAGCCTATTTCTTGCATCAACCTGCAGTTTATATCTTAGTCCATGAAATCATGAACTTTTGCAATAAACCATATTCTTGAGTTAAGCTGTCTGAAGATGAGGGAGAAGAACGATGGCAATGATTAGAAAGCAAAGGGAATACAGAGTGAGATCTTGAGGGTTAAAAACATTTCACAAGTATTAAAATAGACAAAAGTTAAGGTTGACATCTAAATGTGTGTGTTTGTTAATTTGCCAAGAATATCTGTCTCTGTTCAAAAAGGGCTAATCAAACAGGTACTGCCCATCAAAACGATGACGCTTCTCACCTAACTCGGCAGAGTGGAGCGAGAGGAGATGGATGGCAGCCGTACAGTCACAGAAAGCAAGGCACAAAAATGTGTGCTGGAGAGGAGAAATTTTCAAGGGAAGATGATGGATAGTGCAATCCGATGGCTGGGAGAGAGGAAGTGGGTTGAGTGTGTGTGTGTGTGTGTGTGTTTAGGTGTGACAAGTTTAACCCGAGGGTAACTACAATAAGGCGGCTGAGGGGCTGAGAGAACTCAAGTCTCAGTTTAAATGAACTGACAGAAAATATAAGAAAATCATACTTCAATTCCATTACTGCAGCTAGAAAACAACAATTGATATTTTTGATATTTAATCCGGTGAGAAAGGGTTCTTTAAATCTGTTGTATTTCGTTTTTGTCAGGATTTGTCCTTGTAAGTACCTACTAACATGCAGTGACGGTTATTTGCTGATGATCTAACTCTGATACGTTGCTACAAACAGCTCTGAAACATCTAAACCACATATTTGATGTGCAGTTATTCAGTTAAGACAATGTCATTTCCTTCAGCATACATGAACCATTCAACACATCTCACCCTGAGACGTCTGTGTGAATGCAATTACTTACTTTCCTTGCATCTGATAAACGAACCACGAGCACTTCCACAAGCAGGTTCATTTTGAGGGCTGTGACTTGAGCGTAGATCCAGAATTTTGTCTTTCTGTCAGCGTTCTGCACTAAACGGAGTAGACAAGCTGCCAGCAGCAGCCTAAAGCAGCCGTTTCATCTGCCTAAATAACACTGGGAATTCTGCTACGGTGGCTTTTGACACATTTTTCAATTTAAAATGACATTGTGATCATAACATTATTTCGTTGTCACCATTGATAGGAATACCATATTTTAGTTTATTTTAACAAAGGCTCGAAATAAGGAATGTAGAAAATTGCCAGACATGGTGTCATTTATCTTGTGACTGTTGTTTTTTTATCTTGACGCAGTTGGTTTGACGGTTTCAAATAACTCATTTAATTGGTTGTTTAATGACAAGCAATTTCACTAGATTGAGGTATCGAACCATTTGGAGCTCCGTCGCTGCCTTTGTTTCATGCTTCTTTGAAAACTACTGTATGAAAGCAGTGATTTACGGTCTTCTTTCACAGCTCACACAATCAAATGTTTACATTATTTTTTCAATTATTTTCTTCATGCGTTGTAGCTCCCCACTTCACCTGCACAGCCAT
Organism: Pungitius pungitius; assembly: GCF_949316345.1. Classification (NCBI taxonomy): domain Eukaryota; kingdom Metazoa; phylum Chordata; class Actinopteri; order Perciformes; family Gasterosteidae; genus Pungitius; species Pungitius pungitius. The sequence continues at coordinate 8,849,121 of NC_084917.1, read as the reverse complement.
ATGCCACATCCAATCTATCCTATAGAGGGGTAAAGCTGAAGAAAACCACAAATAGAGGGGAGGATTTTAAACTGAGTTAGAATTCCAGTTGGAGGATTACATGTAATCTCCAAAGTGCCGTTGTGGTGCTGGTTTCCTCAAGTGGCAACGCCACACCTACTAGAAGCCTTTCTAGCAATGCTGTGACACCAGATCTCAACAATTAAGTAAGTGGCTGAAATGTTCTCGGAACTCAGAGGAGTAATCAGCGGAATTACAAAATATGGAAAGTTATGATAAACCTCTGGAGGAAACAGTCTGCACTGCTCTCCATGCAGCTGAAACACAGCCTCCAGAACTCCAGAAAGGAGAACCACTTAGGTAAATAACTCTTGTAAATACTAATGCTGGCAATGACCTAGAAAGAGCATTTGGCAAAGATGGCTAACTCCAAATTAGCTCAAGGTGGAACGCAGAAAAGAGAGAAAAAAAAGACTTCAGACTAGAGGACAGAGATGAACAGTATGACCATCCTAGGAAAACACGTGTCTGGTGCGCACATGTGCAAAAGTGAAACCACGTCACACAGCGTGTTTGCCTTCACACCCCCCCCCTCCCCCTCCGTAGGGGGCTTAGGGCAGCCCCTCATTATTTATCACCAGTGGGCCTGAGCTTCATTAGAAGGTGGTTCCTCTGGTGACTCATCCGCCATGGCTCCGTGTTGCTTCTCTCCCCTGCTGGACAAAGGTGTCGGGGATGGTAATTGTCAACGGGGGGAAACCCCGCGGCCACGTAGTCCTCCCACGTGCCTCTGACATCCAGGCAACAGGGACATAAATGAGCGCTGGAATCCTGCAGATGTTGCGGGGGATTAAAGGTCTTAAATCATTTGTGCGATGTTTGAACATCGCTACAAGGGGAAACGGCAAAGCATCCGTGATTGTGTTCATACTTTTGTCTTGTTTGTCTGTTCTGTTGTCATCGTCTGCTCTGCTGATTTCACATGTGGAATCATTTCTGTTTGCTTAAAACTAGAAAGAAATCAAAACACGCATTTTGCACCAATTGCCTCAATAATGCAACTATCTGCAAACTCAACTAATAATCTTTTGTTTATTTTTTGGAGAAAGTTCACCGACTCAACCCATGATGAACCCTCATAGTGTGTACAGTGAACTGCTTTAGCACCACAACTTCTTCAAACTCTGCATGAGATGGCCCTTTGTTCTATAAAGGCTGCTTTCCCAGTACATTACTGAACAAAAGCAGGCAATCTTTTATACAATGAAGCAGCTCCCTCAGCTATAAGGTCAAACAGAGACCTCTTCCCCTGCAGGGCTCTCTGACCAAAGAAGCTGTTAATTCCTTCACAAAGTGAAGTCTTGTGTGTAGATATATGCAATTACTTTAATATACAGAATAATGTGCGAGTTGGACAAATACAAAGAACATCCAAGGCTTGTAAAACAGAATCATTTCTTGTGAAAAATGAATGTCTATAGCTGTAGAAGTAAAACTCAAGTTCCTTCTAAGTTCCTAGAAATAGAAGTAACTAGAGAAAATCATCAGTTTGATGCATTAATTCTAAATAGCATGAAACAGCCAGTGCAGAAGCCCAAAAAAACATTCTAAGGAAATTGTCATATACAGTGTAAGAATTTACAATGTTGTTAAGGGGGATATAACTCCAACAAGGCAGTCCTCCAATCTAATTACTTGTCCAGAATCACCTCTGAGACTAATGGTGTGTGTGTGTGTGTGTGTGTGTGTGTGTGTGTGTGTGTGTGTGTGTGTGTGTGTGTGTGTGTGTGTGTGTGTGTGTGTGTGTGTGTGTGTGTGTGTGTGTGTGTGTTGGGTGTAAGAGAGAGGGAAGGCCTCTTCCGTACGTGACGCGCATGTCTATCCCCACCTTGTCTCACCTTGGTGCTGCAGCACACCTCCCCTCTCTCTTCCATTGCTCCTCTTCTCGAGTCTTCCCTCCGTACTAAATCGCTCGTAACATCGGCTCCCAGGTGACATATTTCCACTAAGGCGCTTAATGGGTTCCTGGGCTCTCTGGTTGGCTGCGGAGCTGTGGTTTTATTCTCTGAGAGGTGAAGGAGAGATGGGTTAGAGAGCAGATGAGAATGGGTAGAATGAGGAGAGTTCGGAGAAGGGGAAGTGGAACAGATCTGAAGAAATGGGAATAAAAGAGAACGAAATGGGCACAAGTTGATGTGGCATCTGCTGGAGCAGATGAAGAGAGTGATGGTGAAGGTAGTGGGATTGAATGTATAAAATCCATATGAAGATGGTTATAAGCATCTTCATATGCATATGAGGGAATCAAACCCCATATGTGGGACTATTCATGATCGCCTATTTGTGAGCAAAAGCCATTTAATGTATTTATATTCTGTAGTTATCTCTTTATATAGTATTTTTGTTTGTTTGTAGCAGTCTGCCATTCAAATCGATGACAATGGGACTCATCTATTCACTTCAATCCTATGTGAATGGTTGATTCAACACAAACGTACTACGTCACGCAGCACACAAATCATACAGCTGACGTAGCTGCAGGGTTTATACCCGAGCTATGCAGCTCGCATGGCTAATAGTGATGCTTTGTTGCTGAGCATTTTTCAAAGAGTAACTTTTGAATGGCTGTCACATGATTATTTTCGTGATTTAATATTGTCAAATAGTCCTCAAATTGTTCCCAAGATGCAGGTGAAGGATAATGTGAATGTGTTTTCGATCAGTAAAGAAGTTACTGTTTGGCGGCTAAATCTAAAATCGGTGTCATTGACTTCACTGAAAGGAAAACAAATTTAAAATGCTCCCTCTTTGTGGCATTACCTTAAGACAGCTATGAAAGGCTGTAGGTACACCTGCCAAGCTGTGAGGATGATGATGTTCTGCCTGTTTGGTTGAATCATAGAAAATGGAAAAACACCATAGCACTAAATATTTTGTCATTATGTAAAACTACAACAGCATAAATGTGCTATTTGCAGATCGAATGAGACTTTTGTAACTCCTGCAGAGTTGGCAGGAATTTGAATGTAAATGAATTGGAGTGCTTCTTTGGGAAGTGCCCACTGGGTAAATTTAAGCTTTGCCCAGACTGAACTGAATGAAAGGCTGAGGCCCCGACTGGCTGTCCTCCCACAGACTCAATGAGGAATTATGGGGGCCGGTTTGACTGTTTACTCAGAGACGTTTACCCTTGCTTCATTCACTCTCCACTTGTGGCCGTGTGTGTGTGTGTGTGTGTGTGTGTGTGTGTGTGTGTGACACAAAAAAAAGAGAGGAACAAATATACAGTAATTGAAGCTCAATGTTGTCACTAGACATTAGCTGATAACAACAGATTTCCTCCTCAAACTCAGACACACTGCTCTGTTATCCTGAGAACTCTATGCCTCCAGGGCAATGAATCATGAAGCTGGATGTGAAGTGTCTTCCTGTCTTGTGCTGAAGCTCTGCTCCCTGCACAACAATGGCAAACCGAAGTGAGATGCAGGCAGATATACTGGATGGTGTAGGGGCAAAGAGACCACAACCGGGATGGACATGGGCCCACTGTATGAAGCGGAGTAATAGTGGAAAAGCACAGAACATGCACAGAAAAGGCATCGAGCATGAATGTGTACTGCAAATAGCATTACCAACAGCAGCTAGAATCTAAAAGACGGTATCTGACTACCTCCAATAAGGATCAGATGCAATCCGCTTGGCTTCCCAGCTCTCACCTCCTTCGTGCTACCGAGCTGGAAAAAGGTCGTTTTTTCTTACATGGTTTCTCACTCACTGAGGCCGTAATGCCTCTGAGGGCAACGCCGCCAAAACACCTGACACATCTGTGGGTTGGCAGACAATGACAGAGGGAGGAAAACGGAAATCAGCAAAAGCCATGGTCAGTGCGTGAGGTGAAAGAGGAGGTAGAGAAGAAGGCTGTGAATTAGATGGTAGCTGATGGAGTTCTTTTTGGACAGCAGAGGGGGACAAAAAGTCGAAGGGTGAGAGTGAATCCATACAGGAATGAACCATAAAAGGAAGCCGACTGGAGCTGACATTACAGGCTCCAACGGACAGGGGGGCAAAGCCCGAGAGGCAAAGGTGATGAACTAGGGGCCACCAGAAAGCTGTGTGGGTGAGGCGTGACAGACCCGAGTGCTGACAGACTCTCTTATAGCCTTATACCTACACACACACACACACACACACAGCCCAGTTTCAAGGGACGGTGCTATAGTCCATGTGGATGACAGCTCTGAGAAAAATGAAGCAGCATTTTATTTTAGTATTGCTCTGAGAAACGTGAGCATTTGATCCTTCATACACTGAAAAATGTTCAATATGGTCTTCTGCCTTTTTTATATTTAAAATTGGCACAGTGGAAAAAGTTATACTATAGCTTCTAAGAGAAAAAAAACAAAATGCTTTTCTTCCCCATTTGAATAAAGCCAAAAGCCTTCATTAAAGTTCCTATTTCAACGTCTTTTTTTGTTTTCTCCTCTCTTCCCCCACCTGACGGTTTACACTCTATATCGCTGTAGATTTGAGACTAAATGTTTGTCAGACTTTTTATTTGCCTTCAATGCCAGCTGGGAGAGAATCCAACTTCTCATGGCCCAAAATAAGTGACCTAACTGAACTGTCAAATGCACTGTGAAAAAGACTGAAAATTTAAAAAAGAAGACACATGATTTTAGTAGCTTTTAGCCGCCAATCCAACTTATCAATAAAGCTTAAGTGTGTTTATGAAAACCTCTGCATTTCCACCTCTTCAGCTGTCTGCTGATGCACTAAAGGGGAACTTATTAAATGTCTCACGTACACGTTGGACCAGACCTAAAGATGCTTGCTGTACATGACTAACATCATTGCAGTCTGAAAGCTCTTTATAGGCTCCATCGAGTGTGTGGGAGGAGTTTATGTTGTGCATATATTCAAAAACCCATGACCCTGTCTCTATCTGGGGGAAAGTTATTCTTTTTTAGCAGCTGACGCACTTGGACAGTCATGTGCTCTCACCTCGTGTTCCCAATCTTTAGCGTTAGCAGGATATTATTAACCTGGCTGGCAGCTGACAAAGGCAGCGGCTGTGCCCAGACCTTGTGCCGGATCAACCGGCAGCAGCTGGGAGTCCATCTTTGTTTTCACTGTGGTTTCCGATGCTGTGTTTGTGTTTCTGTTTGTGAGCACAGTACGCAGTGCACACACTACACCGTGCATGCCCACACACAAATCTGTAGCCATATTCTTACTGGGTTTCCTCAAACTCATTTACAGACCCACATAAGGTGCAGTTCTTTTTTTTTCTTCTCTTCTCCACCGAGAGTGATTTGTGGAAGCAAGGCTCCGTCATAGATGTGACATTCCTACAGGGATGAACTAAAACATATCAAATCCACAACGAGAGCACTGATGAGACGTTTTGGAAGTGATTCATGAGTTAAATTATAATTCAATTTCAATAAAGGAACATTTTTTCTTGTGCGGATTGTATTTGGCCTTTGCAACTTGACAGTTTAACACCATCTGAGTCTTAGTTTGACGTAATAAATGTGTCAATAGGCCCTCTGTTTGTTCTTTGATAACGGTGGTAGGGGTTGTTGCTGAAGGCAGCATATTGTTAACGTATTAAACTGTTGACTGAGGAAAAAAACATAGATGTTTGGATGTAAAATAGAATATAGTCCATCAAACAACTGCAATCGAAGACAAAATAAAATGCACAGACACCTTCTACCACCACCACTGAAATACAAAAAGATTTTCAAAAGACCCCCAAGGCAAAGCAGTATAATACATCAGACAGAACAGAATTCACCTCATCAAAATATCATCAATACTTTTTAGCAAAATTCTGTAATAGAGGGGTTTCCTTTGCGATCTCATCCTCTGTTCGGTTCTGCAGCGGACAGCAGCGTCTTCCACCGCTGTCCGCTGATGCAGGAACCTGCATGGTGGGCGACGCTTTTTCTTATTATTCCCACACAGTTGTGCCCCTGTTTCCTTGGCTGCATATTAACTGATTTCATCTCAGACATCGGCACTCTGAAAATATTCTCCCACTCGCGACAGTGAAAGGTTCCACGTGTATTTCGGCATGTTGTCATTGGAAACCAGAGGATCGGGGCTGCTTGGCGAGATGAATGTTGAGTGTGAAGCTGCTGAAGCCGTGTGCTGTAAATGAGAGTAGTTCAGTCGTGCATGGGTTGAATTGTTGAATGTGCCTCACGGGTGGATGCAGGGGGGCTACAGCTGCATGCTGCTGGTCTACCTGCAACAACAGATTTCTTCTCGTTTTCTTCTATTCGCTCCATCTCGGCGAGCCCGAGGCGATCAGCGATCAGCTGACTCACTCAGGAAGATTGAAACCGAGAGAAAAAACGTTCGACTCTGACTCAAATAAAACGTATTTGACATTGAGTTTGTGGACAAAAAAAGAGCTGAATATAGTAAATGTGATTGTTTTTTTTAATTTGTTGGGGCTCTGGTCATTGCCTTGGCATTCATAGTAATACTGGAATCATTCTGCTCTTGCACATTGCAATTCATTTAGGGTGAACTTCTAAAATGTAGTGTGGTTATACATATTTTCTTTATTTTGAGAGGGGAGGCTTAAGTGGAATATTTAACAGGTAATGGTTATTTTCATTAATGATCATTTAGTCTGTAAAATATAAAAAGAACCATGAAATATGCCATCGAGTCCACAGAGCATGCAGTCTTCAAATGTCTTATTTCTTATCAAAACTGGTGTGATGGGTAGAGCTCTCCCTCCCCCCTGCCTGTTTGGCCACACCACCTTAATTGGTGATGCCTAACAGGTGTGACCAGGTGCTCTTTAAATGGAGTAGAGCTAGAGGGGGTGCTTGCTGTAGGCCTCCCACGGCATAGGCACAGCTCTCGCCATGTGCGGATGGGTTTGAGCAAAATCTAAAGGTATGTCAGGGGTTTTCTGTTTCATGTTTTAATATGCTCTTTTAGCAGTGAAATGTTTATTGGAGTTATTTACCTTTTTTTCTTTTGTACAGGAAGTGATCAGGTGGTGCAACGCTGAACCTGGTCACTGTTGTTTTTGCCCTTTGTTTAAAATAGATTATATATGGTTACCTGGTTTATATAGTATTTTTGATTATGAATTGTTAATTTGTTTTCTTTCTCGGTTAGTGTCTTTTTGTTTTGTCCTACATTAACAACCGTTACTGTGCCCTATACTGGGGGTCCTTTTAATGCCAGTGCAGGTGGGCATATAGTAGGCTTACAGGGGGTGGCTCACGAGGTGGAAGGCCCTCTCAGTTTATTTTGCTTGTTTGCTGTATTTTCTTCGCTTGACCTGGTGGTGGCCCCCTTGTCCCTTTCACTCCCCCACCCCTGTGCGCCTCTCAGGTAGTCACCTCGTACTGGTAGGGTACCCCAGTATAGTAATCTTTTTTTAAAGCATAGATTATATTTTTGTAATAAAACAAACCAACGTTTTTGGATTGACCATTCTTTTTTTAAATATTAAACTTACCTGTGAATAAAAAAAAAAGCATTGTTACAAAACTGGAACCTCACCTCTCTGCTCCCTTTCTTTTTATTACAACTGCTATTCTTTGGGTGAGAGTCCCAAAGTGGCGTTGTCACCCTTGTGACCCGGCGAACGGGCGCCCCGGTTACACTGGCAAAAACGGCGTGACTGAATAAATCAGGATCAGACATCTTCACATGAATAACTGAATTACACACTAATTCATAGTGTAGTTCAATGTCTAAAGAATTATTTTCCTGTAGTCAAAGCCTTCTCATGAATCTGGATCAGTCTCCTTGAATCTGCTCCTGTTGCACTTTTACTTGCAATGTTTTGTAGTAAAAGAAATGCAATGCTGATTCAGATGTGTAACAAAGCATCTCATGGTATTGATAACATGGACCAGACATGTCAAACTCAATTATATCTGGCCGTCAGTACTCATGATTAGACGCCCCTCCCAGTTGATGCCACGCCCCCTACGCCACATCAGGGTCAAAAGTCTCAATGTGGTTCTTTCAATGAAAGGTCTGAACAGGAAAAAAAGATCTATAGGTTTTGAATCTGAAAAATATAAAATATGAACCCGAAAAATATAATACAGTGAATATTAAAAGAATTGTAAAACTGAGTCAAAAATCTTTTCAACCCAAAAATACTTTTTGTGCACTTATTCTTGTTTTGAATACATTGTTGGATTGTTCAAGACTAAAAACTTACTTTCAGGTTCACATTTGTTTTTCAAATGAACAAAACTTTTGACCTGGATTTGGCTCCATACAGCGGCCCTCAACACAGTCCCAGCTTTTTAATTATTTTGCTTCTAACCTGAACCCACATCCAAGGTTCATTTAAGTTAGGACTGCATCAATACCGAAATATCCTCTTTCTCCACTAGCTTTCTTCCAAAAGCACTTTCTGCACGAGAGGTTACAACATAGCGGAGACGGGGGAAGAGTGGCCCTGCGTGTACGGAAAGAGACTCACTGTGTGGAGCTGAGGAACGTTACATATTCCTCTGACAGATCAAGGTTTGTCTGTTTGAGGGCTTCTTGTCACCACTTTTCCCCTGACTCATTGTTCCAATAGTGGCTCTGAAAGGGGTCATCGCCCACCAACTTGCCAGCAGCCAATTGTACATCATCAACCTTGCCTTTCTGTCAAAAGACTGTAATATCCTGGGAGCCTGTACTCATTCCCCTGGTTTTTTTCGGCTCTTTTCTGTCCTCACTGTGATGTATTGATCGAGGCTGGTGCCAATTATTCCCTCCTCGTTCTCTTCTCCCTCCTTGTGACCTAAATTCCCCCCAGCATGCTCATTAATTAGCTGATGCAAGTCTCAGTTCCACAGGGAGGGCGGGGAATTGAAAAAGCTCATTATCGGACACGTCAAAAGATTGGGATTAAGCATCCATTGGTGTGTGTGTGTCCGTCCCAAATTATACATTCCTTTAGCCATCATCCAGTCTGTATCCTGTGATTCTGAAGATCCTACAGTTACGCATCCGACTAGTTGCATCCATCCATGATCTACTAGAACAGCACATGGTTGACTTTTGTATGACATTCTACAACATTCTATACTACGACATTATTCTAAAACTTTGATCAAACATACTGTACCACCACCCTTTATAACTGTGATATTCTCTATGTACATTTGTGACATGCTATAGTATGCCATATTATGAAATACTATGCAAGGATTTTTGTGATGTACTAGCATTTTTAAATTACTTTTTATATATTTATTGCAAACGGATCAATGACTTTTTATCACATACTAAACTATGAGCTATGTCTACTATTTTTATGACATACTGAAATATTATTCAATAGTAATGCTCCCTATTTCCATTATCGAGGGTTCCGGGTACTTTGACTAAAAGTAATTTAACAATTAAACCACCAAGCAGCACCATTTGATATATATATATATCGGAGACTTTAGCGCGTTAATTACGATTAATTAATTACAATGTGAATTAAGATTAATTAATTACACAAAAAATAACACATTAAACATTTTTTACGCATTTTTACACTTATTTTTTGCACCGCGGAACGTTTCTCACTGGATGAGTTTCGGAGGACCGATTATACTGGAGCACCAACTAGCGTTCATGACTTCAGACAACAACAAACCACAGTGAACACGAACGAAGAAGCTGACGAGACCGTGTCAGTTGGCCCCGTGAATGGGAAATCTTATTATAATAAACACACGGATGGAAGCGTCGATAAGAGCGTGGTTGTGTGCAAGCTGTGCAACAAGGAATTCACATCGAGCCTCAAGTATCACCTCAACGCAAAACAATTAGCAGCTAGCGTGGACGTACAAGGACCCACACCCAACCCACACTGCACCAGATGACTGGTTTAAGGACCAGGGTAACTAAGTCCACATCTGAAAAAATAACCAATGTTCTGAATGTACTTGAAAGTATTGGTCTACTTAAAAAAACATAGTTTACAGAAGGTCTACTTACCTATAGGCTACCTGAATTTCTGAAAGTACTATATTACTAAATATGCTATTTCTACAAAAATCCATGTGAAAAAAATTACTTCTCACTGTTCTCAGGTCAAATATTTATGCAATTAAAATGTGATTAATTTTGATTAATTAATTACAAAGCCTCTAATTAATTAGATTAATATTTTTAATCGAGTCCCGGCCCTAATATATATATATAAAAATTATGCTCTATTTACTTAGACCAATACCATCTGATCTTTTCTGGATAGGCACCCTGAGAACTGAATTATGCAGTTTTATGTATGATATAAAACTTTCTTCTAGATCAGTTATCTCTGTCAAAAACTGCCCCTCATGTGTTTTACCTATGTGAGGCATCTTTTCTTTGTTTTTCATCTTTCGAAGACCAAAGAATTGAGAAAAAAAAATCAGTAAAAAGTTTAAATTAACGGGGCACATACAAATGAAATACAACAACAAACTTTTTATTAGTAACAATTGATTATCAACTCCTCTTAGAAAAGCAACTGATTAGGCTTAACGGTAAACATTCATCATTGGACAAATGTTGTTTCCTCCCGTACAGGTCATCTAAGGCTTTGTAACATTAACTTTATGGCACAGTTCCACACATTACATCAGCACTTCATCCATTACCATGTCCCATTTAATAAAGTAGTGAAACATTCATTCTGCCAGACAACATTGATTCATTGTGCTCGGTTTTTGGAAACCACCCAAAAGGTACAACAGAATACCAGTGCAAACACAATTACTTCATCGGTCAACCACGAACGTCTGCTTTGCTCCCACATTCCATCTGCGTTTAAAAAAAACAAACACCATATGCGTATCACAGGGTTTCTTCTCTCTTTACACGTGTAAGGCAGCAGGAACTGTAGCACCAGTATTAGCTGAGATCACAGCTTCATACTGTGAGGCTCACAGGGTGCTTTATCAAGTGAGAAGAAAATGTAATTACAAAATTAGCATCGACATCCTTATGATTAGAGGCAGACGGATAAATTGGCTTCCAAGCAACAGCAAATTGCAAAACAACCCCTATTTAAATTTGCCAGACAGTTTGTTAAATGTGTGTCTTAGTATGTGTTTTGATCAAAATGATATCTGAAACCATATGAAAGAATCCTCAAACATTATTCGGCCTTGCTGGGGCTCTGGTAATTGATTGATTAGGCAAGAAGAAATTTGATCAATTTCACATCATTCTATTACATAATATATGCCAAAAGATTAATCTCTTCACACAAAATTAAATAAAGATCATTGAAAATATGCAGCTCTAGTTGTGATTATGGTTGAGAAATAAGTTCAAATGGTTAAAAGTTACAGAGGCAGGTTCAACAAGGCTATACAACTATTAGTGCATTTCTGCATTGCGCTGCACTTTGAGTGATTATACAGATGTTGTAGCTTGTGTTTAAAATCCTCTAGGGCCTGTTTACATAAAATAAATAATACAATATGCAGTTAACTGTTTGAATATAATCAGTAGGCAGCTGATAATGTTAATGCCAGTTGAAAATCACAAAAACATGTGCGAGCCAAATAACTTCCAACATGTTCCTGTGAAGAACTGTCCCTGTGCATCAGCTGTCGTGACGTGAGAAGCGGCTTCAGGGCTCTCCCAGCAGATCCACGCTGTCTGCCGGCAGTCTGTCTGATAGATCCAGTCCTGATTACAAAGGGGGGGGAGGGGGGCGCGCTGAGTGGGTAACGAGTGCTTTGAAGTGGATTGCAATCTTTAGTTCCCTCCCTGTCCCCGGCAAACCAAAAGCTGCCCTGGCAGAGTGTGTGCTGCTTGTTTTGCTTCCTTTCTGACTTTAAATGACTCGACTTGTCCATGTGACTGACTGAATGTTAAAAACACAAAAGGAAGCTTTTTGGATTTTTTTTTTTTTTAAAGTCTATTTCGCAATGCCACTTTTTCAGGTGTAATCCAATACAACTGTTGTGTCCAGTATTTCCAAAAATATTTTTCAACTTAGTCAACTTAGCTCAAAATTTGGTGGTGTTGTCCTGGACTGTATTGTATGTACAGAGAAACCCCTCAATATAATGTAGTCCAGCACAACACCTGTGACGTCTAATAAACATGATTTAATTCACACATTTTCAACGACGGTACCAAAAATGAAATGAGGTTTTTACAGACTGGATTGAATTTATAAAAATACTGTATGATTTGGAAGGCATTTAACTGTACCGATGTACAAGTTGAAGTAGTCACTGAGCACGTTTCTTACAGTCCTCTGGTGGTTTCTAGTCAGGTAGATAATTTGTGTTATGTTTCCAAGTTTGAGATTGTGAAGAGGAAATGTGTTTGTATCTGAATTTCAAAAGAAAAGGGCAAAAGTGACAACTTTTAGACGTTTTGTAATCTTTATACATAGTCTTTGTGTGTGTGTGTGGCAAAAGGGTCAGAGATAGAATATATTTCCAAACTATCCCTTTGTACAGATAACAGTCAGAATAAAGTTGTTTTGTAGTTGAAATTAACTGAGTAACTATGTCAAATATGGCTGGAAATCTGAGTGTAACCAACCAAAGGTTTTCAGCTGGTTAAATGTAACATATTTTTTGGAATAGAATTGCCAATGTTGTATGTTGGACTGGACTGTTGTGATTCTTGTAAAGTTACATGGTAGTCTCGACTGTCCCTAAAAAGGATTAGATTGGCAGCTGCTCTTGGAAAGAGGAATGCATAGTATTTGGATTTCTGATACTAGCTGCCTGTGTTGCCATTCGTCAGCCACACGTCTAACGAGGCCAGGGTGGTGAATGCAGTCATTCTGACGGTCTCAAGGGCAGTAGTCATGTGGGACGGACTAGGGCGACATGCAGGTCAAATTGGGAAGACCTGATGGTACTGAGTTCATGAGACTGGTCTTCACTCGATGGGCTGTTGGGAGAGGACGTCCTTGGTTGACGGGCTGTCGGAGATGGTGGGGGTCAGGGGGCGGCTGCTGGAGCGTGAGGCCGTGTGGCGTCTCCCTTCCAGCTCTTCATCCTGATAATCACAAGTAAAGTTATGTATCAGCAAAGAATTACATTTGAATGATTTCTGATCTAATGACATTCAGAAAAGGGTATAATAACTTCAACCAACTGAATGGCTATCTAGTTAAAAAAAAACATGGCTACTTTGTTACATAGGCCTCATATTGTTGAAGGTATTTAGTTTCATGTTTTTAGTATCAATTGGCCTTGATATTTAAGAAATCCGTTTCCTATCCTCTTTGTGGAGATTACAAATAAGTAACCCAAACCCGTCTTTTAGTGGCATCGGCTGGTAGCCTCCAGTTTATTCTAACTAATCAGTTTACTCCACTGTTGACATTGTTCTCCAATGTGTCACAATCCTCTCGGGATAAGTTAGTGAAGTGTTGTTAGACAGACAATACAAATTGGCCTGGCTCCAAAATAAGCTTTTATTCTCCTTCTTGACCATCAAAACATTGACTTTCTCAAAGTCTAGAGAAAAAACATATATATTGAGTATAAAAAAAAAAAAGCGTGAGCCCGAAAGTGCTGAACCCAACAGAAACCCCAGTGTTCACCCCTCGAAGCAGTGGTTCACACCGTGTCAGCAGTCTCCTCCCCTTCAGTGTGCTCTCCGGGGCGATTGTATAGCTCCATGTCAGACAGAGCGCTCTCCACCGCCTCCTCGTCATAGTCAGTGTGGTAGTCTGACTCCTCTGATGAAGGGAAGGCGCGGAAAACAGGAAGCAAAGCAGCACATTGTGGGTAAATAAGTGTGAATGTGTGGCGTGCACAGGAGGTGACGAAGAACAAGGGTTTGCAGGTGAATAGTTCAGAGTGATTGACGATATTACAGGAAATCAAAGAGGGTAGTGTGACCACTGAAGAGGACGATGGCTGGAAATATCTGAGAAAAACAACCTTGGTTGCTTCATTACTTAAAGATGGTTTGTAAGTGAGGCAGCGCTAATTAAAAGTAATATTAACTTAGTGCATGGTTTTTAGAAACATTTAATATACTCCAACTGTAAAATTAACATTTTTGACCTAGCTGCCACATGTGATGAAGTCAGAGCAAAAGTTAGTGAGTTGTGTTTGTTTGTGTAACTAATCTTAAAATCAATAAGGAGAGACTGTAATAACATATATTCCACCAGACATTGTGCAAACATTTAAATAATGTCTGATATCATGGGAGTGTGTGAGCAGTTTTACCATCCACCAGAGCAGGTTTGACGGGCTCGATGCGGGACACAATTTCCGCCAGGTCAGTAAAGGAAGCATTGGGACATGAGAGCACCTGTGACACACACACATTTATAAACATTAATGGAACACTAAAATTGACAGAGGTTTAATTTGTTTTGCCTGTACTGTGGAGAATATATTGTTTTGTTCTGCTGATTTAAAAGTGTAATGACTGACTTTTGTTCTTCTCTCTGCATCTTAACTCCTGTATTTATTTTTTTTAGCTTCAGAGGCAAATCTTTTGCTTTCAAAATTGCTGCCACCGGTTTTTGTTTGTTCAGCATTATGTAAAACATTACTGAACACAGTAGAATCCATCACAGTGAAGCATTATTTCCTCTTCAGGTTGCACCTAAAGATAGAAACATCATTAACTGCCAATATGGCATAACTATTAAATGAAAATTGCAATCAGTCTAAAACTGTTTCAAAACGACATGCATGACTATAGTTCCATTCCCATCTTCACAATTATTCAGGTTAATTTGTCCGTTTGGATCCATTTTCAAAATCAACAATGACATTTTTATTTTCATCCTCTTTCCCATGTTGCTCAGATTGGGAGTAAATATCTCATCTTTCTTCATCATTCCCTGATAAGATGGTCTTTTGTCTTACTTTGCCATTGCTGCGGGACAATGGATCCGTTGTAAAATACATCTTTTCCTCTGTACAGAGGAGACTAGCAGCATAGCTTTAGTGTTATTACGCTAGTAGCAGTGCAGCCCGAAGCCTAACATGAGCCTGCTGATGCTGGAAACATGACAGAAAATGTAGCATACCCACGGTGATGATAAACATGGACTGCAAATAAGATTACAGATACACCAAACTCAGGAGGATGGCTTAGTTTTTTTTTACCCAGATGGGTAGTCTCTTCCCCATTGAAGGGTTTTTCATTTTTTGGGGGAGTTTTTTCTGTGCCGATGTGAGGGTTTCGGGATTTGTAATTTGCGATTTTGACCTATACAAAATAAAATGAATTGAATAGTCAGTTACTCAGATGTGTTGTGACATTAGTATTACTAAATTTAATTTAACAAAAACTATTTAATTTAAACTTGGTAGTTATGTGCTTTTAAATAGCTTTCATTAGTCCATGAATGCTAGCTTTTTCAAAGATATTTGAGAAACAATCAGCTGCTTCACTGTTGTGAAGACAATCTATGGTTATACTTAAAACCACAGTAGATACATTCTGTTGTTGCTCTGCCTCTTTTTGGTTTTCCCTTACATTGTTCTTGCTTTGGGTGTTGTGGAACTCCTCTTGGTGTCGGTCTTTCAACATTTTGTCCACCACTCCACTGCGAATCCACACGTCAAAGACAGTCTTTCCGTGCTGGTAACCCACCTCCTAACATCAGAGAGACACTTGCACATCACCATGACTTGTTCCACAGCAACATCATTTAGACATACACCAGAATACCGTGTGGGAATTGGTTGCTTATACTTACGGCAATCTCATCAAACTTGCCAAACTCTAGTGTTCTGTATCGGTCGATTGGAGGCCTGATATACTCGCAGTAGTCGCTGCTCTTCACAGACTCCAGTTGCCTGACGCAGCACACGTAGGCCAGCCGGGTCTGAATCTCCGCCATGTTTAACACCTAAGACCACAGACGTGCCCTCATCATCATTCATAGGACACATTGACTTTTAAAACTTATCCTTGTACAGTCTGTCTGTGTCTTTTATTTTTAATCAATTCATTACCTTCACTTTCTCAGCTAGAGGGTTGAGGCGTTTCCATAGCAGCCACCAGCCGGAGAGCGAGTCGCCGTAATTAGTGAGGTTGGTTTCATCCCGGCTGCCCACGTCGATAGCTATCACCACTTTGGCCCCCATGGAGCGTGCCACATCAGCTGGGAGAAGAGGAGGAAACAACGGTGAGACAAAAGAACAAGCGAGAGAGAGACTCCTACACGAGTGTCACAATGGTAGCAACGACATGGTCAAGGCACGAAGAGAAAGAATGAGCGATGAATGAAGTCGACTGTAACACACCAGGCAGGTTGTTGATGTAGCCTCCGTCCATCAGCAGGTGGCCATCTTTGGGGTCGCAGAGCGGAGGCAGATACCCAGACAGAGACATGCTGGCACGAACATACCGCCACAGAGACCCTCAAACAGCCAAAAAGGATTTAATTCACCTACTGCTGTGGCTTCTCTAGGTGAGAAAACTGTTCTCATTTGACACTAACAAACAAGAACAAAAGGATTCTTTTTAACAAGAGCCAACACCGCACTCACCATCAGTGTGTACTCTCATGGCAGAGGAAGTGATGTCAGTCGTAATATTGAAATACGGAATCCGTAGATCCTGCATTCACAGGTTACATCCAAACATGACATAATAAGTTCACAGGATGCATTTGCGTATTCTGTGTGATCTCCATCTGAAACTCACCTCAATCTGTTTGCTCTTGAAGACATTGCTAATGCTGGAGTTGAAGGCCGCACCGGAGAACATGGAGGTGACTGGGTACGTCAAATCAAGGAACTTCTTAAACACGGATGTCATTTCCTGTTGGATAGACGGAGAAAACAAAAAGGTAAAATGGCTTCTATTCTGAACAAAAAAGAAATTACAGACCAGAATTTATCCCTAAAAATGTTTAACTTGATCTCAAGCAAATCTATTGTTTGTCTGAAGTGTAAAAGAAGGTTCTTCTTGGTAATCAAAATGTTCTTTGTAAAACCATAAATTCACTCATTATGGCATCTACAATTTATTTGTTTATTTATTCTAGTTTAATACTAAGACGCAGCCAGCTGCTTCTACAGAGACGTTCAGAACCAAGGACAGAGTCCAAAGAGGAAGGGCTTGATACACTGTGGGGGGAACGAATGATACCACATGTTTAGTCGGCAGACAGGTGTCTCAAATCAGCAGTCATGGTTCATATGACAAATACAAAATAACTCCATGAGCTGAATGTGCAAATCATTCAGGGCTTTCTGCATCACACAGCCATTACGTTTAATGGTTCATTTTATAAAAGGTTAGAATAGAAGTCAAGTGACCCAGCCACCTTCACAAGCAGAACCTTTTTAATTGCTTGGAAAATAGTCCTCTAAAAACTGGATGAAGTGGAGGATTCACTGTTGAACTTTTCTTTTCCACAAAACAATCCCGATAAACAAAAAAAAATGTCTTACTACAATAACGCCATGGTTGTGTCTGCAGATGCTCAAGGTTCAAGTTAATTCCACATGACTCAGATCCAAATTATCTTTACAAAATTAATTTGACGCCACATGTACAGTATCACCGGCCTTTTGGTTTAAGTGAGATCAAATTGTAAGTGTTTACAGCTGTTAACATCTGGATTTATTGCAGGACTAATGTCAATGTTGCATTAGCTACTTTACCATCGCCCATTCTTTGGCCCTCATCCTCATGCGGCTGTGGCTGCGGTCCTCGGCATATAGTGCCCCCATCAGGGAACCGATTGAGGTGCCACCAATAAGGTCCACTGGGATGCCGGCCTCGCAGAGAGCTCGCATTATCCCCACCTGGGAACAGCCCCTGAATAGGATGGTCAAGAAAGCTTCATAATTATAGTCTGTCTCTGACGATTATGAAATCCATTAAACCTATGAGTTATTTAAAAATAGGTTCTCTAGATTTCAGTACGTCATGACATGACCTTTTAGAAGTGTTTTGGTGAGACTGGGTGGCATTACCTGGCCCCTCCTCCTCCCAGAATGAGGGCAATAACATTGCCTGTAAGGACTCGAGCCAGGCGCGAGAAGTCGGAGTGACGGTCTGCTGGCTTCTCAAACACACGTTGATACAGCTCCAACTGAAGAGAGGCAAATAAATGCAATAATAGCAGAAAGAAAAGCGTGAGGTGGCTGGAGGATTCAAGAACAATTGAATGGATCAGAGATAATATTGATGTTGTGACGGCCCTTTTTGTTTCAAGCGGGGCCTGCGGTGTGCGTGTTGAATGTCTTTGCTTTTCCCGTTGTCCTGTGTTGCAGGTTCATGGTAGGAGGGGCTCTGTTTCATTTAAGACCTGTCTGCCTCAGTCCTCGCTCTTGTTTTTGGGAGTATCTCGGTTTTGTTCACAGGATCTTTGTTGTTATAATAATAATAATAATAATAATTCCATTTTTGTTCTGGCTCAGGAGTGACCGTGTTGAATGAGAAAGAACCAAATGAGGGAACAAAAGCAGCCTGAATGGGACAGACGAATGTGTTTTGGTCCACAGATGAGAAATGAGTGGGAAAAAAACTACATCCTACCAGTTTGGGAAGACTCCTCTTAGAGAAGACCCTTCTGGGACACGAGAGGTGGAGGTGTCTGGAGATCCAGCTCCGCATGTTGAGCCAGTCCACAGTTCCTTTGGGTGGGGGGCCGTCTTCTCTGTGCAAAAGCACCAGCTGCTTCTGGGCCCGCACTGCACTTCCTTCCAACATGCGCTCCAGCTAGAGGGAAGACAGCAAGCCCAGATGTTAGACAACATTTTCTTCACATCACTCACTTCAGGGTGTTTCCTGTGTAGCGACAACTGAATTCCAAATGCTGGCCCATAAATTAACTGCAATGACTTCTGGATTGGATTTGGCTATCAGGAAAGGAAAATACTTGATTTGTTTTGTATAACATTTTTTCAAGTGCAATTTCCTAGCTGAGGCCATATTATACCCTACCATGAAAGGTTTCATAGTCTGAGAAGGTCAGATCCCTTACTCATTCAACAGGCCTGCTGCTTAAGTATAGTGTGTGCAAGGAGAGGTGAGGTGTGTATGTGTGTGTCCTGAAAGATAAAAGCAAGAGCAACGACTCTGAGCAAATATTAATTGATCTATGACCTCAAAACATTTGTTTTTTCCCCTCTGTGCCCTTTTTCATCTTGGAAGACGATTACTTGCCCTAATCTGGACTTCCTTCCTCTAGCACCCAGCCTCTTTTATGCAACATCCAGCCACCCTTTGCTGAGTTTGACAATATGCACAATGGTGATATAAAAACCGTATAAAGCCATTGATACCTTCTGGATAGGAGAAAAATAATCAGGATGTACGCCAATATGCAATCAGAACAAGACCTGTAAATAGTCGGCTGTAATAGATTATTCCCCCATAAATGTTTTTACTTCACCTCCAGCTTCACATGAGATTCACATTTTCAGTTACAGATAACAATGTTTAGTCAGTTTAAGAGTAACTAAAGTATAAGGCTAGTGTTTTTAAAGCCAACAAATCCATGAAAAGACCAAAACTATCAATTAACTGATCCTACAAGCTGGATCACCGAATTCCTCCACTGTGGTACTTTAAGATAAGTTGTGGTTTAGTAGCAGTCAATCCCACTGTAAATACTTACTAGCTCACCAAATCAACTACTGATAATAGTGCAAAACAAATACAATTATAGACACATTACCAGTTGGGGACAAATATCAAAGGAAATTAAATGAAATAAAATGTATTTCTGAAGCCTTATGATGGGCATTTCTTCAAGATTAAACTTATTTGAGTGTATAATGAATGTTGAAGCAACCCTACATTCATCATCAAAAAAAAAAAAAAAAAATCTAAACCCAGAGCTACCGTTGACCCTGATTCTCATCTCACCCCTCCAACAGCAGGGTCCTGGTCCCCTAGTCCCACGATGATGATGCAGTCAGCCTGACGAATGCACCGCTGTGTCCACGGGGTCAGCGTGTAGTCCGTCTGGTAAAGAACAATGCGATGGAGGTCTTCCTGCTGGCCCAGCCAGCTGGACAGACGATACTCATGGACACTGAAGAGGATAAGAGTCCATTAATGACGGCCACTGCTGCCGAGCTGGCAGCACGCAGTACAGCTCTTTTGTGCCAATAAAGCCAAATTAAACAGAATTTAATGAGTAAGTCAGAAAAGAAAAAGAGCTTAAGGGGGAAAAAATGAAATAGGCCAATAAGTAGTAGGAATAGTTGTATGATTATTTGGGAGGTGCTGAACGCAACATTTTCAGCCACCAGACGTACCTGTCTAGTGCTGCAGCTCCAAGCCGCTGTTTGATGACGTCGCTAGTCAGCAGAAGAGTAGGACCTGCGTGTCAAGGGTTACACCAGTTACAGTCAAGTCTGGCCATTTCGTAAGTGGTCCTTCACTTGGACACTGAAGATAATGCTCTTCTAATTCAAATTTAAAAACAGTGGCCATATGTTTACAAAGACCATCCAGGACCTTGAGTGGCCTCAACTCCAAGGTCCGATCTCTGTTGGCGACAGCAGCGAAACATACAAATCAGCAACATATTTGAGCTTCTCTATTTATTTTTCTTACCGATTGCTATGAGTGCATGCTGCAGCTCCAGGGTGAAGGCAGTTAGAGGTACTTCTTCTGATACAGGCAGGACTGTCACAGTGGAAAGATTGGAGGCCTGGCTCCCTGCATCCCACTTACTGCCAGGAGTGTGGAGGGCCAAGCTGCGAGCTGGGGACATGCACATGTATTAGCAGATGCCCCCTTAATCGGTGGGTTGAGATTAACACAAGTGCAAATGTGGATGCTCAAACCTGTCAGAGGACCATTGACCTGCTGGAGGATCTTCTGTCCCAGTAAGTGGATCAACCTGGTGACAACCTGGAAAGCACATTTTATAAGAGGCTCTGTGTTAGTCATCAGACTCTCGGCTGCCATTTCCTCACCATTAAGTAAGTATTTTACACTCGAAACCTCAAGAAAAGCACATTTTGAGAATTCTCCACACCAACGGCCAGTTGATGGATGGTTCAGGTGCTTGTTGTCAGAGGTTAGGTTTAATCAACTAATTTTAACAAATCAACTTAGTCGGTAGAGATTTCATTGTACTGGTTTCCAACAAATTCAGCTTTGAAAATCAATGGTGTTTTCACATCAGCTGAAATTTATTTTAACAACTGAGGTTCACCCTACCTGTGGGAACTTTCTCTTGATGGAGCTAAGAGCTCCTTCTGGTAACTTAGCCAGCTCAGAGTCTCGTACAGCGTGCACTGTGGTGGCTCTGTTCTGATGGGTTAGGGTCTCCACCTGCAGGGAAACAAGAGGACACATGACGTTCTTTACTTGGTCAAAAAAAAGTTTGCTTTTGATAGTGAAAGAGAGAATACGCATGCACCAAAATATTCTGATTTACAGAAACCTTGCGTACGTCTGGTGGGACAAATGTATTTGTTTACCAACTAATGTTTTCAAATGGCATTATAGTTATGGCTGATAATGAGGATATGGAGGGATGTGAGGGCGGTCACTGGCTAAATTACACGATCCTTGTGTGCAGGTGGGGCCAAATTTTCCAAGTGGAAGAGGTGGAGTGTGAGAGTCACCATGGGGACTCCAACTGAGCTTAGATACTTAGCATAGCTGTTTACAGTTTGTATTTTCACAGTATAGTAATTCTGTGTTCATATGCATGGCTCAGTTTCCGTACAGCTCAGCACCAACATTTGTGTTTTGGAAGATCATGTTGACAGTAAATTTGATATGTGACGATTAACAACAGTTTTCCTGATGCATATTTAACTCTTTTCGATCTACTGTGTTTCTGAAGGAGAAACTCAGAACTGTTCCCTTTGATATGCAGTCCTTAATATTTATGAAGATACTAAAGTGAAAAAGATATTCTGGTCCTTACCACTCCAATCAGGTCGCCTCGTCCGTACTCTCCTATGAGCTCCTTCTTCCCGTCTTCCTTCAGGATTACAGAGCGCAGTCGACCACTCAGCACTATGAAAGTACTGTCAGATCTCTCTCCTTGCCTGATAAAAATACAAACAACGTCAATTCACAACAAATACGAAAACATGGTAGTGAACCTTAACCTGCACTTTTGACATGTTTGGAAGTGACAAAAATATATTTGACATCTCTCACATAAATGTGTTAATGTCAACAACGTTGACCCCGTTTTCTGAAGACTTATTTTTCAAAGACGTACGAGGTTATGAGTAGAGTACCTGTAGACTGCCCTGCCCGCCTCCACAGCCATCCAGTCGAGAGCAAAGTCTATCTGTCTGACGAAGGAGGACATCCTCCTCACCACGGTGTGAGCAACATTCAGCACAACCTTTGGCTCCGCGCGCATTATTCTGAGGAGAAAATTACAGATTATTTTTGATTGCTTGAGTTTTTGTTAAGGTACGTTTCATCCTGCACTACAAAGCCCAAACACAGGAACTATCCTTTTGGTTTAACGTCTGAAATACAGTTTAAATATACCATAGAAATATGCCTTATTGGGAGCAGGGGAGTGGATATTAAAATTAAATTCTATTTTTCAACATGAAAACATGGGCTGAACTCAAACTCCATTGACTGTTGAGCAAATGTATAAATTTATTAAGCAATTGGAGCATTGTGGAATTTTTATCCCACGATGCTCCAATTGCTTAATAAATGAGTGTAAAATATTACACATGGTCTACTTTTTTCACATAATATGATGCTGTAAACTACCTTCACCTCCTGATTAACTTGGTAAACTAGCTCTTTCTTGTTCATTTTTAACAAGAAAGCTAAAGTATAAAACACATTTTTCGTTGTACCCTTCGGGGGGGCCAAACATACTGCAGTTGATCTAAATGTTTAGAATAAAGATAAATCTGAAAGTTATCAATTACCAGAATAAAAAGGAAAACAATTTAAGTTTAACAATTCCAATATCCGTTATACACTTAAACTTCCCAATCATTAGTTACTGCTCTCTGATTTTGAGAGTACACATCTTGAGAAAGAAATTGCTGCGTGGATGGGTGAGTGCAGAAATGTCCGTGTGACTGACTCATAGAAGTGGGTTTTGGAAATGGAGAGGAAGCTGCAGTCTCGCAGGGCTCGAACAGTGAATATGAGGGGCTCTCCGGTCAGAACAGCAAGTTGACCGACCAGCTCTCCGGGGTGCGTCACAAACAGACGCGTCTCTTTTTCACGGTCGATCATCCGTTGGTACACATGGAGGAGGCCGGAGATCACAAACTGGATGCTCACCTCCTAAAGCACCAAGAAGAGAGAAGAGCCCCAAATCTGGCAGTCTGAAGGGGATTGCCAACATTCGGGTCTGCTAACGACACACACTGATTTGTGAGTTCTTGGTTCATAAGAGTTAAAGCATTGGTTGGTTATTGTTATGAATAAGACTTATGATAAAAAATAAATCATTCTGTGTATAGCACAATAACAAGCAATTTCTTCACAGAATGTAAAATGTTTTGCACTGTTTGGCAAAATGTTTAGCTAATTCTTCAGAGAGATCACACAGCTGCAGCTCAAATGTCAGAAACAGAAAGATATAATGGCTTTTTATGTTGTTCTCCTAACCTGGTCTCCCTGACATGCCACCACAGCACCAGCTTTGACTTGATGGAGGGTCACTCTGCCATCAAGTAGGCTGGGGTCCTGCAACAGGGAAAAAACAACGTTTGACCACAAAATATGTTATCTATACATACATCATGAACACCCACATTAATCCTCACAAAAGAAACACTGGTCTCATAATGTATTAAACCTGCCAATCGATCCAAAAACACTAATCAGGATTTTCACTTAAAAAGTATGCAATGCCAATATTTGTTTCAAAACATGAATCCTTAAAATACATATCCTAGTTGTTGCTCATTTGCTCAACCTGTCACCTGCAGCTGGATGATTCCTAGCAGGTCCTTCTTAGCGGCCTGGAGGATTGTGCCACTCTTGATGCAGTTGGTGGCATCAGGGTGCCCCCCGCTGTCGGTGTAGTGAAACACTTCGGAGGGGGTTTGCTGCACTGTCACACTCTTCTTCAGACTTGACTACAAAGCATGAAACAAGAGAGTGACTTATGATGATGAATAAGATCCAGTGGATGTTGGGACATGGTTTTAAACATACACGCAGACAAAGAGGTGACGTGGCAGGAGAGTCTTACTTTGGGAGTGACAGGACTTGATGACGCTTCATCCATAGCGACCCGAGCTCGCTCACAAGCCATGTTCAGGTCATTACCTGCAAATCAAAACAAGTTTGTTTCCAGGTGTGTGGGCTTCTTGAGTAATCAGTGAGTGTAGGAAATGAGTGCAGACACAAATGCTATTTGGTGACCGAGTCAGTGGCCCACCTGAGCAGTCTGTGGGCATCGAGGTGGAACGCAGCTTCCTGTGGCTGCTTGAAGGACTGTCGTTAACACCATCTGCTTATCGTACAGTGATGCACGGAATCAGCTCAACACAAAGCACTTCT
The DNA here is from genome assembly GCF_949316345.1 of Pungitius pungitius. Classification (NCBI taxonomy): domain Eukaryota; kingdom Metazoa; phylum Chordata; class Actinopteri; order Perciformes; family Gasterosteidae; genus Pungitius; species Pungitius pungitius. The sequence continues at coordinate 8,824,707 of NC_084917.1, read as the reverse complement.
TCACATGAGTGCGCCAAGTTGTATGTTTGGAAATATTTATGTGACCTGTCTCTGAGGAGCTCTCCGTGGCCCCGGTGGGTAACTCGTCCTGGAAGTACAAGCGTCGGGTCGTCTTCGCAGTGGTCCCATCGGCCATCACACTGTTTATGTTGGACAGGGGCACCGCCAGACACTCCTGTCAAACCAAATAGCAACAGTCCCCATATAAGTTAGTCATGACTACAGTAACCTTTCGAATAACAGTTATATATATATATATATATATATATATATATATATATATATATATATTTACTGCATTACTTAATTTTGCCACGGGGTAATTGACACATTAAGCTCGTAACTGGGGTGATGAAAAAAAGTACGGTTTAGATAAATCTAAGAATTGGCAAAACACATATTTCCTCCCCAAAATGATTTATGTACCGTAAATCCTCAAATAAAGACCGGGATTCAATTAGTGGCCGGGCTTCAGATAGTAGCCGGGGGCGGGGTCGATACGGACAAATAAAGGCCGGGCCCCAAATACAGGCCGGGGGTAAAAAATTTTTTTACAAAAATGTAAAAGTAAAGAATATACTGCTGGAGGTAACATGAGAGCCCCTGGCCGCCACCTGCTCGTGAACTGGGTAGTCGCTGCCTGGGAGAAGCTGGACAAGGACGTGATCCGAAAGTCCGACAAAGTTTGTGGACTGACACTGAAAGATGACGGGAGTGAAGATGATCTCATCCATTGCTTCAAAGCGGGACAGCCATGCGCCGCTGGTAGGGATGCGCTGGCGCAGCTCCGGCAGCGGGGGGAGGAGAACCGCACGCAAGTAGCCCAGGATGAGGAGAACGCCGAGGAGGACACTGCAAATAAAGCTCTATACGCGATAAACTTAAGACTGGCACTATGGTTTATTACTGATTCATGTCTAAATGGTTAGTCTCCAGAAAGTTGATTAGCTCTAGGCCTACCAGTTTCTATCGGTAAATGGTTGCAGGAAGTGCTGAACGCATATGGAATGAATGATGCTAGCCTACTGTAATTATGCCCATTATTTTATTTAAATAATACAATTCTATAACAGAAGATACCGATAAGTAAGAAATAAAGGCCTGCCCCTAATACAAGCCTGCCCCAAATACAGGCCGGTGCGCTGTGCAGCCTATGTAAATAAAAGCCCCGGCCACTATTTGAGGATTTACGGTAGTTAGGTTCATCATCAAAGTCTGAGGCCGGCCAGGTTTAAAAGTTGTTTGCCTCTCAGCGACTGCAATCCTTCCTACCGGATTGAAGAGCTCCGTTGTCAGGCCCAGATAGTCATGCAGCGCCAAGAAGGTGACTCTTTGGAGGCGCACCATGATTATCTGTGACACACAAAATTAAACAGAGGTAAACAGAGCGCAGCAGATAATATATGAGATTGTGATTACATTTCAATTTGATCTTGTTTTATTTCATGATGATGTGTTCCAGTAATAACAAGGTGTCTCAAAGAAAAACAAGCACTAGACACTGTATATTTATGGATAAACAATCTGTTACCTGAATGACGCGAACAAGTGTCTCTGGGTACTTCTCAAACACGGACTCAAATGCGGATGCAGGTAAACGTAAGATGGTTGCGCGCGTTGCAGCTCGTGCACAAACAGTCTTATATGGAGCCGGATAACCCTGGAAAAGATTACACAAATGGTAAGAAAACAAACAAGTACGCTCAGAGAGGGCCTCCACTAGAGCTTCATATACATATTGAATTGCAGTGTGAGTTGCCACTTAACTAGAAGTGTGGAATAATTCATTAGACTTTAAGATGAACTTTTACTTTGTAGTTGTAGCATTTAAATCTGAACTATTAATTGTTCAAATAAACTTAGTACGATAAAGGTTTGTATTAATCATTTCTGTGATTAGTGATAACATTTTCCCAATTTTAAAGTAGTTCCTATATTTGTTTTTATTTTTCAGAAATTTAACGTTTACACAAACTGATTCACTTAACCTGACCAATCACATTATGAGGTTATTTTTCAAGAACTGTTCATCTTAATGAAGTTGACTAATCAAATGGGAGCATAATAAAAAACATTCAAAGATGCACGTTTGAGTTGAAATGATTCGTAAAGAGAGAAGATGATTAAATACTTAAACTGTGAGTCAAGGATTTATTGGGTAGTGAAACTATTTCAGTTGACCAGGATGTGCAAAAAGAAGTGCCTCTAAACAAGAGGCATCGGTTAGAGATATGAACAGTGGAGAGAAATGGAGAAAAGGAGCTCACAGTGATGATGTCCAAAATACTGAGCAAGCTGTGGACGCTATCTCCAGCGACCACATCCTTCACCACGGGTTCAGTACCATCCTAAATAAAAAGTGAAACAAAAATATGCAGATTTTAAACTTGCACAAAAAAAAACATACCCACAGTTTGGGGAGATCAGATTATGGAATGAGATTCCTCCCCCTAAATTGTTTATATTGACAGAGACAGGAACAGCAGAAAAATATTTAGATAGATATAAAAGGGTGGCAATGTTTATGCTTGCTGAGCCTTTTACAGCAGACTCCATCTAAATAAATGATGCATTACTGCCCTCTGGTGTTCATTTCTGTTTATGGATACTGTGAGGTTGAGGATGACGTTCAAACAGTCATAACACAAGTGTACATGTGCTTCTGCTTCACTGTTCACTAAGACAATATCTCACATGTGTTATTCATTACATTAGAGTGGATGGTGGATGACCTGTCCTTGTTTTAGCATCATTTATAACAAAAGAAAACAAGGGATTTAAGAGCTGTGCAGATACCATTCTAAGGCATCTTTTAAAAAATACATATTTTGTATTAAAAAAAATTGATTAAACATAAGTGGACAAGAAAACCGCTGAAAAATAAACATAATATCACATACCTTCTCGTGGATGCAGAGCTCGAGTCGTCCAGCCTGGACCACAAAAATGCTATTGTCATTGTCCCCTGGCCGGAAAAGACTTTCACCCTCCTGCAGTTCAATAAGCACCATGTGTCGACACAGCTCTAGGAACAGGGGCTTCTCAAAATGGCCCAAGACTCTAAAACAAGTTGCAGAACAAGCACGTTATGAAAACTAAGGGAGGAACGGAAGAGGCTAAAATCAAGAAGAAAAAAAAAAGTTGTATTTTTGTCAACCTGACATTCTTCAACATGTAGAGGACCTCTGAGGGCATGTTTGAGCTCTGCACATCAAACTCCGTTAGGTCAGCCTCCAGCAGAGAAGGGGGAGGTTCCTTAGGCTGCAGGGTGGGAGGATCTTTGCCGATCCTTAGAAATCTGATGACAGGTACAAAATTATGCTCACAGCTTTCACACCACGTAACAAAAGTTCATGGAATCCTGAACAAAACTTTATCCTTTTAGATTGAAGCATTGTTTTTGGAAACAGATCGCTAGTTAATCAATCCACTAAACATTTAAACAAATTTGAACTGTTTTCAAGGTTTCATTAGGACAGAAAATGCAATAGATGGTGCATACTTGCTAGCTATGTTTAAAACTTTGGTTCTTTTGCGGATGCGCTGCGGTGGCTTCGCCACTGAGGCAGAGTTGGGAGGAATCGATGACAGCGTCTGGACCTTAGAAAGACAAAACAAAAAAAAGTGTTCGAAAACATGTATTTGTATTGAGTGTTGACCTCATGAATAAGAGAGATGCAACAAAAAAATTATGAAGTTCTCGATCAAACGTAGGGAGCTAATTATGAGGACCTGAAATCATAACTAAGCTAAACTTAGTCCGGGTTATATTTATTATTATCGGTGTACAAACTTCTGGAGCATTAGGATCTGTTTTGCCAGACGAGCAGGTGTTATTCAATAGTGAAAAAGGATAGGAACATTTAGTTTCAAGGAAATATAGAAATAGGAAATTGCTGAGCATAATTTCTACCCTAGATGCGTACAGAAGCCATTTCTTTACAATACTGAGATGAGTCTACCCGACTGTAAATACTTTAGTGCGAGACAAATAGAAATAGAGAAAACCTTTCGCATTATTTTCCTTCCATAGAAAAGCACTTTATCTCGTTTTCTGAAGCGATACTGAGGTACACCAGGCTGTTTTTCACCTTGTCACAGAAAAAAAAAGAAAGAAAAAGCCACATTAAGACCACATGTTAAAGAAAACTATAGAGAAAATAAAGACTTCTGAAGGGCGTTATAATCAGAGGCACACAAAAATATTTCCAATATGTATTATAGCATTGCAATGGGGATGGACTTTACAAGGAAGTTGGATGACTCACGAGCAAGCTTGAATCTCCTGTAAAGGAAAAGCACCACAATTCCGATCAGTGAGACGGCAACTGCTGCGCCAATCAGCACACCTGTGAGCTAGAAGAGAGAAAAGCATTGTATTGGAGTGAAAGTAAAGACACATGAGAAGGGACTGTAGTTTCCCACAGAAAAGGAGGTTTCATCTGCTGCTTTAGTAACCCTATCTGTTAAAGTCCAAAGCTCGGGACAGTACCTAATTTGAAGCATGTTTTGACTAAGTATTTCCTTCATACTGGAAAAGAGACTGAACAAAGTATGCAGTACGTCTGTAAGCAGTACGTAAGGTAAGACTACTGTTGACATAGGTCTATATTATATATATTATTATTATTATATACAATATTGGCAATGGAATTAAAAGAAAAACAGGAGGAGCTGTTAACTGCTGGAAAAAATGGATTATGTTGAGGCAACTGACAATAACCTTCTGTTGCCATGGTTTGTTAGTATAGAATCGTTTTTTACTACAGTATCTAATCGTGTCTAACAACAGTCTAACAACCCAATGGTATTGGTCTCGGGGCATAGCACAAGTGCTTTGCTTTTGTTGTAATGATAAATACACATTGAGGAGGTTTTTGCCAGTTAACTGAAGCTCAAAGCTGTGGGTAAAATTCATTACTTACATTAAAAGATGTTTGACATCAATTTTATCTCTCAGCAATAAACAAGTACTTTCAATAGGAAAAAGGTTTTAAATAGTTGCAATAAAGTGAAAAGTATCCCTCACTGCATCAATCTCAGCCACTGTGGTGGGGCCAATCATTTGGATTTATAAAACGGTTGGAAATGATACACACACACAAAAAGTTTCAGATTACCACAACTAACCCCAAACTATTGTAATTTGTCCAATGAAATAAAGAGATATCCCAATCTGGCCAGCAGAGCCCGCTGGTTTGGTCACAGTGTCTTGTTGTCTCCTACCATGGTGGTCTGCATCCTCTCCTCCACAAACTGTTGCAGCCGCGCGCTGAGTTCATGTTTGCTGTTCAACAGCAGCTAAAAAACACACACACACACAAGTAAGATCAGCACAAGTTATTGAATCCCGAAAGGTCACCGGTGTTTGGTCTGTTATATGGTGAAAAGAAACAGCGGTGCTTACTGAACTCGCCCTCGCCAGTCTGCAGAGGTCTCTCTCGTCCTCTGCTTTACATTGCATCCTGTGACCAGCACCAGATTCAAGGTTTAAAGCCAGCTAGGTTGTCACATACAAGGCATTTGCTTCGATGTGTGTGCATATCGACACGGGAGGAAATATAGAATAACAGCTGTTGAGTAAATGGAACCGACAGGAAGCGTTGCTAAGATAAAATAAACGTATTCACAGTTAAATCAAAGACAAGGACGCGCGCCCAGCGGCGTTATGTCATGGAAAGCTCACAGGTTGTTAGTGAGGGGGGGGGGGGTGAACGGGAACTATGGAAACCCGGATCCTGCGAATAAGCAGTAACTTAATGTTCCGGAAGCCATCATTTGTCTTTGTATCTTCACTTGCATATTATGAGGAATCTAACGTTACATGACGAGCTGGTATGATTAGCCGTGCACAATCAGCGGCTGTTGTTGATTTCAAGTGATTGCGGTTCTCCGCTATTGTTTTTAATTAGCCGTAGCTTGACGTTAGCTAAAAACAACACTAGCTAGCAGCCGCCTAGCTACGGTATCGCGTCTTATCAGCGATTATAAACCGTCGAAGTCGACATCACATTCACACGTTGTGATATTCGGGCAGAAAGGACTGAACTTACCTTTCGAGCAAATCTGACATGTCGCGTCAAGCTGGTAATATAGCCTTACAGACTCAAAGTTAGCATGTTGCTTAAAGTTTTCTGTATGCTGTGTGTACCTTGCTTGGCACCGCCCATCTTCATGCGTCCACCAATGGCCTTTTGATATCTTCTGCCATGAAACCGTCTGAAACGCTTGTCCAATCAGGAACAGACCAAGCACATTGGAGGCCCTTTGTGCCACTGTATCTTTACGCAACACGTTGTTAAAAAAGTGTCTATTTTCTCAAATCAAATGATGCGGGGTACATTTACTCAGCTGCTGCTTTAAAGTACAATGCTTAAGGTGTTGCACTTTACTTTAGTATTCACATTTGCTATTTCATCCTTATTTTAAGGGGAAAATAAAGTATTTTTTATTCCACTACAATTATTAGGCTGAGTTACTTTGAAGGTTAAAAGTTTTAAAAGAGCCACGTTCATTAGTCATGTGATGCATGGTTTTTCAGTAAATAAATTACACAACAGTACAATAAGTAGTTCAAATTAAAAACGCCTTGAACTGTTACAACATTTATATGCTGGTCATATGTTAAATAATACATCAGTGGTAATCTAATGAATGTACAATATATACTAAATGTAATTTTAAAAGCTTTTTATTGCATTCCTTACTTACTATTCTTACACACATCATATTGCACCCTTACTGACATTTACATGTACGTTGTTTTTGTTTTTGCTCATGTAATTCACTTAGATTCGATTTATGTCAATGTTAAATGTAGCTGAGTCTATACTGAGATACAGTACCAACCAAACTGGTACTGTATATTCATTCATTGTGTCATTTACACACTCAAAATGGTAAAACGGGATGGAGTGAGATAAATGATTAAAGATGTTAACTCATTTTCAGGAAGAGAAAAAATGTTTCTTGTTTGTTCAAGAACGTACCATTTGAAGGCACTTTGAAGGCTAAGAATAGCTTCTAGGCAGGCCTTATGTACAGTAGTCATTTTTTAAACATTAGATACGTAATCTAAAGTCACACATGATTTAATGTCATCAATAAATTGCAATCAACATCATGCATTTGCTTGGACACAAAATATGCATGCACAACACGATACAATATAAACAATCTCAGGGATTTACACTGCTTTTGTACTCTTACTAGGGTTAAATATGCAATCTATAGCGGTACAGCCAGAGTATGCAACACATACAAGCTGTAAGTAGCTTTGAAGAAGCAGTTGGCAAATTAAAACCCAATTGAAAACAAAAAATACATGGTATGAATGGAAATTATTTAGCATGACATTAAACACCAATAAGCTTTCACTATACAGACTCCCATCCAGCCACAAATCAAAGATAAATCCTGTAGGGGAGAACGGGGATGCTTGTCACATTCATTATATCTCGCCACCAAAAGGCGCCTTTTCTCAAATGTTGGTATGGAATTGTCAGGAATTGGAATTACAGCTTGCGTAGTCTTCTATGGAGTAAGGCGGCTAAAGTCAAGGTGAGAGGACTTTTGGTTTTCTTTATGTCAAATAGATTATTTTCCCCTCCTCAGTATTTGTCTTCTAGACTCTTACACAATGGGTTTATAACAAAACACTTTGTTTCCTTATAAAGGGTGCAGGGAAAGCAGTAGTTTTATTTGTCTAAGTAGTTGTTAGTTGGATGTTCACCTTGATATTAGCAAGAAATTTCAGTGTGGGTTATTTCATATTCTCTTTGTCACATGGGACCCCAATTTAACTGCTGTGTTAAAGTGGGCGCACAAGCTCTGCTTAGGAGGAGTGTGCAGACCATACATTTGCCTTCACTGTAACTCAGGTAGTAAATGAGTTAGCCCCAGTAGAGTAGGCTGTTATTGTGAGGAATATTTGTTTTGTTCTTAATGTTGTTGTTAATGCTGCCATAAAGATGTGATTACTGTCCATGTTTCTTCCTCCTCCCTTCTTGGCTTCTTTTTAAGGTTTAACCATTGTAATATTATTGTGACAATAAACTCCACAGTATGTGACAACCATCCTCGTCATGTGGTTGGTTGTCACAATGTGTCAGCATGTCTTTGGTAGTTAATCACCTTTTTGTTACATTAAGGATGGTAAATGGGAGGGATACACATTTCATGCCAACGCCTTAAGCTTCAATTTAATGTAAGAATAACTGTTGAAAGATTTTGATGATGCACAATTCACAATAAACCCATTTCTCCCCTACAGTTTGTTAACTTTTCTCTGTGGTTTTCCACATTTCTCTCTCTATGCTTGTTGGTTATCACTTACACTGCTTTCTCTCTTCCTCTTGATCTGTTATTTGTTTAGGTACTTAGCGACCGATTGGTAGGCCATGAGGATCTCTGAGTCCTTTGGGCAGGTGTAACGAAACTCATCTTTTTTGTAGGCATTACTCAGGTAACGTGTCAGACCTTTCAGCTCTTTCGGGATGGCAAAGTCGCGGTACTGCTTGCACACCACCTGCCGGGAGACCCATTTTAGGATTGTATTATTTGCAAAATAACACGAGGAACAGCTCATTTTTTATAATTCAACCTTATCCATTAGATACAACATTTGTGAATCTCCATCCCAATGATGGAAAGGAAGCTTTTATACTGTGTAATTCTTCCCACCTTGACAATGTTGAGTTTGGGCAGCAAGTTGCAGTCTGCCAAGGTGAGGGTGTCACCGTCCAGGTAGAGGCGTGAAGACTCCGTGGCGTTTGGCTTCTGGTCCAGCTCATAGGGGAGAGGAGTCTCCAGGTACATGTTCAGCTTAACCAGAGTGGAAAGAAATTTTTTCTCTATCCCTAAGAGAGTAAAAGGGTTTTTTTTATCCTCCAAGTCTCCCTTATGTGGTTACATCTTAAACAGGAACAGTACATTTATTTTTTTAAACATCCAACTAATACCCTTACTGTCATTTAATGCAGGATTAGGATTTTTTACATATCCTGAGAAATTCCGGAAGATGTCTTCTCCGGCACCGATGGACTCTTTGTATCGGCAGCCCAACTTTGGATACCTGCCATCGGGATGATGGTGTGTCAGTGCAATAATGAAAGGACAGATTTATTGCGTCTTTGAGAAAAATGATTGACAGAAAACACTCTATGGTCTACTCACTCTGGTGGAGCTAACTTCTCTTCCAGGAACTCCTCAATCTTGTTAGTGTCTGTTTTGACCTCATCGTTGTAGAGGAGGAACGGAGGCTGAGAGCCCGGAGCCAGAGCCTTCAGCACATCGGGTGCCCTGCAATACAGCCACAGACAACAAACAGGTTGAGCTCACCAAAGATGATCATACAAAATAAATGTGGATTACAGAAGGGATAAAGAGCTCACTTTCTCTGATTTCCTTTACATACTTACATTCTGTCATTTAATTTCCTCAAGAAGCGTTTAACAATTATATCTTATTGATATTTTGACAATTTGTACTAACTTTCAACTTCCAAATCCTCTTGATTATTAGTATCATGCTTATCATTCATTATATGTATAATAATAATAGTAATGAATGTGGTAGCATTAGTATTCCTATTCATTATTGTTGGTCTGAGATTAAATCTATATGGTTTGAAACAAAGACACAGAGTACGCCAGATTGAATCAGCGTGCAAAGTCACTAAATCTACAGACGATGTCGCCAAGTCTGCAAAACTGTCAGACATTCGCTCATATCTCTCGCCAAACCACTCCCATAAAATCTTTATTGTGTTCGTAAACATACGCCTCGTGGGTACTCACAGCTGTCTGGTGAAAGATTCTGCTAATACCAAATGGTAGCACGCATAAGCAGATTACCAGGAAGGTAGACATGCTAATTAGGGCCTTCTACAAGTTAGTTATACACCTGCCATAACCACAGCTTCAAATAACATTACCAAGCAGTCCACCTGCAGAGCCTTCACTCTAGATAGAGGAATGAAATATATAATATATATAAATAAGTGCAGTAAAATGTGCTCAACACTCAAAAATAGTTAATTTTCTATGAACCTATATCACCTTTTTAATGCCCCCATTAAGTGTTACTGTTGTTACATAGAAACATATTTGTTGTGAACAATAAGATAAAAACGTAAAAGACATGCTTCAATGCAAATGCCACAGATGCGTTCAGACTTTGTGTTGCAGTTCATCACATTACACATGTCTCAAAAACAAGACGAACAAGACATTTCACTTCGGGAAAAGGATTTTTTCTTACCTCTTCATGTCCACAGTGGTGAGGCGAAATTTGATGCCTTTTAACCAAAGAATCATGAAGAGTCTTTGAGAAAAAGGACAGTTCCCCACACTGTCAGCATCAACACTGGCCTGACAGACACAAAGACAAAACATTATGAGCACACTCATGGCTTTGCATAAACTCTGATGTTAAAACATCATGAACATCTGATGTTAAAAGTCATCTTGTTTCTGAAATAGGACAACACTGGGTTGGTTTCAGCATCATGGGTGTAATGTCTCCAACCACATTGCGAGTGCCTGCGCATACGTTCATGTCAAGCCTTCTCCGACAGTTCAAACCAACCACTGAGGAATTTAAACAGTGAGTTAAATGACCCAGTATTTAGATAGTGTCTCCTTTGTATTACACAGTTTCTACCACAATCTGATATTGTTGAGTCAGGCGTTTGTGGATGCAAATGCAGAACAAAGATTTCCAAACTGGACAGGCCTCTTTTTAGTTTCTATTATCCTGAAGTCGCTCTAATACTTTCCAAGAATAGGACCAGGTGGATAAAGCTGCATTTAGTTATAAAGCAATTAAGGAAAAACAATATCAAAGCAGAAATGAACTTTCTTTTATCTATTTTTGTCTGCTTTTCTTTTGCTACCAAGATACAGCGGTTTAGGATTAAAAACTAAAAATTCTGAATTAGTTCAAATAACGTTCAAATGTTTAAATGTTTGCTGTTAAACATAAGTAAAAGTACACAATTCAAGTAGACATCAGACAGTAGACAGTAGAGTTCAAGCAGTATTTTTGAAACACACACATCACTATTATAGGTCTTACCTTGACAAAGAGTTCAATATTAGGGACCTCCGACATCTTTACTCCTTGCTGTTTCGTAGTCCTGATGTCCCCTTATTAGTAATGGATCCACACAATGGTCTCGTTTCAGTCCCTGTCAATGCAAACAAATGTTCATTCAAAAAGAAAATCTTTCACTGTGAAATTGCCACTACAACACTGTGTAGTTATACATTTTTTCATTCTTTTACTCATACACACTTAAGTCACACTTTCAAAGTTTGTATAGGCATTGCATGTGTTACTGAAGTCTGTACTCACAGTCAGCGACGGACCCAAGAAAACTGCTTTTACTCTTTGGTTTTTTATTCCAGTATTTCCCCCTTCCTTCTCTTCTGTTTTTTGTTTGTCTTTTACCACACCTGGCATCCTCTCCGTGGCAGACCACACCCTCCCTCTGTGGCTTTTCCAGTCGGACCAGCCGATCTGGATCTCCCCTTTCAGCCTGTCAGCCTTCCGGCATATTCTGAAAGAAGTCTTCGTCTCTCAATCCATGATTTTCTCAATCTGTCCACTTTACCCCCTATCTATTTCTGTTTCTCTGCTTAAAATGTTGATTTACATTGATTGTAACAACTGGCTATAAATCAAGTCACTCTATGGGTTGAGGGGATTATGTGTGAACATTACAAAAAGATGTTACTGAACATCTTAGCATTTAAAAGCTGCTACACAAACCTCTGCTCTTTGGTATTCTGGCCGTCAACAAGATAATTCAAGCCTGACTTCAGTTTTTCTCTAATTCAGCCTCAGTGCCATCGATGTGGCCGGTCACCAATGTTGTGCAATGAAGCTATAGGCGGAAAAATGGATTTATCCTCAAATTTTTTGGACTGGGTTGAGGTCTGAGCTCCGTACAGTCCACAAAGTTTTTTCCACACCAAGCTCTAGAAAAAGATGTCGTAAAGGACCTATGTAAGAATTGTCATGTTGAAACAAACTGTTAACACAAAAATTGAATTATATATATATATATATATATATATATATATATATATATATATAGAATTGTATTAAAAAAAATGCAACATACATTACTAAAAAATATTTCCTACATTGGAAAAAAAAAAATGAAACTATGAACAACAAAAGTACACACAAGTATCTGTTCACATACTTGGGCCAAATAGTTCATTTGCATATCTTGTCAGAAAGAATTTGAAAAATCTTCACACTCAGAGAGGACTATTTTTGAAGTCTTTGGATGTATTGCTACGGTTTCACAAGAAAAAAAGATTCACTCCATAAAATAGCGTACCTAACTACATCATATATCTCTCTCTTAATCCGAGATATCAATGGTGTTTTTGTAGTTTGGTGTCTCCTGCTTGTTGCCCATTTTACTCTTAACTTGCTGTGTTTTTCCTTTATCAGGTGCAGCCTACTATCAGTTGTCAATCTGCCTTTAATGACAGGCAGAAAAGGGTAGCAGGTATTCACAAGATTTCACTGATATGAGCGAGGATGCAGAAACACCCTCGAAGCAAGTGGACATAAAAGGATATAGTGTAGCACGCCGAGAACAGTGACTTATACCTCCCATAACAGAAATAAACACATTGGTGGAGATATGTCATGCCATGTCACTAGATAGAGGAAAGGAAATCAAGAGGGTGTGGTGGCAGTTGCTTATGACTGTGCGCTGTGGAATCCACAAATTGGAGTCACAGATTTAATGAGGTCAAGAAGGTAGTTGCTGTTTAGCACTGTCAAAATAGAGATCTGTACTTACTTACTCAACTACCGAAAGGAACAAAACCAAAAGCCGACTGATCATTGTACGCAAGTAAATCTGCCACTCACAGTCGTGCTAAAGACTCCTATAATACAGGTATCATGTGCTCAAAAGCACTCCATCATCAACATATTTATTTACAAAACATAAAGAACGAGTGTGAGGATACAACGTGTTTCTTTGTACTGTGTAAATTCAACAATTCACTTCAATTTTTTATGAGCAGCTTCAAAGAACATTATATTTCTTTTTCAACTTATTCAACTTATTTACCACGTCCTTAACCTTAACCAACCTTAAACTCTAAAGCTAAAAGCATAATAAGGCTAATTACTGTGCAAAGTACAACCAAAACTAAAACTAAAATGCATTACAACAACAACCAAGTATTTCCCCAACAAAGTGAAAGCATGAAAAATCATTAAACAATGTACCCATTATATGACATTTAACCTTTAATGCGAAGCTATGTTTATTTGTGACTGCCTTGTCAAAAGTCTTTTTAGATTTAGATTTTAGAAAGTTTGTTAGATTTAATCGGTTTTTAGAAGCATCAATCTGGTATCACATATTTATTTGGAAAGACAGAGTTCAAGTCTCCTCCAGCTGAGTCCGCCACAAACACTGCTGTATTGTGTTATTTAATAAATACAACTCTGAATTGGCTAACTTCCTGTCTAGACACTAACAGGCTGTAAGGCGTCGTAACACACACTTCATTCAGACCCAAGACCAAGTGTCAATGTATTCAGGTGACAAAAAGACAAGATAAGAGAAAAGTCCCCCAAAAATAAACAAACTCTGTTGCAGCAAATGCTTTTTTCTTCACTATTTCAAATTTGCCAACATATAGAACAGAGCTGCTACAGCGAGGTAAACGAGGTAAAGGTAATCATGGATACATTTGAGAGTACATTTACTCTCAGTCTGAATTTAGCTTAGACAAGGGAAACCCGATTTCCTAAAAGAAATCTGGCTCAGCTTAGATCAGTTGCTTTGGTGTTGTAACAACAATGAAAGCTGCACATAGTCTGACTCCAATCACAGCAGCAACAGCAAACACATAACATAACACAGAATGTTACTAAAGCCTGTCAAGAACTGAATAACGGGATGATGGAAAGGAAAAAAACAATTATCTTATTGATTAATGGCCTATTCTATTGCACTGCCAGCAGTATACACCTGAAATCAGTGTCTGGAAATACTTTTTACTTAAGTTCTGCATTCCACTCATCAGAAAGTCTACCAATGTTAATCAGAGGCAACATATTGGCGCCAAATCTTGTACACAAAACCTTGCATGGAATGACAGCTGAGGCTTTTCCCAAAGCTTGATGTTTTGATAAGCAGCCCCCAGTTCCCCCTTACGCAGTCTAGAGCTATTGGATCAGTGACAGTCGACGCAGTGCAAACAACAGCACTCTGCATTCAACACGCTCGTTCCCTTTATCTGAACATGGTTTCTCCGTTTAAAAGTCCTCCTGCAACACCCCGAGGAAGCATTATTGCTGACAAAGACCAAGCAAAAAAAGAAGAAATGAAAGCTGCAAGCAGCGATGGACGGGTCCCCACTACTCCGCATGTCGGGGCACTGGCTGGAACACGCAGCCAAGATCTCCTGAGGCCGTCGGACAAAGCGTCCGGGAGTCAGTCGTCGTCGACCGTTTGGAGCGATGCCAGGAATGCCGCTTTGCAAACTTTATCTTTCACAGGTCTTGAGTCTTGTCTCAAAAGACATCATGTGAGAGGGATCTGATTCATTTGTGAGGAGTGTGGAGGGAATTAGATCATTCATTACCAAACTAAAACCTCATTTGTGGTATTTTGCCAAAGCACCACCTGACGTGGTTTAATATAATTATATATATATATATATATAAGTGTTAGGCAATTTTTAAAGGCCAAGGTCTCAAGATCACACTGGCCAAATTTGAACAGACTCGGGCTTAATCTCGGAAGGAGTTCAGCTTTTTACTCTCTAAAATAACTCTAAAATAATCATGAAAATAGGCCAAAGAGGCAGATTTTCTACGATTGACTGCAGCGCCCCCTAGTCTTCAAATATTATGCTTACATATGTTACATTTTTGGTCAGGGCAGGCCAATTTATTTGTAAGTTATGAGTTTTGACAGATTAAGCCACACGAGTTCAAAAGGTACATGGACCACGTACCCAAATCAGGGTCCTATCGTCCCTTTTCGTTTTGAATAAAAAGCGCTAAACGGAACAGGGCGGCCTTAAGCTATGATTGGTTGAAATGAGGGAGACATCTGATTGGCTACAGACAGGTCCAAAAACGCATTTGTGGATTTTTCGCCGGCTCGTCCGTTCATGTTTTCAGTTGGCGCCGCAAAGACAACCACTAGCACCCCCCCCGTCGACACCGCTAGCACCCCCCACCCCCCGTTGACCAATCGATTTGGGTCGCGGCTTGCCAACATGGGGTGATGGTGGGTCCCGGAGCCAGAGCAGTTGAGAACCACTGCTTTAGGAGCCCCAGAGGGGGGGTCGAGTTCCATGTTGATTAGGAAAATATTTATGTTTTCATGAATTTCAGTTTCAATAGCACTTTTTGTTGAAAACAGAACAAAAAAATAATATAATAAAATAATAAGTTGAGCAAAAAATAACCATACAAATAGTATTTTCTGAATGAACTCTGACATCTAGTGGTAGTCTAATGGCAGCAGGTTAAACCCTCTGAATAGTGGCAATAAGAACAATCAGAGAGACCGAGACGGTAGTGGAAGATGGAGAGAGCTTTTAAAATCGTAAATTACACAATTGCTTCAGAGGGCTTTACAGTCTGTACACATGCAACATCCTCTGTTCCAAAAACCCTCACATCGGCACAGGAAAATCTCCCCAAAAAATGAAAAGGGAAGAAAACGTAAGGAGAGCGTCAGAGGAGGGATCTTTCTCTTCCGACTTATGGTATTACAGGTAGTAGACACTCATTTGTATGATATTTACAGATGAATGAGGGGACGGGTGAATAATTAACTGATATTGATTGGTTTTCTACAACATGTTTTGTAACTGCTTATTTGATGAAAAATGTACTTTCTTGTTACTTGTTTTCTGAGTTTGTATCTATGTGGAAATGCACTTATTGTACGTCGCTTTGGATAAAAGCGTCAGCTAAATGACATGTAATGTAATGTAATGGTTGCAATTGCAAAACTTAACTGAATTTGCATGGAAATTCTTTGTCATGTGACAAACGATTATTATTGAAAAGATCATTCTTGGCACTCATTAGAGAGGGCTTTCTGCCACCCTCTTTTGGCATTTGGTAATGTTGGATAGTTTCAGTTCAAATCAAGTTTATCCCTCTGCCACATGTTGAAGTTGTGACATCCAGTTCATTTAATCAGGTTATCTTGTGTCTAGTATTTATTTTATAGTTAATTTTTGTTCTTTGGGTTTTTCCTCTTCTGAGAGCGATTCTTCATCTTTGTAAACCAGTTACACTAAAATTATACAAACAGTGGTAAAGTTACATGGATTTCCAGAGTTCACAAAAAAAAACGTCGAAAAGGCGTCAGTAAAATCAGAATCAAATGTTTATTGCCATAATATGTTTCATATACAAGGAATGGACAAAAAACCTGTTAACACTAAACAATCAAACGTCATCCACACTATTCAAGAAATAAACACAGTCTATGTAGACAAAATATGAATGAAAACATATCCATCCTATCCATGTTATTGATTGTGAATAGTTAGTTCCCATAGTTGTTTTGGAGGAAATGTTGTTAGAGGCAGATGATGTAAGGATTGGGCATCATGCAGGCCTTTCTTCATCACTGGAACAGTTCACTCGCTCTGAGTGAAATCAGAAAGCCCAGAACCCATTTCTGCTGCTCCTGTCTGCAATGGTCAGCTTACTAATCCAAACACTGCAGTTCCAGCCCCTGGCCAGTGGCCTCTGGTCTGACTTTTTGCAGGAATGGTTCCTTCATCTGCCAATCGTCTCAGTATCTGGGTGGCAGTAAAGGTTTGGCCATCGACGGTATGTCAGGCTTTGTGAGCCAACTGCCGACGGGAGGAAAGTCTTCAGCTTTGTCAGTATTCCTCTTTGATAGAAACTCCTTTCCAGGTCTGTGTAGCCATGCTTCTGAGGACATGCTGATCACTCGCAGAATTTTCTCTCGATGCTGGCTTCCACATTCTTAAAACGTTCTCTACTGTGGGATGGTTGGTCTTCCACCCTTCCTTCTCAATACACCTGGACACCTTCTCCGGCAACGGCTTGCAAGTTTTGAAATGTGCTGATGGAAAAAATACAAAAATATTCAGTCATGCAAGTCATTTGTCAAACTCATTGCTAATTGCTGGGTTTAAGTTCTTTTTTTGTGAGTTGTATTCATTAGATTACTTACAAAGCAGATGTTTTCCTCGCTTGACATACTGCTCTGCTCGCCACTTATCATAGAAGGTGCGGTTGCTGGCAAACCCAGCATCAGTTCTCTTCTTCTTCGATGGTGGCATGCCATCAATCGTCACAGGAAATAAAGTGGTAAACTCGTCAAACCGCTTTGCTTCTTGAGGAAAAGTCTCGTCCGACTGGCTGGCTCTTTGTGTGGAATAGATGAGGCGACAATTAAGGCTTGTAAGGAATGAAGTGATTACAAATTCAGACAGCGTGGTAGCAACTCTCAAATGTTATTCTGGTGTCAAATGTCCATTGACGATAAAGAAACTTACTCGGCCAATTGTGCGAGCAGTGCAGATGTCTCCACAACATCGTCTGCCGTGAGCTTCCCGTAGTATTTTTGTGACATGACAGTGGTGTGAGCCATGAAACGGGCCACACCCTCCATCTGGCTGGCCGTAAAGGTTGAATCTGCCTCTGTCACAACAACCCTTCTGACCTCCTGGCTGGTTGTATTATCCACCTTGTAGCTGCAGTAAGGAAAGATGACATTAGTACTTGGACACAGTAACATTGATGGGATTGTTTCTGTTAATATGGTACATAAAGTTGGTGAGAGCATTCACACATCAGCACATGGATTGAATTAGCCACATGCCTCGTATGCAGACGATAGAGGTCACTCGTCACGCTGTAGACTTGTGTGCCCGTCGAGGATATGAAAAATGTATCACAGGGATGAGAGGCATCCAAGTATCCGGGGCGAATGTACTCGTAGTATGCTTGAAACCACTGTGGGAACAAGAGGCACAGTTACTTTACAGGAAAAGACTGCAATATATACATTGTATCATACTAAAGATCAATATAAATATGATATGCTCTAGAACTTACAGCCTCCTCCTCTTGTGAGATGGCAAATGTAAGAAGCGGTGATGTGTCCGTTTTGTGATCACACGCACCAATCACAAAGCTTTTATTACATTGCTTCCGATCGATCCACTCGTGCACCTGTAAATTAAAGAAAATACAATTCCTGTTATGATGTCCATATATCCCTTGCAGCACATCAGAGGGACTCCTTCAAGCTGTTAAAATACAGAATACTCACAGTCATTCTTTCCACTGCTCCTGGTCGCTGAAATAGACCAAGTACCAAGATCGCTTCACAGTAGTATCTATAAGTTATCTTTTCATGTTCAGAGATCTTATCGAGATCCTTCCCGGAGACACACTTCCGAAATGTGTTAAGGAAGTCGTTTTTAGCAACTCGCAAAATCTTCTGGCACACTGCAAGGCTGCGTTTGCCATCCACAAACTGTATGTGTCTGCATGTCAAAAACAGAAAAAACACAGTCACTTGTGTAAATGCATCACACTGATTGTTGGAGTAACCATCAAATCAATTCATGAGTATTAAAATCTAAAAATAACCTTGTAGCGAGCACCTCCCTGGAGTGGGTCTTGGCGAAGGCCTTTCTCAGGGTCTTAACCAGATCTCTGAAAGCCTGGCATTTGTGTTGCAAATTAAAGTTGGAGACATCCAGATCCGACCTAGTTTTCAGGTATTCCACAAACCGTAGAATGTTTTTAATGTAATTGAATATTGTCGCTGCACTCAGCTCAGCACTTTTTAGACCATTGAGGAAGCCTTTGGTCTTTGTACTCTTGGTTAGAAAGTCCAGAGTAACCACGTCCCCAGTCGGCTGCACGTAGCGCAGGAAACGGGATACATTGTCAACCTTTGAAGGGGAACGACGAGAAATAAAGATCAGCATTGGCATCTTGACAATAAACTAACGTTTGAAATCAATGTCCCGACATCTTACCTCTTGTTGGCTGTTGTTGATATTCAAGTCATCCATCAAGTACTTTTTAAAGTCCATAAGGAGCTTTTCATCGCTGGAGAACTTGCTATACAGGCCAGCCTTTTTCATTTTGATCCGCACAGATGTAGTCACAGCAGGAAGACCTCTGTAAAAAGATATATTTAGAGTACATGAAAGCTTCTCCTCACACAGCAGGACCACACGTCTGTTAACACCGCCAGTAAATGGGTTACTTACTTTTGCCATGTTGGATCACTTGACTCTGCATCTTCATTAGAAGAACAGCAAGACATGGAATCTGTCTCAGAGGGCGACGCTGCAATTGTTGAGGGGGAAATAGTGGCATCGTCTACGTCCGTATCAGCATCTTCTGGATCGTTTTCCACCAAGCAGTCTCGTTCACGCAACTCCTTCAGCAGCAATAGCCGGCTGGGTTTGTGTGTGACGATCTTACACAGGTCCTTGTAGTCCCAAACTCTGCATCTGCGAGTAAACAGCCGGCTGGCGAACTTCATGTTTTGCACCTCAGCCCACCTTTCTTCTGGCGTGTCGTGTTTCATACACACCCGTGCAAGATGGACAGAGATGTTCTCCTGTGGCTTTTTGCATCTCATGCAGTGGACCACATGGGGAACCGCAGTCCTATAATGACAAATTGAAAGAAATTAACCACCAAATATTTAAAAAAAACTCAAGGAAGATTTACTGAAGGGAACATCAATGAGACAAACAATTCTTACCTCACTCTAAGTTTCGAAGCCATTATCAAAAAATCAGCTCTCTCAAAAGATCAGGAAAAAGAAGCAAACTAGTTAAAGTCAGCAAAACACTGTGAATCTTTGTGAGTTCTGCCTCCAGTATTTATACTGTACGGAGCTCTCTTACAGCACACCTTTGTGATTGGCTAAACTTTAATGGGGCACTCAAAGATTAGGGGGTGGACCCTTTAGGGGGGAGTGCCTGAGATTAGTTGATGATTTTCTGTAAATTAACAAAATGTTTTATCTGATTAACTAAAGACAAACAGCATTGTAAGGTTAAGATTCAGGCCTTTTCAAAGATACCAAACATGTCTTTCTTGACTTTTTAACAACTTATTTTACCTATTTAAATGCACAAAAGAAAAGGCACCAAATTCTGCTGATCTGGCTTAAACACGCCAATCTTAGTATCTCTGCGAAGGCCTGCATGTGATCTGTAAGATGCAGTGTGAGTTAACTCAATCAAACCATGGTTTCCAGAAGTACAGGATTATTTAGAAAACAAAGTTAGTACTGACTAAAAAATGTTCCACTCCCAGCCACTAACAAAAGAGTTTGTAACTGCCCACTTTCATGAATGAGTTGGAAATGGCCGCCCATCAGGGAGATCTCAATAATTTGTCCACTTTAGCCTTTTGAGAGGCAAATGACTGAATATAGTATTTGGCCATAGTAATGAGTGGTAGTTTATTCGTGTATCAATACAAAGGGCTTCTGGGAAGAAGCTCTGCGTTAATTGACCCATTCAGTTATCATGAACACATGAATAGATGTCATTGGATTTTTCAAATGTGTTAAAGATTCACTAAATTTACATGTCAATTACATTTTATGTGTCTATGAAAACACTGACCAAAACATTTGCCCCACTAACAAAAGAATTTGAAATTTCCCACTTTCATGAATGAGTTGGAAATGGCCGCCCATCAGGGAAATTTTAGAAAAGCGATTTCTGCTGGAATGTGCTTGACCCACACCTGCCTTTCTTGGCATGAAATCAAAACCGTTGCTATTTAGACACTGCCTGGCCAAAAAAAAGTCACCACCTGGATTAAACCAAGCAAATAGGTACGAGCCTCCTATTGGATAATTACTGCATAGGCAATAGTTTTTCAGCTGGCAACAAGTTATTTAACCCCAACTGCTGCAATGAGTTGCTCCTTGTGCATCAAAAGGGCCAAAGTTTGGACGGAAGCGGTGAACACCAGACGGTAAAATCAAACCGGCTGTCAGGTGAATATAAAGCCAATCATGGCTGAAGACTCAGGCCGTTGTTTATTGACTTTTGGGGAAGATGGTGATGAAATGTTATGGGAAGAAGTTGGGAAAAAGTCAAAAGTTAGGCAAAGTTCAGGAAGTCGTGGTGATGAGCCTGTAGAGACGGATGTCAAAAAGAGTAAGGCTGATGATGCATCTTTGAATGCTAGAGTACAGGATGAAGTGTGGAAAGTAACTGTACTATTTGATCAAAAAGACGGACCAGATTTACACTCAACAGTTCCTTCCTGTATCCCATACATTGAAATCGTATACCAGCAGGTCAAATATAAGCAGAATGATTGGAATCCCCTAAAAGAAAGAACTCAGCAGGTCAGTAGACGTTGTAACCCTGACTTGGAAAGCTGTGAATGTACAACAGAGATCTCAGAGGAAACCCTACTGGTTAATAAAAATGAGAATAACACTGATGTTCTGCTCTATGCTGATGATGCTAGTCTAGCCCTGCGATAAATCCCTTTACACAATGTAAATTAGGTGGCGGTATACGCACCATAAGAAGAAGCAGAAGCCGAAGAGTTGCTTCTCATGTCGAAAGACGCATCCCGTGGTCGTGGAAAAGATGTCTGTGCCATTACAGAAGTTCATCAAAACAATGCCACAGCAAACGCGTGCTGTAATCAAAGCATAAGGAGGTCCAACAAAATATTAGTGTGTGACCTTTTTTTTGTGGTGACTTCTTTTGGCCAGGCAGTTTATTCAAATATCACTTTTGATTAAGTCATTTTGTACATTAATGCAAAAAAAAATTAAATATATGCTTTGGGTTAGTACGCTAAAGCAATGGGTTAGTAAGTTAAGAGATAAAGATCAAATAAAAAATCAAGATAAAGTGCACCAACTAAACAAAGTGACAAGTGAAAGTGACAAAGTGTATGTACATGGAGTGAGAGTCAGGGAGGGGAACCGGGCTCAGCCTCCTGCCCGATGGAAGGCGCACAAACAGTTTATGTCCGGGCTGGGAGGGGTCGGCTACAATCTTTCTAGCCCACTTCAAGTTCCTGGAAGTGAACAAGTCCTGGAGAGACTGCAGATTGCAGCCAATCACTGATGTTCAGCCCCCACTTGAGGTCCTGGGTGATGATGGAGCCCAGGAAACGGAAGGAATCCACACTGGTGAAGGGGGAGTCAGACAGGGTGAGGGGGGAAGGTCGGAGTGTGTACTTCCTAGCGTGGTCAGATGAGCAAAATTGAACTGTTTGAATTCCATAATACACACTATGTTTTGAGGAGAAATGGCACTGCACATCACCCTAAGAACAACATACCAACAGTGAAGTTTGGAGGTGGGAACATCATGGTGTGGGAATGCTTTCCAGCAAATGGCACTGGCAAACTTCACATGATTGAAGGAAGGGTGGATGGACAAATTTAGAGAGACATTCTTGACAGAAATCTGCTGCCATCTACTAGATGATGATGATGATGAAACAAGGGTGGACATTTATGCAAGGAAATGAGCACAAACACACAGTCATGGAAACTGGTTTCAAAGAAAGATAATAAAGCTGCTAGAATGGCCCAGCCAATCACCTGACTTAAATCCCATTGAAAATTTATTGAAAGAACTGAAGATCAAGAGTCCCACGGAACCTTCATTTGAAGGTTAATTGTGTGGAAGAATGCGCCAAAATCCCACCAGAGCAAAGCATGTGACTCTCTATACAGCAGACGTCTTGAAGCTGTCATTACCAACAAAGGCTTGAATAAAAGTATTGAATAAATATCATCAAGCATGTTCAATACTTTTTCCCTGTGTCATTTGACATTATTACACATGACTTTATTTCTGAACTTCTTTGTTTTGGTTTCTTTGTATATATGTATTACTGGGTTGTTACCAACATCTGGTGAAAATTTCATGTCAGTAGCTCTTTTGTAAAAAAAACATTTACTGAGAAAAATGGTGACGTGTTCAAAACTTATTTCACCCGCTGTGTATATAGTACGACCTGATGATAGCTGAGAACAGTAGAGAACCCATTTGATTCCTGACCCTGCTCTTACAACTGTAATTGACTCGACAGGGGCCAAATGTGAGAACTGAGGTATTTTGGACTTTGGTCAATACCCCACTTTGGCCTTTTGAGAGGCAAATGACTGTATATAGTATTTGGCCACAGTTAAGAGTAGTGGTTGTTTCATGAATAATTCCTTTATCAATACAAAGTGCTTCTAGGATGATCAAATGTGTCAAAGACAGACTCTTTTCCTTGTTAAAAGAATTCTCTTAATTTTTCTTGTGTGTTCTTTCCTCATGACAGAAGTTCAAGCGCCAAAATCTTCGCGTTTCAGGGCGTATAAAGTACTTCAGCTCATCAGCCGTCCTCATCTTACACCACAAAGTGCAGCTAACGGCTCTGGCCTGGTTCTGAAACTGCAGCTGCGTCTTTACGCGCAGTTTCGTTGACGAACGATGGTTTTAAATTCATGGTTCTGAAAGGGTTGCACGTGTTGCAAAGCATTTCACCGCCAGAACAATAGGTGGAGAAACGTTTTTGTCCAAGACGACCTATAGAATGGCGTCTTTGTGTGTGGAAGTTTGTTTATTTACGTGGTCTTCTTGTCCACATACACCCCACCACCAGGAAACCCACGTTTGCGGAGATCTCCCTCCATGAATGGGAGTCCATCTGCACGTCCTTACATACAACTGGTCGTAGCGAGGACCCTAAAGATTGAAAGAGAGACGAAAAAAAACCACTTTAATTTATTTTGAAAACAGTCACCCACAGTCCTCCCCTCTGTCTCTCTTCGTCTATGTACGTGGGAGTGGCTTCTCCAACGACTCCTGGCTTCCTGTTTGCTGCCAAGCTGTTTCCCCTGCCCCGAACCACACCAGCAATGCAGTGAAAGATCCACCAGTGTCAGCATTGGTCTTACATACCTAACGGCTTCTTTTCTACTCCTGCCGAAAGTATCCTCTGCCTTCCTGCGAGGCGGGCCTACTTGCCATCTCCCCTGTGCAACCTCAGCCCCATCCAACCCGCCTTGCCAGACCTGGCTTCCTCTTTTCATTCGTGAATAATAAATCTGTTTAACTTCACTCGTCTCCGCGCTTGAGTCCACATTTTGCACTAGATATTTATACAAAAGAAGCTAAATATCAGCAGGACTAAAGAGGTTGAAGTCCCCCTGCCCCTGTTTTCGTTCAGGGTGCAGAAGTAGGTTGAGTTCTACAAGTGCATTAATTAACTGGACTGGACACGTTGACGCTGCCGCCCTCTACAGGAAAGGGCTGTTCCTCCTCGGGAGGAGGTTGAAACTGCTCAAGGCATTCAACCAGTCTGTGAAATATTCAGGGCCCTCTTTCTTGCTGTGGTGTGCTGGGCATCAGGTCCCGAGATGCCAACAAGCTCAACGAGCTGGTGGGGAAAGCCCGCTCTGCGCTGTGTGTGTCTGGAGCTGGACAGCCCGCAGTTAGTGGGTGAGGAGAGGACGAGCCATGTGCAAAGTCATACGTGTGGTCAATAAATGCAACATACTATTTTATTTTATTCGCTACGTGAATGACTCACCAAGTGAGCACGCTCACCCGTGTGCACGCTCACCCTTGTGTAACCCTTGGGTCTTTTTGTGCTTCCTCTTTTCTTGTAAGCGCACACTTGGGCACATTTGTCAAAGACCTTCTGATGTGATCGGTGTGTTTTTTTTTCTCGAGTTGCCAACGAGACTGCGTTTTGGGTTTGTCAGCATCGCCGTCATGTTTCTACCCGCAGCAACCAAGATGGGCATCGATGCTGACTGAGCAGGGTGGAGTTTCGATCAGGTTAGAGGAGGAAGCTGGGGGTTTCACTTTGCCCCAAATCACTCTGATCAATTTAGCCTGGCATTCTAAAATGTGTTGTTTTCATATATTCTTGTGTGTTTTCACAATGGCAAGAAATACAAATTGTCTAAGCTGACAGCATAGTAGTGGACTATGGGTGAATATGTTCAGGGTAAATTGGTGTGCCTATTGCGGCTAAAAACGCTGAGCAATTGCCATGTAAGGCAAACAGTGCCACCACCATGATAAATCGTTCACCACATCCTGTTCACATATTTTGAAAAAAATGATGATTGTAAAAGTAACCCATCATAGCTGGAGGCTGTCAGTCTTAATCTCTCCTCTCCGCTGACAGGTAATATTATGCTGTTCAAGGGAAAAGAACTGTTGTATTGGATGCAAATTTACATTTCTAACTTTTTCCCAATGCCCTTTCCTTTTCTTATAGAAAAAAAGCTGATACAGTTAGTCCTGAGTCATGGTTATTCAGAAGAAATCTACCATGGTCTCTGATCTGAAGTATTTAACGGTGAGTCCACGTTACAATCATTATTTATGTTGGTCAATTAGAAATGGATCTCCACAGAGACTTGAAAAAAACCTGTGGCTTGGACAAAAAATGTGTTTTCTCTCTTACAGCAATGACTGCCACACCCTGCCAATCTCGCGTTTAGATGGTAGCTCATTTTAGTGCATATTTACTGGTTGAAAAATACTCTACTCTTACTCTTAAAAATACTCTTCAAACTTCAAAACCACGTTGGAGTCTTTCTTGAATATGCTGTATTTGTTAATAGAACTAGATTATGTTTGAATGGGGTTTGGACAAAAGATATTCTTAAATTGTGGGTATAAGTTCAGAATTGGTCATTGTTTTCCATATATGCAAAATAAAAAAGAATTAGCACATTTTGGGTGCAATTTATATTTGTTGACGGTACCGTGAGGACAGGAAATTAGTGTAGAGATTGGTGAATGACAGGACTATGGCAACGTTGTCAGTGCTTTAACCCCAACTCCACCTGGGCGTTTTTAAAAAGGGAGCGTTACATTGACTTCCTGTAATGATTTTCTGATTCATTAATTTTAACAAATAAATGGATAATGGTGTATTTTGGGGTAAATCCAAATTTCATAATCAAGCAAAAAATGTAGCAAAACAATTGAATGTAATGGCATGTGATATGTACAGGAACAAGCTTAGACCTGAAGAAATCCAAAAAGCGTAAACCTCATTGCTTTCTTTATTCCTGTTGTGACAGGACTGTGTAAGAGGGCTGTGCAAGAGGACTGTACTCCGCTCAATGAAGATGCTCCTCCTCCTCTCCCTCCTCTGCGTTTTATCGCTGTGTCTTTTCAACGGGTGGCCGAGGGTATTCCAGGCACTGAAAGCCATGAATCCAACCACCTCCTACGACCGCAGAAACATCACGATCCTGCTGTGGTACTGGCCCTTTGGTAGGTCATTCAGCCTGAGGGGTGACGTGTGCTCGGACCTCTACGGCATCCCTGGCTGTACACTGGTGGACCAGCGCTCCTTGTTCCCCTCAGCCGATGTGGTGGTGTTCCACAGCAGGGAGCTGCTGCTGGGACACCAGAAGCTGCCCCTTAACCTCACACGGCCACAGGGCCAGAGGTGGGCCTGGATGTCCCTGGAAGCCCCCGTGCACAACGGAAACTTGTGCCAGTATGAAAATATCTTTAACATGACCATCACCTACAAGAGAGACGCTGATGTCACAATCCCCTACGGCGAGCTGCTGCCAAAGGAGGCGGGAGGACATCCGGTTGAAGAAGTCCCTCTGAATAAGAGCTTCCTGGTCTGTTGGGTGGTCAGCAACTACAATAGCCATCACAGGAGGAGCAAGGTGTACAAGGAGCTCAAGGGCACGGTTCCTGTAAAGGTATACGGCCGCTGGACGAAGAGACCCCTCCCCTCTAAAGCCCTCTTACCTGCAATATCTCGCTGCTACTTCTATTTGGCTATGGAAAACTCAGTCGCCAAAGATTATGTCACAGAGAAGCTGTGGAGGAATGGGTTGCAAGGCGGGGCTGTGCCTGTCGTCCTGGGACCGCCATTAGACGACTACAAAGCCGTGGCGCCACCTAATTCTTTCATCCATGTCGATGAGTTTGCATCCGTAGAAGACTTGGGAAAGTATCTACAAGGGCTTGCAGAGGACAAGAAGCGCTACAATGGATATTTTACCTGGAAACAACACTGGAAAGTAAAGCTTTACACAGACTGGAAGGAGAGACTGTGTAAGATCTGCTCACAGTACGACAGTTTACCTCAGCGGAAGGTTTACTCCAACCTAGAGGCCTGGTTTAATGGTAACAACACTACAGCTTGCACAAAAAAATCTCGGACCAATTAGCAGCATTGAGAAATAAAAATACTCTGAGACACTGCATTTATGTATGCGCACATGCTTTAGCCACCGTATTAAAGAGCAATGAATCACACCAAAGTACCGATAATCCCAGCACTATTTAACAAACCCCAAAGAATAGTATAATAGTAACAGTTTGGGAAGTTAAATTACTGTTTTGCTCAAGACACGGCGATTCCTTTGAATTCAACCCAACAGAGCAGACGGAGGTCATCGATATGAACACCCATATTGTTCCACTCTAAAGGAGGGCACCATGTAACAGGATTTGATTTTTAAAAAAGTGTTTTTTTGATGTTTGATGTCATTTTACACTGTAATAAAGGATTTGAAAAAGTTCCAGCTTCTCTAATGGAGAAAGTGTTGCTGATGCAAGTTGTCATTACAGGTAACACCACACACTTTGAACTTCCTCAGACCGGCGTGAAACAAGTGATTATAAAATACTGTGGGTAATGACTTCATCTAGTCATGTCAAGTTGGACTGGAATCGAAAGCTAAATAAACTGCCAATGCACAATAAAAAGGTTTGACATGAAAAGAAACAGCATGACCTTTTTACACTTCAAGAATGCCATGTTTTATGGAACTAGTTGCATAGATTTATAAGTGTTTTAAATTGAAAACATTGTAGGTTTGATAATTGAATCTGCTTAGTTTTACAGTATTGTTAGGATTACATATTCACACATGGAAGATATGTCAAACAATAAGGCACAATTACTAGACTAAATCACGGATTAAATTAAAACTTTTGATTATCTCAATGTTAATTCTCAAATAAAGTAACACCATTTAAAATGTGATATATAGATAAAACTGAAAGAAAGAAATACTCCATTAAGCACACAAACTTGTCACAAATATTGAGTGTTATTCAACATTTTGTAAACATAAAAACCCTTTACAAAAACATATTGGAATACAATTTGAAAACATCGATCCGGGTCATATTAAACAATGTCGCTAAAATTCACCTGAGACATTGGGAAAATATTGATTGTGTGCAAATGGCAGATAGCAGCTCAAACATGTGAGTAACAAGACATTATTTAAGTCACATCAGTCCCCTCCTCTCTCCACACACAAATTGTTTGCTAAAAGACAATTAATCAACAACAGTAGGACAAAAATCTAGTATACAAGCAAGGCATATTAGTTTATAAAAAGAAGATTCAACAATACAAAAGAAACGTTGTGCAAAACCAAATGGAAAATGTGAGTATTTGCATTTTACATGAGGCAGCTCAGACAAATACTGCAGCTAGCCTATTCAGATAAAAGTATTGCACAAACATTGACAAACGGTCATGATCTTGGTTTAAAATTCCAACTGATTTCATTATCTGCACCACAGAAAACCTGCCCAGGACTTGGCAAAAGTGGAAGTATTACCATGGCCCTTTAACCTCTGCTCGCATTTACAGCCACATTCTCAACCAAAAACTGGACAACGTATTAAAACAAGTTAAACTCCGTACCAAACCTCCCTTTGACATTGTTCTAATCTTGCAATGATTAAAGCCTATTAGAATAACTTACTATGTATTAGCCAATTATAAACAAAAAAGGGCATGTTCAGTTTTAAATCTCGGTTTGAAGTCAAATCCAGTTATTTGAAGAGGATGTTGCCCACGGCAGGATCAAGGAACCACTCCCATCGCCCTGCTGTAGTCTGTAGACGAGCCTCCCCACTTGGAATGTTTCTATCCCACTATCAACCAACGTAATCTGTAACTGGGTTTAGAGACTCTTCTTCGGCTACAGTGGAGGCCGGACGGAGAGGCAAGGGAAGGCTATCTGTGGCTCCGGTCTACCTGTGCACCCGTTTATCCAGTCAGGTGACCCACTAGTCCGGGGTGCAGGGCTTGTTTCAGCAGGTCAGGCCGATGGAGCTGCGGCATGTAGAGTGTAGGAGGAGGGGCGCCGTGGTAGCTGGAAGCCGGGTAGCCCTGGTTGGGAATCGGGGAGTTGACCATGTTCAGCGGGGAAGGACTCTGCTCGTAGTACTGGCCGTCGCACTCCTCGTCTAGCGGCAGCGCCAGGCGCTTTCCTTTCTGTCGTCGGTTACAGAACCAGACGCGTACAACCTGGCAGGGACAACATTTGTCTTTTAAAATGTGACCAATGAGACGCGTACCTTGGCACATGGGATGTCTTTTGCGGTGTGTACTTACATCTCTCTCTAGACCCAGGTCATCTGAGATGTGTGTGATTTCTTGGGTGTTGGGCTTGGGGCACTTGATGAAGTAAGACTCAAGGGCAGAGCGCACGGCTCCCTCCAGACTGGTCCTTCTCTTCCGCTTTCTGGTATCAACAAATACCCTCTCAATCTTGTACATCTGAGAATTAGAAAAGAGTTAAGCCATACTGAAAATGTGTATCGTACATACCACGAACCACTTGGTTCATGTCAGACACAGAAAGTTTGTGTTACTATTGGCCACTGGGTGGCGTATTACACATCACAAGGGTCTTAATCCAGGCCTGGCCAGAAGAAAGTGAAATGACCAGGCCTGAAAAGATCCATGATCCTATGTGGCTTGGTGAACTTCTGTTGTCTTGCAAACGAGCCGGCAGATGTTAGCGAAGCAGACTTACATCCTGGGGATTGTCCGAGGTCTCTGCCTCATTCAGCCATCTCTGAAGAAGGGGCTTCAGCTTGCACATGTTCTTAAAGCTCAGCTGCAGAGCCTCAAAGCGGCAAATGGTCGTCTGGCTGAACATCTTACCTACGTGAACATACACAACATGTGATATAATAAACCATGAGTCATTGACTTCAGTTTGCTATATTGCAGATTAGTTGCTCTTTTAGTCAATGACGTGGGTCCCATCTAGAAACTTGTCTACGCCCATAAGAACTCCAGCAGGTTTACAATTGGACTTCCATGCAGTATTATTAGAGTAGCTTCCAGATCTTTGAAGACATGACAAATGCTCAATGTTGCAGTTTTCTTTTAACTTTAAAAGCAGAAAATAGCACGATTTAGACCAACCATAGAGGTTTCCCAGGGCAAGGCCAACATCAGCTTGGGTAAAACCCAAGGTAATCCGTTTGTGTTTCAGCTCTTTGGCAAACTGCTCCAGCTCTTCTGTGGAAAGATTCTCCTGGAAAAATGAAAAACAAACTGCAATTTGGAATACATCGGCACTTTAGGGCATTTATTCATTTCTATGAGCTGCACGTGTCATCGGTAATCATTAGTTGGGGAAATTAGAGGACCGATTCAATGGTTGTTCTTACCTCCTCAGAGTCGCTGCACCCGCCGCTGGATGAACCGCTGCTCCGCGTGGAAGAGGCCGGGTTCTGTGCCTGAGGCCCGGCGGCACTCTGGGTGGTGTTCACGCTAAAAAATGCGTTCCCTGGAAGCCCGTTGCTAGGGGGAGATGGGGACATCGATGGTGAAGATGCAGAGGAGGTCGAGGGGTTTTGGTTACTGCTACCGGGTGGTGTGATGTGGCTGATCCCAGGCCAGAAGGACGTGTTCCAGGCCGGAGAGTAGAAGACCCCATGGGACATGGCGGCGGACGCCGGCGCAGTTGGATACTGTTGAACCTTTATCTCCGTTGAGTAGTCATTGCTGGTGTCCTTTTCGGTCTTTATTTCGTGCAGTTTGATTTGCTCCCGGGTCTCCGCTTGTGGGGGGCTCAGGTTTGTAGGCTGGCTGGCTCCCGGTGCGCCGGGTACCTGGCCGGTGTACTCGGGCGCAGCGAATGGATACCAGTGCTTGGGTTGCCCAAACTCTCCCGTTTGAAGATCGGATCCCCGGTAGTCACTGGAGACTGGTGGGAACGCGAAAAAGGTCTGCCCGGAGGCCGGTGTGATGCCACCGTAAGCGGCCTTGTTGTAGAAAAGGCCCGGGTCCGGCAGGACGCCGTGTGGGAGCTGGAATGACGCAGGGCTGCCCGAACACTCATGACCCAAAACCTGGTTGCAAGGGTTGGTGCGGCTGAAGTCGTACGGCCGGACTTGGCACTCCGGACTCTGCGATCTTTCGGACATCTCCCAAAAGGCGTGAGAACCGGTCATAAAGCGAGCGTCCAAAAAATTAACTTTTTTGCAGAGAAAAAAGGTTCGCGGCGAGTTAAATTCTGTTCATCCGTTTGTTTTTCCACGCACACAAACACACTAAAAGAAGGATGAGGAGCTCTGCAAAAATGTGCCAACAACACCTCACCGAGAAAAGTCCGTTTTGGGGGGCGGTGGGGCGATTATGCAAAAATGTAGACCTGGGCTGTTGCCGTTTTGGTGCAACATAACCGTCTACGACCTACAACACGAAGCTCTGCCTTTCGCACCAGTCCCTCCACCTTCAGGCTCAAATGCTCCTCTGCGGCCTCGACCCCACGCGTTCTGCTAATCGCAGCTGCGGGTTTTGGAAAATCACGTACCTCTTCGCCCATTGGCTGGCCGAGCCAATCGCGCACAGCTGATGGTGAATTTGTGAATGACCTTGATTCTTCCTAAAGTAGTGGGCGTGTTTTCACATACATTAAAATCCATTCGGCTGCCCGTTCTGCTTTTAAAGCGGGTTTTAAACTTATCTTAGCATTATACAAAACATATCAACGATTAAACCGCGTTAAGTCAACTTTAAAAAAAAGTATATTTACATTGCTAAATAGGCACGAGCCACTGCTCCTGTAAATACATATTGTAACACTATAACGTCCTCAGCTCATACATGAATTATATTGCTGAGTTTGTTTAAGGTATTCCTATTTAAGGACATTGCTTTGATATTAAAATCCCTGGCATTTAGACCAGGGTTTATTTTAATCAGTATCCTTTCAACTCAATTAAATCATTTGGCGTTCTAGTATGGGATAAATACAACTATAAGTAAAGAAAAAAAAAGATGAAGTAAAAGTAAAGTATATAATGGATTGGGCTACATTTACTTAATGTGACAAACTAATTAATGTTTTGGGCACAAAGATGGGGGAAAAACCGAGCGACTGTGAATCTAAGTATAGTGTTTGGAAAGAATGAGATAAGCCGTGAAGATGTGCTATTTTTTTAAAGGGTGTCTCTATACTGCTTTGTCTTGAATACTAATGTGTATGCGCTACACATATATATAGTGCATACACATTATTATTCATTATATATATATATATATATATATATATATATATATATATATATATATATATATATATATATATATATATATATATATATATATATATATATAAAACATTGTTCACGGAGAAACGGGAGCCACTTTTAAAACCGCATTCTTTGCGGAACTATGAAAGAAAGAAAACAGAGAACTCCATCGTAAAACCTCCAGCCTCATTCAGGTGAACTTCTCCCATTCACCCTTGATCGATGGTCGTTCAAAAGCCTCGATGGCCGCATCACTGGTACAGATGCGCTCCCCCAGCGCGAGTCGTTGGCTGCAGATTGCGGCAGGAAGACACACTGCGGGGAGGGAGGGGGGGGTGCCATTGTACGACCTGGCCCCGGGGCACCCCGTGGATTTCAGATCCCGAGTTGCGATGGTCGACCATTAGCTCCTTTTCAGATTGGAACAATAAGTCTCAACCCTTTGATTCAACACGATTCCGCCCCACACCCACCTCCCCCCCACCCCCCCACCCCCGTCTCCCCCCCCCCCCGCTTGTGAAACAAACACCAGGCTGAAGTTTCACCCTGGTCTGCGGGTCTGATGTCGCCTAAAAGGTCCAGAAGCTTCCACCTTCGGACCAATGAGTGTCACATTCATCCAGGCTTCAGAAGCGATTTTTATTTTCTATTTATTGAACTGGCCTGCTGAAATTAAGCGATACCTCACTGGTGAAACATGTGATGTACAATTACTGTATTTTTCCCAGCTTGTGCTAGTAGATGCATTATTTCACAACAAATGGGGGAATGGAATAACACCACAAACATTTTTCTACACCTCCCATGTGTCTCTCTTTGCCACAGAATCGGATGTAGACTCCCTTTTCTCTTCTGAATTTCACAAATTAACTCATGCCATAATACGGTTACAGCATCCTCCCTGCCCCCATAGATACAAAAAAGGTTACGTAGGCCTGGGACCCGAGATCCTGAGGGGGAATAGCTTAAAAGACATCAAACCCTAACTACACAAGCATTGTTCTGGGCCATGGACTTGGGTGAATAATTGTCATGCAAAAGACAGACAGCAAGAGAGAGAGATAGCAGACTTTAGGCAGGGCGTCAGAGAGAAAGGCACAGCAGAGCACAGAGCTCTCAGGGTGTCCAAAGGAGGGAGGGGGGGGGGGGTGAGCTAGTGTTGAATAGCTCAGTACAGTGAGGAGGAGATGTGTGAGGGGAGTTTCTGGGTATTTAGTTGACCCCCCCTGCCCCCAATGTCTCAGATCTTGTCTTTAGTTCTTTTTAAGTGGCCTCTTCAAGACACCTGGGAGATCTGCTCGCAGGGCAAGTCCGGTCAAACAGAGAAAGAGACGGGTTCAGATAAAAGAAAGGCTGCTGATGCAGCGGCAGTGTGAATGTGTTGCTCAAGGAACTGATTTTTGAACTTTTAGCTTTTGGGGAAAATGTGCTTTATTTTTTATTGGCATGTACCGCTGTCTTTCTTTTTAGGATGTATGTTTTTCTCATGTCAACAGATATGTCATCTTAAATGATGATGATTTTCTTTGACATTAGACAATGCTCTAAATATATTTTGTAATATTGACTCTGCAATCCAGAGAACAAAAAGGCAATTTAAAAGCTTTCATGGTGATTATTTGAACAAAATGAATATGGACACAAAAGAGAGTTTCTACTATTAAAAGTTACGGATTTATAAAACTAATTAGTCTGTAATTGAAATACTGCTCACACCGTTGAGCAACACAAATATCTACCTCAACACAACAATGATGGCTTTTTAATTTCCCTCGGCCCTCCCGTTGATACCCACCTTTACAGACCCTCCGAAAGACCCAGGTTTTCATCCGAGGGCCAATGGCTGCCGTCCTTCCACTGTCCCCTCGCACAAAGGGCTTTTAACGGCCCTTAGCATGTGGCTCAATGGGAACCCACACGGAGGTACATGCCTGATTTCTCACTGAACCTACCCACTAACAAACACACACCCACAGACACACACAATGGGTGTAGTTGTAACACATCTCATTTCACCTTGCAGTGTGAAATGTGATGTGTCACATGAGCGTTTATCTGAAAAGGAAACTCATATCTTGACTTGCTGACTCAGAAGGGCTAAATGTAAATGTTATGCCAGTTAAACCCATCGCGTTTTGAAGAACTGCACACAAATATGGGGGAGGGGGTTTGTAATATTTAAGTTTCTAATAAATAGTTGAATTGCTTAAAAATCCTCTCAATTGAAACAAATGGAAGAGAGGAATTGGTTTTCTGTGGTGCCTATAGTTTGCATGGTCCACATTTTATACTGAGTATTTGATGCAGAGTGGGACTCACTATGCTCTGGTCTTGGCAATCACTCTATCTCAAAGGCCTCAAAGTTTTGGCCTTGTCTCAACCTCGACACACCTCCCTCACACACCGGTGTGTACAACACTGCTTCCACTATCACATACGGATACGGAAAAGCTTGTTTCAGCTCCTCGTTGAAATAATACGTTGTTCATACTGTCGAGTGCTTTGAGGTTTTTATGGCAGCACCATGCATTCAAGTAAAGCATTTTTTATACCCCAAATTCAATCTGAAATATGTGGTATCTTTGAAAAGTTTGGGATCCTAACAGGATTTGAGGAATTATGTTATTGTGGGTTTGAATAATATCTAACACAATTAGTTTTTATTAATGCTCTTGAAAAGGGTAACATCATCAACATCATTTCTAACATTTCTTATTTCTCTCAACCCCGGAAAATACCAGTACCAGTTGCATTGTTTTGACCTCTGTTGGATCTCTTTCCCTCTGTGCATGTGGTTCTTAGATCTATCACAAATAAAGCAATGAGTTGCGATTGCTTTTTATTTTTATATATATATATATTTTCTTTTTCTTTTTCTGGGGAGTGTATACCAAGCACAGAAGGAAACAAAGTAATTTCCACATGTGGTAAAAATTTTAATTCCAATCCTTGGTCTGCATGTACAAATATCTATAAAAGTGAACACATTCACTCTTTGTATGTACATTTTGCAGCAAGAAGTTAACCTGGGCCCGACAAGAAGACAGCGAGGAGAGAGCGACAATACAAGATAGTGATATTTACCACCTACACATCCATCAGTATAGTCCGTCACCAAAATTTCATTCAAGTGCTCCTAAGTCACTTTTACTGTACGTTCCTCCTTCAGCAACAAGATGCATACATACAGGAGGCCGAATAGTTCAGCAAAGCATTAATCAAACACAGTAAGTCAAACCATGCAAACAGACGTCATCAAGTACTTCATTTTCATATATATATATATATTTATATTCTGTATTCTTAAAATCTGTGTAGTATGTGCAGCCTTTATGACAATGAATAAAATCGGCAACACCAACAGTAACAACCTTGTGTTGTGTTAGGGAGTTTTTACAAAGGTATCAGAGATTTGATCTGTCAGGAATGTGGTTTAGTGGGATGAATGTGGTAGCTATGCATGACAAAACAAGGAGAGGGCACCTGTTTCTCTGCTTATGTATGTGTGTGTCTGTGTGTGTGTGTCTCAGTGTGTTGTAGACGTCTGCTGTTGGATCACATTCTTTGGAAATAGCTGCAGAAATGAAGGAAAGTGACAACGGGGGAAAGAAAAATCGACAAAACACCTGTAGGGACATATCCGGGACGGCTCTGATAACATTGCGTCAGAAATAAATTAACAAGGAACTCAACATACATTTGTAGTGAGAAATGCCGTTATGGGGGCAGATATAGTAGAGGGGAAACAAGAAAACAATCTTCTTTATTTTTTTTTTATCACCTCTGCCAGTGTCCTCCATTTCTATTTGCATGCAATGTGAGATCAAGTGGTTTCCTCCAGAGAAGTGGCTCGTATACCTGTGTGTAAATATGTGTGTGTTTGCGAGGTGTTCAAGAATTCCCTTGATAATGTAAAGTGGAGTCATCAAACAGCGGGTTCTTCACTTCCATCTCTCCAGTCTGTGAAGGAGGAAAGAAAATTCACTTTGAGTCACGTACAATCATCAGAGCTGATCGTTTTAAGCCTAAGTGCATCTGGGTGGTTTCCCTACCGGGGCGAGTCCGGGACACTCGTACACCGTGAAGTCCCCGCCCACTTCCTCCTCGTCGGACGTGACCTCGTCGAGGACCTTCTGCTCGGGTTTGTTACTGAAGAAGGAAAAGAACAGACCCCGGCGTTAAGGCAAACACGGTCAGAGGAAGGGGTTGAACATTTCCACTCTGCATTAAGACATGCGAGGAGAGAAAAAGTCAAATGGGAGGGAGTGGCACAGAGAGGGTAACATTTTTTTTTTTAAAAGACGTAAAAAAAACAACTTACTTTCCCATCGAGAGCATCTGCTGTTTTTGATGTTGGTAGTGATACATTTGAGCGCTTTGAGCCAGTGTCTTATCCCCCACCTGAGGAGATGGCAGAAGAAGGACGTGTGGATGACACTTTTAAAAAAACAAGCCTTTCCAGTCACATGTTTCCAGTCACATGTTACGGTTCCTACATAAGAAGAAGCGAGAGCTCTAACAGTTACAGTTAGGAGAGGGAACGCTTACAGATGGAGCGTTGGTTGTGGTTGCGGGTACGCCTGCCCCTTTGAAAGCAGGGTAGTCCACCTTCTGAGCCAAACGAGAGTCCTTTTGAAACCTGCGGGGGGGGGGGGGGGGGGGGGGGGAAATTGTGAGTTTTTTGCAAAGCACCTTTAACTTTAAAATGAACAGCGGGTGGAAGCTGGCTTTTTAAGAGTGGTAAAAAGTGGCACGGGTGGAATGATCAAAATTGTGAGATGAAATAATCGACATCGAGTAAAATTGAGTGAGAGATTTGTTCAACTTGAGATTACTCAACAACACATAGATCAACTCAAGTGTCACGTTACTTTTGAATTCAAGTCTTGCGTACTCACTTGACGAAACAGACCGTTGCCAGGATCAGGGCCGCAGTGCCGACCACCACGCACAGCGAAATCACAACTGCAGGGTTTCACCAAACACAGAGGGAAACAAAAAGGGGAGCAGCGCATGTTAGGGAGCGAACCAGGGACTGAGTGGCCAGGCTTTCACTTCCTCCGGGGGGGGGTAAGGCACTCGGGACATAGGATCAGACTCACTGACGATGATGTTGTCACTTTTGGATGTCGGCACAGCTATAGGACCAACGCGGCCCTGAACCCCCGTGGGCCCGGGCCGGGGGCTCGGGGTGCCGGGAGGGCCGGACACTGCGGGGGCTGCAGTGGTGGCGTTGAGGGTCTCAGTCAAGAGACGTCCCCGGTTTGTCTGTTTGAGTTTGGAGGCATCCGTCTCAACATCGGCTGCGGCCACTGGAGACAGTATAGAAAACAAAAATCAGAATAAAGGGGACGTCTCAACATCTGATGCAGTTAAATCTCAACTAAAGGACATGTGGGGATCATGTTAAATCTTCTTTGCTTAAAGGTAACTGCATATACTAGAAGAACTTAAAGGCATACCCCACACATCTGACCTCAAAACTCTCTTACCAGGATGTTTGGTTCGCTTTGGTGGTTTGAACTCTGTCACTTCCTGTTTTTCAATGACGGAGTGAATGTAATCGATTTCTTCATCCAGGTCAGGGTAGAATGCCACTTTACCTACAGAGATGGAAACAAGATTCAAAGTTGCAATGATTAACTTCAACAGGAATTAACTCAATGAATCAACAAAATAAATGAGAATGATTTCTCTCAGGGGTGTACTTTAATCTAAACTGGGAAATGGGACCAATGACATATTTGTCTAATTTAGCTAAGCAGCTCCCATTTTTTTCAGTGTCCTCCATTTCTATTTGCATGCAATGTGAGATCAAGTGGTTTCCTCCAGAGAAGTGGCTCGTATACCCGTGTGTAAATATGTGTGTATATATAGCTGCTGTCCATACTCATGTCCCATAAACTTATACTTATTACATATATTTTTGCATCGCCAATCACATGACTAACTATTACGCATGATGAAAGGCAGAGACTGAGGGCCCATGCCCTTGTGTCTGAAGTGATGAACAGGGAGTGTGCCCATGTGGGTTGTTTGTTTGTGGACGGATAAAAAAGAAAAAGAAAAAAAGGAGACAATACTAAACTGTTGTTAACAGCCCTTGAGCCCAGACAGTGAGCCGCATTCCTGCAGTACGGCCGAGGTGTCCAGGGCGACCGGGGCCGACAGTGTGTGTGGCCGGGGGAGGAAGCACCGCAGGGGGGGGGGGGGGGGGGGGCACGAGTACTCAGCCAAACTTTGGCCCCATCGGCTCCGAGTGGCTACATTTACAATAGATCCCGTCGCTCACTGCTAATGGTGGCGGTGAAAAGTGCTATTTGTGAATAGGTTACTCTGCAATATGTCTAATGCAAAATCATAGGCATTTTCCCCCAAAGCTGCAGAGGCAGCAACCCGTGTGAAAAGAAGGAAAGGAAAATTCTGATGTGAAAAAAGAGAAGTTGCGTGCATTTCTTGCTGAAGGTGATGAGCCAGCTGGCATCAATTGCCAATAAAAGTTGTTTTGATTTATGTTAAAACCAGCGCAGACAAATAAATCATCAACTCAAGATAAATATATCTAAACAAAACTGTCATGGCCCATTTAAACGCCACCTTTACTACATTAATGATTACATAGTCACTTGTGCTCCAGAAGGCCGGCCATCTGGCTGAACTAGTATGTATGATATGACATGCCAGCACTTTCACTGCCTGCTTTGTTATTTTCTTACCCCCCTCCACTAATGGCCATTTAGTGCACTCCATGGCAGGTGCCAGTGGAGGAGGGATGCACCATCTGCACTTTGCAGGTGGTTGAGAGCTCCAACTGTGCCCATGTGCCCTCCAAGAGCGTGTTTTAATGCAGAACATTTTACAGATAAAAAACAATGAGCTATATATCGTGTATTATCTTTGGTGTGGATATCTTTGAAATGTGCAGGGAGATGTTACAAATGGATGAGCAGTATTTATTATTACAGAAATCCTCGTTCAAAGTTGATCATTTACCCCCCAAAAAGGCCTCTTCCGATTGTCTGCATGTGTGTGGTTTGTCACACACATGCAGACAATCATAAGTGTCTCACACATCACACTAAGCACGCACCGATCTCTGTGTGACAGAGTCTTGTCACCGGCTTGATAATGACCCATAACCTCCTGAGAGGCACCCAGGGGGCAGTTGGGTACAACAAACAAACAATAAACAGCTCAACGGGGATTCAGGTTCGCACACATCTGTCCTGTTCCATTTCCCCTTTTAAAAAGCATTCACCTTTCTTCCTCCCACAAACCACATACATGAACACACACACACACACACGTGCTTCCTGCCGCTCAAAATCAGACAGTTTACACAGATCCTGACACTTGTTGGTGGATATTTGTGTTCATTTCATTTTACCTTGATCTACAATACCAATAATCTACAATACAATACCAATAATTTTTAAATCTTGTGTCTACCAGAATTGAGTGGATTGCAAGTAAGTGAACACAATGTGTCCCAATTACAGTGAGCAGGTCCCTCAGTCCAGAGGTCCTGCTGCCTTCTAGTGGTACATCTAATGTATGGCATGCATAGAAGGAAGAGATGAAGCCAGATACTTAAGGTTTGAGTTATAGCTAATTTTAAAATTCTCGGAAGCAAAAATCATGACAGACTCCAGAGTACAGTTCAAAGTTAGTGTCTTGAATGAGGGAGTGGTGCACAGTTTAAGATTTTGCCCATTAAATCTGAAGCTGATCAGTTAACGCAGTTTCGCTCCGCTCCACCTGCTATAAAAACGTAGTCACAGATGACTGCAGAACCTTTGGTGAAAACAGGAAGTCTGTTACAATGTTCTACCTTCAGTAAACAGTCTCAATCGGTTAAAACATTTTAAAAAATGAAATACATTTATTTTTTCCAAGTAATTGGAAAGAAGAAGAAAATAGGAAAGAAGTATCTCCCACATGTTTTTTATGAGACTATAATGGGTGGACCTGCGAGCCTGTGACGGAGCACCAAACGTTTTTAAAGTTGAATGCGTCGATTTAGTGCATTTTGGCAGGAAGACTAAGAGCCGAGATCTATGAAGAAGTTGCTGCACAACATCTGCAAAGAGAGCGTCTGCCAGCACATCACATGAGACCTGTGAACATATTATATAATATACAGTATATAATATTATTGGGTTTATTTTGAAAACGCATTATGTGTAGAAGAGTGATGGCATCATTAACAACTCTGTATCTGTACATATAAAATGTTTACCTGTATATAAAACAGAAGGGATATCAGAGGATGATGCAATCATTTCACAGGTTAGAAGCAGAGCGGCTTGCTAACAATCCCCTCTATCACTTAAAAAGAGTAAATGTTATTCAATTGGCTCTCACTCGGTTTAGTTATCCAACGTCTCATTACTAAAGTAAACTGATATTCATGTTTTTTGCCACCGAGCCCCTAAAGTGGTTGTTTGAATGCCTTTATATTTCCAGTTTGTTGATTGCTCTATTGTATATTATGTAAAGTAAAAAAATAGAAACACGTATGCACATGAAGAGACAGCCCTGCCTTTAGTACATACACAATTTAATTGCACACTTTGTGAGCCTGCGGACAAAAGACACGGCTTCCAGGAACACTGCATGTTTACCAATGGCAGCTCACGCCTCCATGTCAAATACAAGCAGGTCCTAGCTTTCAATAAAAAAGTGCTACGGGCGCCTGACTCAACCTTGTATGCCCTCTGTATGCTGTTTGAAGTCACAGCCAGTCAAACTGACCAAAAAGGTACAAGACGACAGGTATTAAACCATGTCGGACACAGAGAAGCACTGAATCGACATTTTTATTATAATATATAAAGACATGTGATTTAAAGGAGAGGAAGTTGGAAAAGAGGAGGAGCATCAGTTTACTTTATACTTTATACTTTGAAATATCAAAGAATGATAAATTCAGACATATGTGTAATGTCTGATGACTAGACCATGTAAAGATGTCTAAAGGAAAAAAATGTCAATGAAGACCCGTACGACCTATTGCTCGACAGCTCTGTTAAAGCACCCAGCAGCCCGCCCTCTTGTCAATACATTAAACGACGTATTCATGTCTGGCCCACTATCGAGACATGTTGCTTTTAGAAAAAGTGCTCCGGGATATCACTGCGATTATTCTGTAGAAACAGTGGAAACGCTGAAAATTTCCACCTGGCTGCACGGCCAGTGAGTCAGCCTGATGACAAAATGCGTTTTTCTAGATCAAAGCTTGTGTGTGGGCCTCCCATGCGCCTCACTGTGTTCTGTGGTCTTTCAGGGGTTTTATGTAACCACTAGGGAGCTTAGCTGAGGCTTATGATGTGCTGGATTCACCACGCAAACAAAAGCATCACACATGAGTCACAATTCAAAGTCAAAATAATGGATCAGGTTTTATCATTGTAATTTTTTTTTTAAAAAGAACTCTACTTCTGCATGACAGGACACTTCTCTCTGATGCTCATCTCCCGCTCGTGTTTGCTTCGCTCTGATGCCGTCGCCAATAATTTGAGCCGAGTCTGTATCCTCTCCTGACGCAGACCCATCTAAATTATTAATCCTACAGAGGACACACACACACACACACGCCCTCCAACAGACAGAAATGAGCAGTCTCACACACACACACACACACTTGTGCCAAGGCAAGCAAGTATACATAAGATGTTTCAATTTCCCTCTAATTTCTGCTGCGCCATTGTGAGCCAGCAGGGCGACGTCGTGCCACAGAGAAACAGAAAAATAAGATTTACTTCACTTTGCCAGCTCGGCTCGTTCGGTGAATGAAATTTGATTGTGTGATGGAGATGAAGGGCGAGAGAGAGAGAGAGAGAAAGAGAGAGAGAGACATAGTGAGGGGGAATGTCGTCTAAGTGATTAAAGCCGGTGCGGGGGCGACGCTTACCCGTGTGTGTGTATGTGTGTGTATGTGTGTGTGTGTGTGGGTTGTGTGTTGCAGATGCAGCAGGGACCGGGGCAGATTAAAAACCACAGAGGATTAGACCGTGCCACAGTTGTCAAAGATATAGATGGAGGGAGAGCGAGGACCTGAACCAGGGCGTGGATTCAAGACAATTAGACAAGAGAGGAGCAAACTGGAGAAGACACTGGAGATGTGGGAAAAGGGAGGGTGTCCTCTCTGACTGTCAGTTCTACATTTAATTACCGGAGCAAACCTCTGTGTGTGTGTGTGTGTGTGTGTGTGTGTGTGTGCGTGTAGCGAGCGCAGTGTGTTTGTGTGTGAAATGTTAAGAGAGTGCATTTCTTACCATGCTGATGGTGCCTCTTCCTCACCATGCAGCGACCTTCCTTGTTCTCCTCCAATGGGGAGAGGCAGGGGCCACATCGGGAGGAGCCAGGCCTGCAGAAGTGGCGTCCCGCTTTAGCACAATCTATATGGAGAGGGCACTTACTGCCAGCTGGGGAGGGGAGAGAGAGAGAGAGAGGGGGAGAGAACACACTTCGTTAGTATCACAACAACCAAAATGTGATACAGGAAATTGTGCTTTTAATGAGGCGACTAAGTAGCATTTGTGTGCTATAAAATTACTCTCAATAAGAGCAGCATCAAACACTTTAGTTTGTGAATGTGTCGGCTCTTCTGCTTCAGTACGAGAACATCTGCCCACAAATAGAGCTTCTACTTATGCCAGATTTGTATTACAGCATCCCTGAGTTTTTTTTAAATCTTTAACCTGATAAAAGGTTTCAGAAGGGGAAACGTTTGCCAGATAGGTCAACAACGTTTTCACAGTAAGAAATGCACATTTTTCCTGCATTACGTAATGCGCAGACCCCACCCGATTAACAACCAGAGTCAGGTTAAACCAAAGCAAAGAGAGCCAGAGAGCTGCACTCCCAAGGATCACAATCGGATTAGACAAACAGACAATTTTCCAATGCACGCACAAACACACACACACACACTAACAGCTCGGGATACACACTCAGGGAGAAGTGGGTCGCTGATCCACAGCAGGGGCGGTCGGTAGCGGAGGGCAGGAGGAGCACCGGAGTGCAGAGCGGATAATGAGCGGCCCATTGGGTGTTTATACTGACGCCACAGACGGGGGGCCGTGTGCGGAGGAAAGACGCTATTCTGGGAGTTGGGGGGGGGGGGGGGGGGTCAATGGGCCTCAAAGGTCAGGGCTGTTGGAGTCTTAAAAAGGTGACGGAACAGTTTGAAAAAACTAGTTTGGGTTATTAAAATGCTCTTATGAAGAGACCAAACACTTCTTCATGAATGGGATCATCAGCAGCTGTGCGAAGAGGTTTTGGTGAATCACTTTGGTGTTATGAGATACAATACTACTGCAGATTTGTTTCCCCCCCCCATTTTCTACATAAGA
The DNA here is from genome assembly GCF_949316345.1 of Pungitius pungitius. Taxonomy (NCBI): domain Eukaryota; kingdom Metazoa; phylum Chordata; class Actinopteri; order Perciformes; family Gasterosteidae; genus Pungitius; species Pungitius pungitius. The sequence goes on along the minus strand of NC_084917.1, from coordinate 8,780,990 downwards.
GAATTAGAGATTCATAACACATGCCAGGAAATGGCCGATGGGGATATCGCAATGACCTCCATGGCAACACGGCCTGTGACATCAGGGAAGGCGCGATTTGGATGGAGGACGTGTGCAGACGGGGTTGGTGGCAGAGATGAAGAGCAGATAGAAGAAGAGGACTTGCCTTTTGTATTTTTTGTACACATAAATATCCTTAAACATGCATCCATCAAAATCATTGCTTTGCCTAAATGAAAACAGATCATTGGTATTCACAATTACTGTTGTATTTATTTCTCGTAGCAGCTTAAAGATGCGCTGAAAAGGGAAAGCGTTTGAACTAAAAGCTGAAGAAAATAAATAAATCTCAAAAGGAGCCAATCCATTTAAAAATAAACTTCAAGAACAACCTCACATCACAAACACCACAGAAAGGGACACAAAACCGAGGACATACACACATTGAACACTCGGCTGTGCAAGCGCACACACATTTAGATGAGTCTACACACCGCAACAACACCAGGGGGGAAGGGGGGGGGGGGGGGGGTCTTCTGGTGGTCGGCCTCAGGGAGTGACGCACGTGTAATCGGAGAAGCTTGGTTTTGCGTTTGTGTCAGAGACACGGAAGGAGCCGGAGGACGAGGACGCTTGTGTAACATCTGTAGCCGATGGCCAGCGGCTCCTCTCGCTGCCACAGAAGCATCCGGCGCGTAGACGGACGGACGGACGGAGACGTCTTTCCCCACAGCTCAGGTCACTTCTGTGCGTAATTGCTGCCCCACCCACACATCCCCGGAGCCAAGTTACACCGCATCCTAGCGACATGTGCCGAGCCCCCGCATCGCTCCCACCACTAATGGTTTTATCCCCCCGATTGTGGTGGCGTCTATTTTTACATGGCCTTTTAATTTCCCTGCAGGTATCTATTTCATGTGTTCTTATTGATTTTCTTACAATCCCTCGTGACCTTATAGAAGACATTAATATCACCGGAAATAAGTCGTGGTCATGGGCCTATGCCATGCTTACTCTTGGTCGGTTGTTAGCTACGGTTGTGTCCACCATGGTGAATCACAAACACAACAACGATTTGTTCTAAAGATCCACCAACCTTTTCATTCAAGATGACAATGTCCCACATCACTCCGGTGACGGAGTACCATGCTGCCCACCCAGTCACGTCTGCCTCCCTCTCATCCTCCTCCGCACACACCCTCGCCCCAAATTATTCCACCAGGCTATCATTTCTTAAATGATTTGACGACCCTTTGATCCGACCGTCTGAGGATCAAGGGCTGGCCCCAGATCAGGTGCAGGTGGCGGGAGTCGCGTCAGAGATCAAACGGCTTATTCCCGTGTAAAGCTCCGTGACCTCTCCTCAATGTGAGGAATAGACCAGAACACATTTGTCATATGGGTGGCCTGGAAAGATACACAAAGACCTCGGCTTCCCAGGCGTGCTGTGGCAATGTGGCAACAATGTCCGAGACTAAAATTGCACTTCATAGCCAAACCATTTGCTGCATCATGCACAAAAAAAAGATTTAAATCCTGGCACGTAAATGAGTCCCTGCAATGTAAGAGAAAAAGGGGTATTAAATCCCTCTTATGAAAGCGAGCAGGAAATGCCAGCTATATTTCATAAATCTGTCGTTGTTACAATGATGCATCTCGGCACCCGTAGACAGAACTTCATCCGTTATTCATCACGGGGGATGTTAACGTGGTGGAACCTACAGCAGTCACACAGACGCAGCCGCCTTATACGTACACAACACACACAAAAACAGACTCGATTGGGAATGTGTGAGGCATGGTAACGGTGAGAAAAGCAAAGCCGGTCAGGAGATATTGGGACAGCTGTCCCTCCGAAGCAGCGTTCATAACCACCCAGCAACAGATGCACGAAAACAAGTTCAGTGCGTATAATGACGTTGGTGCAACGTAGCAAAGGGATATATATGCATATAAATGCATTTAATGGTGCCGTTAGATGCTGCTCAACCGCCCCGTTATTGGCGGAGTGGTTATATGCCCGCCTCCTTTTGTGTGCATCCAGGTAAAGATGTTGTTTTGAGGACTAAATGTCAACAAATATGGATCGAAGCAGAATACATGTTAGACACACGTTGTGAATTTGGTGTTCTTTCATTTCTTTTTGATACATTTGGACTTTACCAGGCTATGGGAAATCAAAAAAGAGCCTACGCTACCGCCACTGCAATGTAATATTTCTATTAATAATTGATTATCATTAAAATAGTGCAGTCAAATTTAATCTGAAACTGAAATATCCTGTTTATAATAATAAATATGGATGCAAAAAAGCCTCTGGCAAAATAAGATAATTCAAAGTTTCAAACTTGATGGTACAACCCTAGAACTCGCACAAGTGGGTGCGATTATTATTATTACTGTATTACCAAACTACAAATGTTTCATGGCTCTTTATTTGAAACCCAACTGGATCTGTGAAGGGCCTCCTCATGGTAATTATATGACAAAGCAGCTCATGCATCTACATGCACCAGCATAACAAAGGAAACACGCAAGTGAATGTCAAGCCGAGCCTCCCACTCGGCGCTGTCGCTAATTAGAAAGCTCATCAAGGAGGGAGATAAATACAAAACAAGAGAGGGACAGCGAGCTGGGGATGGAAAAGATGCATTGATGGCGGTAGAGGTAACTCAGGAGAAAGTTTCACCTGCAGCAAATGAAAAGTGACTTTGTTAACCATCTGCTGCTGAGAGCTGAGAGGCAAACAGAGGCTTAGTAACGGCCTCCAACCCACCCACCCACACACCCCCCCCCACACACACACACAAAGATACACACTCATGTCACCATTAACGTGGGCTCCTTCGAGCTGTCCTACAGCTGCAATACAATAACATATCACACAACCTTGTGTATGCATGTGTGACTGTGAGGGAAATGGGTAGGCAGGGAGGGTCATAAACTCCCATTGTGTGCTTATCCTGACCTCCTGATAGCAGACAGGATGCAAGACAAACACTCCAAATCAAGTGGAAACATTTAAGGGCTCTGCGTGGAGCTCTTTGCTTGATATATTACCACCCTGTTTATTTCCACATGGGTAAAATGTCTGTCTGTGTGCTCAAGTGTATTTTGTGTAAATATGCTGCTATGCTCGCTCCAAAAATGACAAAAGCCAAATATTGCCCAGCAGCTAGTTTCGAGTGCTTTGTTTTTATAGGCGTCATTCGGGACGAGGGATGTTTGTCAGGATTAATGTGAAAATATGCTCTGGAAGACATAAGACAATACAAATATGTCATATTTGGATATTCTAGCACAGTGATTATACAGTGCTTGAATCGTTCCAAAGGGTAAAACAAATGTAAACCTTAATGGAAAGTATTTTATGATGAAGTGAGACATTCTTTAAGAAACCCAGTTGAATTGTAATAAAACCCAAATGTTCTGATCTATCATCTTATTTACCGATTATACAGACATATTGTCTTTGATACAAATATCGTCATAAAAAACAACAATAATCCCAATAATAATCTGAAAATTACATCATATTTTCAGATGTTTTGGAAGGAATTACACTTCTGATCAAGAAATTGCTCAGTCAGCCCAAAAAAACAAAAAGAAAATGAGTAAAAACGCTGCAACATGAACTTGCATATTGAAAACTGCCAGTCAGAAAGCCATGAGCCAACTTTGCATGACTTAATGCGTGGAAACTGTCTGTCTTATCAGTTTCAGTACGAGCATGGCGTAGGTGTTGTGTTCCCACCGTAATCGGATTCAGTGGCTCTTGCATGTCACATTTCTTCACCACACTCGGTGGAAAATGGGGCATGACTAAGCACCTGTCCCACACGCAGACACGTCACAGTGCTGAGGAAGGAAATCAGGCAAAAGGTGAAAAGGAAATGAATGAAAACTGAAGAATTTCAGATTGTAGAAGGTGGAAATTCTTTTCTCTCCTGCCTGATCTGCCCTTTGTCATTGTTCTTTTCTGTTGCAGCGACTAATGTCACGCCGCACGATGACGAGTCCAAATCATTGCACAGCAGATAATTACTGTGTCATTAACGCTAGCGTGGGGAAGAGCAGCCCCCCCCCCCCCCCCCCCCCACCAAGCAGAACAACTGTTTAATGGAATTAGAGCAACAGCAGCAAGGATGCATGTTTGTAAAAGCGTCCCACATGACTCTTTAGTTATTTTCCTCTCCCGGTCGTCATCTTTGTTTGCCTGTGGATGGGCCAGTCGTTTCAACGAGCTGCTCCTACAATAATTAGATTGACTAATGCAAACGGAAAAAAAGCCCAAATTGATCAGGCTCAAATGGCTCACAATTAACTTGAGTTTAGTTCTTCGGTAGAAAACCTGCTACCTTTTTTTTTTTTACAGGAAGATTAGCTGCATTTCGCAGTAAGGATGTGGACACGTACGCGTGGTATCCTGCACAGAAAAAGCGGCTGACATAGTTAATGACCTCTTTTTCTGACTGAATCGGAAAACCAATCAAGGTGGATCGCAGGCGCGGGTCGAACTAAAGACGCACCGGCCTGTGCGACAATTAAGGCTGCGGGGGGTCCTGAAGCTAAATGAGAACGGAGCGTTTTGTTCCAGCCAAACTGTGCTGGCTGCGGCTGTATCACATGTCCGGGAGCGCTCTGTAAGTTGATTCATCGCTGCCCTTCTCATTTCCGGGAGAGGCCTGGTCAGCCGGGAGGACGAAAGTCAGGGACCAGGGGAAAAGGAGCAGGTTGTTTTGAAGAAGCCACAGCAAAGCCTCGGTCGACCACTTATACTTAACAGACAGTTGAGAAAACAAAAGAGCACGATGGGAACATCCATAGTGTCGTTTCTGACTATTGCACTACGATGGTTACCAGCGTAGAGTCGCAGGGCCGCTGAAGATTGCTGGTAATGTAACATCCCCTCAAGGACCTCACAAGCTACAAAGCAGAGCCATTTGAAAGAAGAGGAAGCACCTTTCAGCTTTCATGACTTCCACGGGGCTTCAGTGTGGATGTAATCTGATCGATAAAAATGCGTCACAGAAGTTACCTGGTGTTTGTGATTGAGCTGACGACTCGAACGCTCTCATATGAATCGCCATCTCTGTGATCATTGTACCGCACGCACCGTTGCGCCCGTCACTTCCCGTGACTTTTAAATGCTCTCAATCCCCTTCTACAAAGTCAGTAGATGACTAATTGTGCTGCAGGGAAACAAAAATGATGACTGAAAACCCCTGCAGCTACCGGTTCTGTGTGTGTGTGTGTGTGTGTGTGAGGCTGAAGATATTAATTGTTAAAGATTAACCCTGGTGGAAGGAAAGGCCACAGGCAGTGGGTCTCTGAATAATCATCACACCCGCTCAATGTGGGCTCGGTGAATGACAACCCTGGCATTTAGACAGGGCAGCACAACAATGAGCCGGGTGAATTAGAATATCGAGAGCTGAATGTTAACATTAGAGCAGCAAGAACACTCATACGCACTAGTACAAACTCTGGATGTCAGGGGAAATGATTCTGTACCTTGGCAAGCAGACTGGACACGCAGGTTTATGTAGATTTTGGACAACTTCTATCCCAAGAACCGAGTGATCTGCGTGAAAGCTTTCTGGAATATTTAAACATGACGATGTGTCGACGTTGGCTGAATCAACCTGATTACTATGCATTTCATGCTGTTGTCACACCATCCGGCAAAATCACCCTGGAACCAGAGTCCCTGTTCAAACTTGTTGTGGCTCCGCAGAACCCTTCAATATATTCAACCATACGTAAAGCAGCGTTTACTTAAAAACACAAGACTTTAAAAAAAAGCACGTGCAGCTGCATTGTACAATGTGCTGGAGTCACTTTACGTCAAATAGGAGAGAATATAATATGTTAATGCAACTCAACAGTCAGCCCAAAATACTGACATACCACTACTACACGCTCTCTGTAAAACAAGACACACATTGGAGCAAAAAGTGGAATGACAGCTTTGTTTGTCTCCATCTTGTACGAAATAGTTTTAACTTCTCAATGTCCCAAAACTATCTTCCCCCCACAAATCCTCTTTTCAGCACCGGCGAGGAATTTGGTATTTGGAATGGTTCGATTTTAATGAAATGCATATTAAAAACATAATCAGCAGACTTTATTAATTTACTCAGCAGAAGAAAAACAACACTGACACTGCGACACCCCCCCCTGTGACATCACGCACTGCCTTCTGTCGGCTGGAATGGACCCCCCCCCCCCGCGGCTGAATGCATTCATGTTTTGGTGGGAAATAAAGCGCATGAATCCACACGGGTCTGTGTCCCCAGGTCAAGTGTGTTTGTGTCCTCTGATAAAGGATGAAGATGTGAAAACCCAGCTGTTGGTTCTCCCAAATGGTCTCTGTGTAAAAAACTCAGAGGCAGATTATCCCCCCCCCAGCAGTCATCAGTGTGTGGGAGACCCATTACACACACACACACAAACAGACACACAACTCATAGAGCGCCCTCAAATAAGTCTCTAATATCTAAAACAGTGTTCAAAACAGTTTCTGGATTAACCTGTTACTCAAAGTATTCACAGATTGTCGTGCAGGTCACAGACAGTTGCTCCTCATTCTCGATGTGCAAAATGTTGTTTTCTTCAGGCTTTTGCTCAGATTAAATAAACAGCAGGCTTTTGTTTTTTTTTTAAAGTACACTGTGTGTATAGTGATTAATGAGCTAATCAAAGCAATACGGAGTCAAACATTAAACAATGAAAATAGCAGCTCCATATCACAGAAAAACAATATTCTTATGCATATTGTCCTATCCAATGCTTACTTGCGTTTGTCTTGGCTGGATTCATGTAATATTAACAAAACACAAATATTTGACCACACAAGGAAACGCATTGAGTGAGGAAGGGAATTGTGTTATTTTTCTCACCCATGTCCTTTCTTTGTGCTCATACAGGTGACGTTAGGTGTCTAAGATGTGCTGTCTAACCTGTCCAAAAACGTCCATCTAAACACAACCACTTTAACGGTTAAAGATGAAAACTGGTTTAAAAACCACACGTGTTTTCCCTAATAAAAAAAATTAAAATTATATAAATATTTTTTTTAAAAGGGCATTCGTTTGACAGTTCTTTTCTGTGTCGCGGGCCTCGGGTGGGAACCGTGTGTCGGTGCGTACTTACCGGGAGGGCTGGCGCGGACAGCGACGCCACTGAGGAGGACCGCGGCGAGCAGCAGCAGCAGCGAGGCCCGGCGCAGGCGGCCGCTCTGCGGGCTGGAGAGCAGCGGAGGCGGCGGCATCCTTGGGGTCTTCTAGGTGACGGCGAACCGCTGACGGTGACGGCGTTTCTTGTCATTCCCCCATCGCTTCTCTTTTATGTTTGGATGTTCTTTGCGGGGTTTTTTCCTTCGTCTTCCTCTTTTTTTTAAGGCCACACACAGCGAACTGGTAAAAATTATTACCGCGACGCAGACCGTGACACACTGCGCACTGTAATCCGCGGCAGTGCTAAAGATAGCGGAGCTTCAAGCAGAGGGAGGAGGAGGAGGAGGAGGGGTGCCCGTATCTGCGTGCGTGTGTTTGACATGCTGCCTTCAAGGTCTCCTGGTGAACTCCCACATACAAACACATGTTTGTCCAACGGAGGAAGACCTGTGTTTTACAGATTGATATTGACGTTATATTGTTATGCTGACAGTCCTCTAACAACCCAGTCAATTTATTTCCTTCTTTTCTACTCACAACATGACAATTTCACGTCAAGCGAAGTAAAAACGGAATAGAAAACAATGCAAATATGGACAATATTTTTATGATTATTGATTTTAAAATTTAGCTTTTGACATATTTAACTTATTATTTGTTTCTGCTAGCGTAAAAACATCCACACATAATAGACAAAATGCTTCTGCAAATGGAAATGCTACTGTTTCCCACAGTACCTGAAGGCAGCAGGTTACTGAGCAAATACATGAAGGTACGTTGGACTTGATAACGTTTAAACCGGTTTATTGGTTTAAATAACATTAGATTATTACATATTTGGTTACATGGTTTACACATCGATACATTTCGCTGATAAAAAGGGATACTCTTATTTACATGCTGTTGACTATACACTTATCATTTATTTAATTCTAATAATTAATATATAATTTAACGATTGATGACAAATATTTGCTAATAATATAATAATACTATTGGCTGGGGGAAGCAGTTTATGTTTGGACTTTATATTTGTTTGTTTCAAACAGTTAAATGCCTGCTGGTCAGTTTGTTTGCAAGGAGATGAAAGATTAAATAAATGGCTCAAAATCAGTGACCACGGCAGAAACATAGGAATATATCAATGTATTAACACTGAACATTAACAGTTTACAGTCAGAACTGTTTGCATAGTTGCTTGATCCAAAATGTGCAAACAATTGGTCCCTGTCTGCTCACCATTGTCACTATCAATGACGTCAACTTAAACGCCATCGTATCTTATGATTGAGCTGTTCTGAGGTAGCGGTCCTATCTGTCACAAGAGCTTTCAAAATCTATTTCTATCTTTCCTGACACAACGAAAAAGAAAGAAGATACACATCCCAAGTGCTTACCAATACAGAACCTGCTATCTGAAGCGCAAGGGCATTTGGGTTTTTGGACACACAATAAATCATATTTCCTCTAAATGCTTCGCCTGACATTGTGTTGATGAAACCGCCAAATGTAATGTAAAAAAGCTAAACTAGAAATAACATTTCTTATAAAAATAACATTGTTATATAGTAGAATCTTTTACAGGCAAACTTTCTGGATATTCAAGATTGATTACATAGAATTTTTTTTTGTTGATTCATTCCACAAATCGAGGAAATGCGTTCATTTATATCTACAATGCAAGAAAACATACGTAAAAACCTGGATAGATGTGATATCAGATTTATTGACAGGACTGGATTGGCTCAGTTGGAAAATCGATGCAGAGAAGATGTGAAACAGAAACTGGAGCCACCTCATGCATTATTTTTGGCACTTGACTTCAGCCACTGACCTACAGAAATCTTAGAGAACAGCTGAAAATGAAATAGCATGGCAAGTTACATTTTTTTGATAATGAGAATCCCATAATTCTTTTCTCTGCAGCAACTGTAACAGTCCTGAGGTATGATGGGTTATCAAAACCGCATACAGGCTTCACAAAACAAGAAAAGAACATGTCGGATTAAGACATAAAATTAACTCAACAGCATAAAAAATATTAAAACATAAAAGAAAATATACTCTGGCATGAAAAGTGTTTCCCCCACATAAACATAGGCTCTCACTTCCACAGAAAATAATCAGTGACAATTAGTGGAAATGAAGGGAATATGAACTGGTAAGAGTTCTGCATATTATTAAATTGATTAATTAATTCCTAGTAATATATGGTTCAGTTTGTGTCGAGTGTGAGACAACTGTCGCCATCATGCTTTGAAAACAGTGTATAGGATACAAAAGACCTTTCCAGCTTGACTGTTGCCATTTCAGATAATAAAAAACAACATTGTTCATCATCGGATGAATGACGAATGTTGTGGTTTTTCAAACAATCCTTGTAGAGTTGTCCATATAGGTGGCAAAAAACATTGCATCAGTGCACAATGTAAAATAGTTGACCGACTCTACAGACGATCATCGTACCCGTGATTCAAAGTGCAAAGCAGTCTGGGACTGCAGACCAACCAGTGAGGCTGCATCTGGGACTAAAGCCCACCTGCATAACAACATCAGCTGCAAGAAAAACACCCTTTTAAAAAAACATGTTATTAGATGATGTGATATATTACATTTGAGGAATGACTAAAATGAAATTATACTAAAATTGATGGTTGGTTGATGACTTCAAATGATGAAAAAAAGAGAAAGGAGAAAAAGAAAGGTTTTATCATCAGATCTTAAGGTGTTGTAGTTATCACACACACACACACACACACACACACACACACACACACACACACACACACACACACACACACACACACACACACACACACACACACACACACACACACACACACACACACACACACACACACACAGAGAGAAAAAGTGCAGAACAACCCAACATTTCATCAAATGCTTCATTCCAGCAAACGGCATTCACTCTTGAATTTCCCTGAAAAAATATTTACTCCTACAAAAGAAAAGAGACAAATTGGCCCCCAGCTAATCTCCTTCATCTTCTTACATTATAACATTGAGAGGCTACAGTGGCTAACGCCACCTACTGGCCAGGAAATATTCTATTTAACCCCCACTGAGTATTTAACCGTAGCTGTTGAAAGGAAAACATGAAATCCACATTAAAAACAAACTGCCTTGCATAAAAACCGAGCTGACTGCATGTTTGCCTTTTCTTTTCTAGTCTGTGATCCGTCCTCATCATCACAAACACTTTATGTGCCGAGCAATACTACGGGCGCCAGCCGCCAAGCCATCTTAACCTACAGCTTTTGGCCTCTAACTACCTAGTTTAGTCTCTTGAAATACCTTTCTGGGGTAATTTCAGGAAAAGCATCATCATCACCACCACCACAGTATCATCTTCAGTTTTACAAGTCAAGACATGAAGTGAATGCGGCCATCACACTGCTCTCCTCCGTTGGGTGTAAACATGCAGGCAGGGTCAGATAGGGCTCCACGTAGGCAGTAATGGGCTCTGAGGTCCACGCCATTAGGAAAGTGTCAGGGAATCATGAGCGCTTCGGGATGAGCGGTGGTCAAGGGTTGGCGTCTGGTCTGCGCTCAGAGTTTGCGGATTGAGAGGAATCTGCTGAACACTGTTTGGTTTGGTCCGACGCCGTCGAGCCTTTGAACTGCTCCAGCTGTGGTTGTTGGGGACCTCTCAGCTCTTCTTCCTCTTCCTCCTCCTCCTCCTCTTCCTCTTCCTCCTCCTCCTTCAGAAAGAGCTCCTGGTTCTCCAAGACAAACTCCAAGGTGGGCCCTGTGGCCGGTCCGTCCTCCAGCTTCCCCTCCTCTGCCAGACGGAGTTTGATATTCATGCCGAGGCTTTTTTCAGTCTTATCTGGACATTGAGGAGGAGAACCAATTGGAACAGACAGGAATTACAATTTGATCAAAAGAGGCCATTTTTCATGGGGCTAGACTAACAAAAATATTGCTGGCCTTATCCTTCAACCCCCCGTCCTGCTGCTGCCTCTCACCGTGTCCCAGCTGCCTCTCCTTGGGCAGCAACAGCACATCCACATTGTGATGTTCCTCCAGAGCCGCCGTGAGCACGGCGCCCTCGCGGCTGAACAGGAAGACTAAAGGCAGCGTGATGTCTTCGGTGGAGTCGCCATCTCCCACCATCTGGAAGAGTGGAGTATCCCGGCTGTTACTTCCCTCGCGGTGATCTGAGAAAGAGAACGATTTAGTTTCCAGCCTTCATTCTCTCCTGTGAACATTGAGCTTTGAGGTGGATTTAAAAGGGAGAAAAGTGAGTTTCCAATATTTCTGGTAATCGTATTCACCTATAAAGATGACCCCTATGGCCCCTGCTTCCTGCAGCCAACGGGCCTTTACAACAAACATGCATTCACCACGCAGCGCCAGAGCGATATGCCCCTTGAGGTCCACTGCACTGTCTATTGGCTCACATGCAGTGTAGGGAGAGGCTTTCACAATGCTGCCCTTCACCTGCGGCACAAGAGTTTGAGTGTTATTGTGTTGCAAAAAAGGGAAAGCAAGGAAAACAAAACAGGTTACATTTGCATGGATCAGAGAAGTCCTGTATTGTGAGAGTCAATGCTTTGGTCTTGGTTTGTTGTTCCATCATTTTGCTAAGATTACATTCATTTCATTACATTCTTATATTTAGTAATTTTATATAAAAGCTACAGTACTTGTTGGGAGCTTGGGATGTTGACAGGTTATGCGGTACTATGGTCACATTGGAGGCTCACCCCGTGCTCCTGCTTGGTGAGGTCCAACCCAAACTTGGCAGGTCCTGCTGTGAGGACTGTCCTCCCCAGAAATGGGGGGGAAATGAGCTGAACAACATGGGGCATCACTTCATTCTCCTCCGCGTGGCTCATCTCCGCCACAAGCTTTATCCGGTATACACCTTTATGCTCCTTCAAAGATGTAACTTAAATTCAATCTCTTAGCATGCAGTGAAGTGACATGTTTGAGTTAAGGAAATGTAGTTCTGCAGGTGGGTACAAAGTAACTTAAATACCTTCAGACTTCCGGTGTGTCCTGCAAGAATCTCATTCAGCGGGGTGAGAGATATACCCATGCTTTTCAAGAACTCCACAGGCTCCATCCCATTATCGTGGAGCGGGAGTTCAATTTCCCTGTAAAGCACAAACACAGTCAAAACTTAAAAGTATATATAAGGCAAACCACCCCCATCTTCAAACGTGACCGTCTCTTTGGTCTCAACTACACCTGTAAAGTTTTATGACTTCATGTTGGTTATGTGATGTAATTGCATTGACTAAATCTGTCCACAGACAGGCGGAAATTTAAGCATCTAGAAGTCCCCTCTGTGGTATTTTTTGCCACCGTAGGTGTCTAGTACCACATTTTACAAAGGTGACACAAGTTGAGAAAAAAAGAGGGTGTACTTATTTTTAGCATTCGCCTGTTTCAAGAAATGTAAAAGCTTGAAAATTCCCCAAAGGGTTATTTACGTACACATCATTTCCTTTCGTTATTAGAAAAAAACACATTTAAAATGTCTTAGGGTGGTGCAACCAATCAACCTATTGTTTCTGCGCCGCCGCTAACGAGGGAGTATTCAACTAGAGGTCGGGTGAAGCATTAGCTTCAGCGTTTGTGAAGACAAGCAGGACAAAGACACTAGAGTCTTTTGTGGGAGTCTTCAGGGCGGCTGAGTGCGGCGCCTTTGACTGCAAACTGAGACGTGGATCACACCGAGATGTTTAAATACCTGTACCGACCACTGCACCTCATCCTGAAGGCAGCAGATCGACTGGTCTTTAACCTCCCACACCACGCCACTCCTCTGCTCTCTTCACTGGTTACCAGCCGCTGCATCCAGTTCAAAACATTGATGCTCACGTTCCGTGCTGTGAAAGGATCGGGTCCAGTCCACATCCAGGACATGGTCAAACCCTACACCCCAACCCGCACACTCCGCTCTGCATCTGCCAAGCTGCTGGTTCCTCCCTCACTGAGAGCAAAGCACTCAACAAGATCGCGACTCTTTGCTGTCCTGGCTTCCAAATGGTGGAACGAGCTCTCTGATGACATGAGGACCGCAGAAAGACAAACTAAAGACACACCTCTTCAGACTTTACCTTGACTAAAACCACTAACAAATTGTACTTATAATGGCACTTATCTATAACAAGTTGCAAATTGGCTTATTTGATGAAATTGCACTTTCTTGTTCTTCTGAGTTTGTATCTCTACGGTTGAAATGCACCAATTGTAAGTCGCTTTGGATAAAAGCGTCAGCTAAATGACATGTAAAGTAATGTAACCACAGACCTTATCTCAGGCGTCTAACCCAAAACCCGTTCAAAAGGAAACAGAAAACAGAAGTGCAACCACTGATTTCAGGGTTTTAAAAGTCTTTCATGCAGCACTATGTAGCGGCTGTTTATCAACACACCTGGCGGGTAAGGGGTGGAAGGCTCGTCCCACTCCGGTGAGGTACTTGTAGCTGTCCCGTATGGTTTTGGCAAACGAGGGATTGTTGGGAAACAACGTCTCCATGCTTGGGCAGGAGTGTGTGAACAGATCTTCTTCTTTAGAAACGGGAACAGTCTCCTGAAGCACATAAAAAACACACTTTTAGCTCACACAGTGAAATGTAAATTTGCATACTAAAAAAGGGCGAAAGAACAATATGCCGCATTTGTAATGCAACAATAAACAGTACAAACGATGGCAATAGATGCTAACTATTCTTACTGATCAACTTAAACAGACATGCTGAATATAATTGACAAAGCAATGTTCACAAACACGTTTGTGAAGTGAGCGCTCTCACCGTATTGTTGCCTCGACAGGGCGGCTGGGTGGTGGAGAGAGATACGGGGAGGAGGTGAGCCTCCGTCGTGAAGATGTAGTCGTCGATATCGATGGGCAGCTGACTCTTATCCGTAAACAGCAGGTACAGGTATTTGAACATCTCGGCCAGAAAGAAGGAGTCCATCCTACACACACACACACACACACACACACACACACACACACACACAAAGACACTTTGATAAGAAATATTTGGCGTCTCCCCAACAGTTTTTTCATCACCACACGTTCTGAGGTGTCGTGTCCAGATGAAACATCACAGCATAGACACGTGTGTAATGGCATTTGTGTACCTGTCTTCATGCGTTCCAGTGCGGACATCTTGCACAGCAGCAAACCCGCAAGGCACCCTGGCGTAGGCATTGAGCTTTTCCACAATGGACTGTCCCACTCTGAGGTAGTAAGGGTCGCCAGTGGCCTGCAGAAATCAAAATAGACATTTTGGCCACACGCCTAACAAAAAAGCTTTGTGTATGTGGTAAGAAAGTGGAGAAGTTTTATCTAATGATCATACCTACTACAGACTGACTTTTCGAATCATGAGTAATAGTGTGCTCGGATGGTATTATAGGTTAAAAAGTTCATGCGTTTGTCTATCTGCACTGTTCTGTCACCTTATAGAGGTAGTAGGTGCTTTCTGCAAACTCTGGTCTCAGTAGGTGTTGGCCCCAGTGAACTCTGAACTCTGTGGTGAAAGCCTGTGAGGAGAAAAGCAAAAAAAGAAACAAACATTAGGGACATTGGGTTCTTCCAAATTAGTTTTTAGATTACCATACATAATAAATAAATAAATAAATAATAGGGCACAGAGCTATAGCAACAAGAAAATTCCATTGTTTATTTCTTTATTTGGTGTGATGTGATGACTAAGAATAAAAATCATGGTATTGGAACACACATGTTAACCCGTGATGACACTTATCCATTGAGATATTTCCAATCACCTTTAGTAAGAAAATTTCATACAGTGACTTTTCAGACTGGGTGATTTGACGATATAATTTAGTAACAGAAACTAAACTATTGGAAGTTGTACTCCGTTCACGCGGTTTATATTGGAGTATTGCAGGCAGTGTTGTGAGAAGGCAAATCTTCAAGATGCTTTCATCACCCCAAAAGGTATTTTTATTTGTCCTATTTAACTTTATGATCTGGTAGATGGGCAGTTTTACCAGAGAACCAACTGTAATGTAATGAGTAATTCTATTGTAATACGCTGTGATGTAAACTGAGACATATGACTGTATCAAACCTCAAGCAACTCAAATGAATGTTAGACTTGCTATATTTTGCCTTTACATGCATACTGCGCGTCATTAAGGATTTTTTTTTACCTCTGGAAGGAACTTGTGCTGTTTAGTGACTTGATAAAGCATTTCATGAGTCTCAATAGCTGGCTTCAGGTCTCCTCTCAAAACCTGCACAAACATCACAACAACACAAATATCACTTGACTTCACTTGAAGACACTTCTTCTCGCTTTCTGCAATGTGTAATGGTAGCAAACGTGATCAATCGAAGATCCCTGACCTGTAAGCCAGGGAAGAATGCCAGGAGAGAGTCCATCCAGCTGCGCACGCTCACAGTGGGGTTGTGCATGTGTACATTGAGCAGCAGGGGAGGCTGACTGATGTACTTCATAATGGCACTGTAGTGCTGTTGAAAGACAAAAGTATGTTATTATATTATATATTAGCAATTAATATTAATTAATCATTATCACAATATGAACAAAAGGGCCAACTCTGTTATATGGATTTCTATGCAGGCCCACAGTGATGGAGGACTTACAATGTTGAACCTGTCCAAAAAAACATTATCTCCCAGAAGAATGTAGGCCTTCATCAGATATTCATAATATGAGTCGATACCAGCACCAACGCCACTCTCTGCAAACACAGAAGTGTGAAGATTAATATAACACAGTAACCCATGTAATACATATTTTATTATGAATTATCAGTGTTCTTCATGTGATGCATTGTGTTTTAAGTTTTTCTTCACCTCTCCGGACCCATTCTTCATTATGGATATTGATGACGGTCCCCACCAAGTCACTTCCCTTCTGTCTCCTCTGCCAGAGGACATCCAGAGCCTTCCTCGCATGCTCCTAGAAAACAATAACAGTTATTATATTCTTCAGATATTCCTGGTAAAGCAATTCTTGCATAATTTCCTCTTTCAACAAACAAGCATCAGTTATGACCAGCTATCATTTCTAATAAAATGACTGCACTCTACTTTCATAGCACAGTAGCATTTCACAATGAGGCCCAATGCAAAGAGATAAAGCCTTATCTCTAGAGAGGCGTAAGAATGTAATACCTCAAAAATAGAATCTCCTGACAGTCGGCTGAGAGCAGCAAACTCCAGGATCATTGTTCCAGCGCATGCTGTGCAGGTGTCCGATTCAGTGCCTGTGCGTGAAAGTGGGTTTAGGACTCCATACCGCAGATTCACCTGGAAGACAACAAAAAAAGAAACATTCTTTTTGGTAAATTCAGGTTCTTAAAATAAACTCAGCTCAATTAATTTTTTTTTTTAATGTACTGAAAAAAAATGCTATATTGTTAAGTACTCCCTCTGTGGTGCATTGGCTGAGAGAAACTATTCTCTAACAATGCATTGAGTTCAAAACCAAGGCCATCCTTGATAAGATTTGTTATTAAAATGTCTAGCGCTTTGCTATATTACACATCTAAAATAAGCCATGTGGTATTTAGCAATAACATGAGAAATACCTTAGGGTAGGGAAGGCCACTTGTGGTGTTAAAGGCAGGCAGTAATCGATGGCCCAGCTCTTTGGCCATGTGCAGGAGCTCATCGCGGTACCACTGCATCCTCCCCCCGCGCTGCCGTAGCAGATCGGCCATCACATGGGCTCCCAAAAGCCCTCTGGGGAGAATAAAAGAAGGGAGAAAAATAGTATTTTCCTTTAAACATATCAAATTAAACAGAAAGGTCCAGGTGGAATTTTTTTTTAGAATTTTCACTATTAATAATACGCTGTGGTGATATGAAATAATTCTGCATTTAGAGGAGTTATGTGTTCAGAGGCTCAAAGATGAATCTCAAAAACAGCATAAAAGTTTAAACACACAGTGCAAAAGTAAATAAATCACAGATACATTTCATACCCTAAAACTCGGATGTTGGTCTCAAACACGGACACCACAACATCGTTGTCAAGGCGTACATCTGTCATGGCCTTCCTCACTGCGTCCTCAAACTCATCGAGCTTGTTTAACACCTGCTCACACACACAGAGACACAGACAATTAAATCTATGGAGAAGCGGGGGGAAAAACAAACAGACCCATGAAGAAAACCTGATCAATATACTGTTATTCCTGTAAGGAGAGGAAGAACTCACCACCAGGGTATCAAGGGTGTCAATCAGCGTGAGGGAAAACCTACAGAAAAAATGTCCGACACGTTATGAGGAAAGGCTCTGGCCCTGAACGGTGGAGCTGATGTCCCACTTCTCCACTGGCCAAGTTTCAAATTAATGACCCACAGGCTATTAAATGTCTGTTGCATATGCAGTAAAATGATATTATGCAACGGTGCATAAATGGTTTTATTGTACTGCAAGTATGTGATCTAGTGGCTTCTTGTGAATTAAATTGATTGAGATATGAATTTAATTTATGTATGTTATGTAAAACTGGGGCATCTACTCCATGTTGAATTAGACATGTTTGGAGCAGTACAGTCTCCATGTCTTCTTTTAAAAAGAGATGACATTATATAAATATTAACTTGTGTATCAAGTCTCCAGTAATCTGCATATTTGGTCCCCTGCAAATATATATTCTGGGGAATAAAATATACTTTCATTGTGAATATAATTCAAAATATGAACACATTTTATTATGAATCCAAAGCGCAAGAATATTTTAGAGGTATATTGTTAAACTCAATTTAGTGTTATACTCTATAGTATAGAAGGGACAGTGACCTAAGATCAGGACTCACAACGTACCTTTAGATGATCAGTTAGAGTTAAGTATAAAATGTGAAAAAAAGTGCGGCAAATGCACAGCTGTGTTTTAATCTGATCTTTGATTATCTTTTAAGATTCTTAGTGGAGATGGAGAATCTGAATAGCAGGCGAACAAAGACTTGACAGTTCAAGCAAATGTTTAGAAAATGTAGTTTTATTTTATTGGCAAACGGTTAAAAAAAGCTACTGTGGCACAGCTCTATGACGAAGACTCAAAGCACTTAAGGTCAGTTCATGTACTAGAATTTAAAAATGCGTATAACTTTGGTTTCACTCTTCTTTTGGTGAATAAAAAAGAATTGGCTTGTTTGTTTGAGGAAATTTAGCTCAACTTACTTCCCCAAGGAGTCATCAATGTCCCCTCTATTGGGCTCCTGGCCACGGACTCTCCCCCTGCAGCTCAAAGGCATGAGCTCATCTGCTGGATAGGCATATTTCTGCAACACAAACAGAAAAGGTGTAATTAAAAGGAGGCTGTACGTCTTGTTAAAGCTCTTCATAATTTCCCTTTTACAATTACTATTTTTTTCTCCAAGTAGCTGTAACTTACCATGTAACTGCCGTAAGCATGGTCAAACATTTCAATAATCTGGTCCCTGCATAACAAGAAAAGAAATATATAGATCAATAAAAATTGAAAATGGCAAATATATTGTACTATACTTTTACGTACTCCAATAATTCACAAACACCGTCAAACAGCGTTCTACTCTTCCGTCTGTAGATATTTGTTACCTGATAACAGTCTTCTCCTCTGGTGTCATGCTCTGGCTCTCTTGACATCTCGCCCAGCCAAGAAGACTGGTGATCAGTAAGGTTTTCAGCAACATCCCAGGGCAAGATATGCGAACCAGATCCCAACACAGTTTGTTCACTTTTCCCCTCGTGTAACGTTAGTCTGGTTTTAACGTAAGCTTTAAAAATGGACAACCAAACTCCTGCACAAAGTCAAACAGTCCAGCAGGCACAGCTGTCCTCCTTCGATGCACCGATCATCCTGATTCAGGTATGAGTCGGCTGCAGAGTAGTGGTCGATAGAAGTTACCCTGCTCCCGGCCCCATTTCCAGATGTCCACTTTAGTTGTCCTATGGCTGATCCAGTATTGTTACTCACACCACATGCCCATAGTTCACTTCAGCCGACCGTATCCGTGTCAACAATAGAGGCAGCGAGCGGCAGCTGAACCTCGGTAAACAATTGCTGTTGCGAATATCCTGATTAGAGGAACAAACCCCGACCACGAAACGCTGGCTAATAAGAAAAATATTAGGAAATATATTTACGTAACTTGTAGCTAAAGATTAACTATACTGTACAACGTTAACTATAACGGTGCTAGTAGGATCCATGTTGCTAACGCTAGCCAGCTAACGTCAATAACAAGTTGCTAGCTCGCCGTTAGCAATAGTCAGACAGCAAAACAGCTTAAATGCTAAATAAAGAAATTTAGTAAAAAAAAATAATTTTGTCCGGAAATATAATTGACTTCAACTTTAAATTGAACGTCATACAGTTAATTGGTAGATGACACGTCGTCAAGTTTCACTACCGTCATACAGTAACCAGACGAAGCAGGGCGAGCTGTCAAAGAACTGTCAGGCAGTTGAGCTAGCCGGCTGAGCTGAGGGAGAGGGTTTACTTTCCCCTGAGCTTAACATTAAAGGAAACATTGATTCGCACGTAACGCTCACTGAAGTCAACGTGACTCCCACCCCCCCTAGCAAGTGATTCACGTCGCTGACCATATTACTTTATGTTATGCTTAGAGATTCAGGTGTACATGTAATGCGCATCGGGGTATCGTCCAGACAGGAAGGACGATCCTGTCAGGCCTCACGTAGGGCACAATATCAAAACGATCACGTGACAGACTGTCACTTGCACAGTGGGTGGAGTCAAAGGCGTATTTTGTGTAAATCATAAATTAACTTATTAACTCGTGTGCCTCGATGACTCTGTTGTTTGTGACCAAATGTTCGCATTGAAGAACATCACCCGATGCACTTGCAAAGCGTACACAAAACCTATCCATGCCAGTTGAACAGTATATAGGCAAAACCGTTCCAGGCCACTTCATCTGTAATACCTACACGTTACCACGGGAAGTCGGTTATGATAATGAAAACTGTAGTTACTTGTAGAACAACTTGCAGTTTCTTTGATAATGCCAAAAAGCGTTTGGTTTATTGGAAAACTTTTTATTTTAATTCTCAACTTCCTTTCTTCCACTCTGATGTCTCTGCCCCAACCCTAAGAGCAAACACGACTTTGGACCCACTGTAGTTTATTACTAGTCATGTCACTACTGGAATATAATGGCTTCTGCAGATAGTCTTCAGAAGGGGATGCATATTTGTTCCTGAAGGTGCGCTGATTGTTGCACAAACGGAGTTGAGTTAGTGATGAGGTTCACATTCCCAACAGCTTACGGTGTCCGTGTAATGGAATCAACAAGATTCAAATACACTTCAAAAAAACAAATTAACTTTAAAAATAAAAATCAGTCCTCAATGTTGGATAGCTATACTGATATGGACAGTTTAATTTGAATAGAAATAAAAGTTTTTAGGGCTTAATTTGATAGAAACCCTGAAAATCAAAGTGAGAAAATGGTGTGGCAGGCTTTAATTTTCCCCAAATTCATTTTCTGCAACACAAAATGCTTTTCAAGAAAATATCTTGTGTGGCCCCTACAGGCTTGTATGCATGCTTGACAAAGTCGTGCGCATGCTCCAATTAGATGATAGATGGTGTCTTCACAGGTCCTGTCCAAGGACATCATTGAGCTCCTGTAAAGTCTGAGGAGCAACCCGGTGGCATCTGATGGAGGGAAACATAATGTCCCAGAGGCACTCTATTGGATTTAGGTCAGGTGATCATGAGGACCATTGAAGGGTATCAATTAATCATCATCATCATCATCATCATCCAGGTACTGCCTGCATCACAGACCATCACTGAACCGCTACCTAACCGGTCATGCTGATTGATGTTGCAGTCAGCAGCAGGATGGCCTCGCGTCTCGTCCTAATTCTGTAAGGGCTCAGGCAGTGCTCAACCTGATCCTCCTGCTGACGGATTGAGGACCTTCCAAGGCCCTGTTAGGCTCTCCTGAGTAACAAACGGTCTCCTGGAATCGCCTCCATGTTCTGGAGATTGTGGTGGGAAACGCATCAAATCTTCTTGCAACTCCATGCGTGGGTGTGCAATCCTGGAGCAGTTGGAAAATCTGTGCAATTAAAAAAAAAATGCCTAGTACTAATGACTAGTGGGAAAACGAGTGAAAGAGATCAAGAAACTTGAATTGAACAGTTTGTGGGTCGTCTCCTTGTTGCCGCTCTAGTGCACCGGATGTTAATTCCATAAACACTGATGCAGCTGAAACAGATCCACAACCCTCTCTGCTATTACTTGACCACATCATTATCAGAGAAGTGCAATCAAATTCGTACCGTACCTTGATAACAGATCGCCCCTTAAATATTTTTGAGCAGCGTACTGCGAGTCAGCGAGGAGGAGTTTGTGAAAGAAAGAAGAAAAAAAAATTGTCAGTGATTCAACTTCCTCCTGCAAATAATGGGCGTTGCCTTTTCTACTTCATCAGAAAGGTGTGGCGAGTTGTGGACACTGTGAAACTCCTCTTATGACATCAAGCATTTTCTCCTTCTAAGGTAAGCGGAAAAATACGTTTTATCTGTGTGGATGTTCACGTGTTTATTCTGCGCTGCGTATTTTTGTCCTGTTTTACTCATCGAGAAAATCCAGCGGTGGACATCATGACGACATCATTCATTTTGTGAAGTTCTGGTCACGTATTACACGCGTCCACGCGACTGTGAATGCTTAGTCAACCTGAAACCACCCGGAAGACATTTAAATGCATAGTGGAGTTGGGTCCGTGAACCTTTAACACCTTTTTAAACGACTGTAGGAAAATACCTTCGTTTTCGGATTAACAGCTAAACCGGAAGTAGGTACATTTTCACAGTAAAGGTCAACGCAATATAACTTTGTTTGCTAGAAATGTGACTTATGAGGCAAGCAAATTCCAGGGTAAAATGAGAAGAAACGTTCATTAATGAATACCAATAATTATAATCCGGGACCAATAGGCAACAGGGGTTGTTCACCATGTCTACCAGTAGGAAGCAGTATACGTGTATTTAAACCATAGGTTTAATGGAATTTAACTGTTTTTGTTATTTTTCTAGGTTATTACGTTATGTATTTAATGCTGTTTATTTCATTTGATGTTTATGGTCTTTTGTAACCATAGTTGTATAAACCATTTACTTACATTTATTTCATTAAAAACCAAACATACCCTCAACATACCTTTGTTGATCACAATGTAATACATTACAATACAATTCAATTTTAAATGTATTTGCGCAACAGAAACGTAAAAACGGCCGCCCATTTCTATTCTCTTGTTATTAGTTAAACTTTTTTTTCTCCCTTTTTTTTGATTGTTTAAACTGTAAAACAAATTATCAAAAGGTACACGGGCCGAGTTGGTCTTTTTATTTATTTGAAACTGAGGATGAGAGTATGAGGATCATAAGTTGACCTCTAGGGCCGAGGACGTGATATGAAACCACTATACAACTATATACTGTACGCTTCTTTTTAATCTCCCTAGACTCCCACGACTTCAACCACCACAATGTCTGTTTGGGTGAGTACTTGTAGTCAAAGATCAGAGTTTTTTGGCCAAAAATGCAGTTGATAATGAAGGCCCCCTTTTTTTTTTTTTTGACTTGTGTTGCAGGGTGACCTGGACCTGCTCTTAGACTCCCCCTCCTCACTGACCGTCACAGTAAGTTCAACACACTCAAGATTGTTTTGATGATGATTATTACAGGACAATGTGATTGCTGAGCCTCTGGGTGCCTTTCTGTTTGTCAGTCCAACACTAAAGGGACTGTGAAGGACAAGGCCAACTTCAAGGTGGAAGAGGATGTGTCTGCATTGAGGAAAGCCATAGAGGGCCTTGGTAAGATAACTTCACCATTCACCATTATCTGGTATATCAGGCCGACACTGAATGAATCATATTCAACAGAATTAGCTACTTCCGTCTGCTGGAGGATTAAGTATAAATGTTTGCATAAGGTGGTAGAGGTGAGCCTGTTTGCTCTGTCTCTTCTCTTTAGGTACGACAGAAAAGACACTGATCGAGGTGTTGACCCAAAGGAGTAATGCTCAGCGTCAGCTCATAGCTAAGGCCTATGAGAAAGCCACAGGCAGGGTAAATTTATAGTCTATTAAATACTTGTTCTGAGTGTTGCAACAAATGCACAAAGAAAATGTGTGTCATCAACCCTCCTCCATCAGAAACTAATCGCTGACCTGGAGGGCGACACCCACGGAGACTTTGAGGACGTGTTGGTTGCCTTGGTAACCCTTCCCGGCGTCTACGACTCCCAGGAAGTCATCAGAGCCATCAAGGTGAGCCTCGCGGTTGACTTCACGTTGTATTTGACACAAAGAAGCAAAACCAAAAGGATTTCAACAGGAGCAAATAGTGTACACCGGAACTACGAGCTTCCTTTAGTGCAAACAGACTTAATTTACTACAGCTTTGCATGGATTCATAACATTTGGCTCTACTCTCGTAAAGGGGGCGGGGACTACAGAGAGCACGCTGACAGAAATCTTTGCCTCGAGATCTAACAGCCAGATCAAAGCCTTATCCGAAGCATACCTGGCAGGTGAGTGTCTCCAACACAAAGTGTTGGTCATTTCAGATTAGACCGTAACTGATTATTGCGTGACAAATTGTCGTGATGTGTCTGGTGGTTGTGAAATGGTCTGAATTGTGGTTTAATTCAAGAAACTGGAAAATCTGTGGTTCATGATCTTCAGTCGGAGGTAGCTGGAGATTATGGCAAAGCACTG
Organism: Pungitius pungitius; assembly: GCF_949316345.1. Taxonomy (NCBI): domain Eukaryota; kingdom Metazoa; phylum Chordata; class Actinopteri; order Perciformes; family Gasterosteidae; genus Pungitius; species Pungitius pungitius. The sequence continues at coordinate 8,757,073 of NC_084917.1, read as the reverse complement.
GTCATCTTGGCCGAGGTACTGCACGTTGCAATTAAATAAGTAACCCATTCTCAAATTGTGATGTTGATATCAAACGTGCTGTTTAAAAAAAAAGACAAACTATATGGACTAATACCACATATAATGGATTCATTCCAAATATTACAAACTTTTTCTGTTCGTCACAGGGGAAAAGAGACGAGAGCACCAATGTGGATGCTGCCAAAGCTAAAGCCGACGCTAAGGTACATTCACCAATCGCCCCCGACCACGGTTTCAGAGCTGTTTAGTTACGGATCTTCTTTGTTATTTTGACATGCTTGGCTTAAATTTCCTCAAAATGAAGTAAACACTTTAAAAGAAATTATGCACTTTTCCTTCACCGACATGTATGGTTTAAAGAAGTGCGTGTTTTCACACTCCATCCCACACAGGTCCTGTATGAAGCGGGGGAGAAGAAGTGGGGAACCGACGAGGGGAAGTTTATTGACATCTTGTGCCACAGGAGCGTTCCCCAGCTGCGACAGAGTGGGTTCACTTCGTTTGTTCCATGGATGCTTGTTAAACCAAACCGCAGCCTTTGAGTTTAAGCTAAACGCTAACATCAGCGCGTCATAGTGGATGTACACAACGAACAGCTGACCGCTTGTGTCCTTTGGTCATGAACAAAAGTATCTGACAAATTCAGGGTTAGAATTGATTGCACAGGAAAGGGTAGCGCATGAAGTCATGGCGATGCATTCAATGCTAGATAGTTCACTAAAAGATTTAAAAAAAACTGTCTACCGCCATGGTGGCATCCTCAGAGCACTATTGCTGAGCTAGAATTACCACATTTTTGTTGAAAGCCTACAGCTGATCATCTCTGTTGTGTTTCAGCTCTGGTAGAGTACAAGAATATTAGTAAGAAGACTCTACAGGAGGCCATCGAGAGCGAGATGTCTGGAGACCTGGAGGACCTGCTGGTGGCTGTCGGTGAGAATAAAGCAGCATATTGTCGGCTCTTTCTGACACGCTCCTTGAATGGTGCCCCATTTAAAATAAAACATGGCTTTCATTAACTTTTTTTTTTTTTGTCTAGTTAAGTGTGTGAAGAATGTTCCCGCATACCTGGCTGAGCGGATTTTCAAGAGCATGAAGGTAAACGGAGCAACAATAGTCCGTCTATGCCATAAACCCGACGGAGCCACATATTGTTTAGTGGCAGCCCGTCTAAAAAGGCCCACCAGACATATGAATGGCACTAGTGGCGCGGAAAGGAATGTTAAGCCCACGTTTAACTGCGGCCTCGTTGGCTACACGTGGACCATTGGTTACACTGTCAACAGGCCCTAAGGCACATGACCCAAAACATGTGACGCCACAGCAAGTGGCTGCATGTAAACACATGCGAGTGCTTTATTTCACCTTTGCATCCTACCCCAAATGTTCCTATTTTGTCCAGGGTGCGGGGACGGACGAGTCCACTCTGACCAGGATCCTGGTGAGTCGCTCAGAGATAGACCTGCTGGACATCAGGGCGGAATACAAGAAGCTGTTTGGATACACCCTGTACTCCCAGTTGGAGGTGAGTGAACACTAGCAACACATGCACCGTGACACTAATGTGCAGCAAAGTTTAATGGCACGGTGTGTTGTTTTTAGAAAGTTGTTGACCCCTCACTCTCTTTATTTGTGAAGGGTGAAGTGTCGGGCAGTTACGGGGACGTCCTCAAGCGTCTATGTGGCCAAGACAACTAACGGCTTCCAGGGACGAGAAGTGAAGAATTGAAGCAAAGCTGCACAGTAGCATCAAACCCACATAGTTTGGCACTAACCTTCTAGGAATGCTTGTGAATGTGATAATGTTCTACCGGACGTTAACGTGCAGACTGATTAACACACACATTTAAGAAGTGCACACATCAAGATGTGGTTGAAGGTATCAACAGTTTATAATGTGACTAACTGTAAAATCCACACTTGTATTCAAGCACTAACCGTAACAGCAGAATTTCACGTTTATAAAAATAAAAATACTGTATCCTACTATTTGTTTGTGGAATGAGGAATACAAGACATTTTTATATAAAATAACGTTTTATTTCAGGGTTTTGTTTATGTTGCTATAACCGACTCCCACGCATGTCATCAGGACCTTTTCTCCCCCTTTCCTCTCATCTTCTGAAGGCTTCTGAACGTCGATCTTAAACATGATCTGGAAGAAATCTCTAATGTGTCTGAGGAACTCGATCCTAGAGAGAGTCAGGGAGAGAAAAGAAAAGTTTCATTTAAGGTTCAACGGTCGACAAATGTTACACAACAGCGTTCTACTCCGCGCCGTCCTCCGAATGACGTAGGTCGACGTCAAAGGACACCAGTCCTCATCTCTGGTGACCAATGAGCTGGATTGGGGGTTAGGATGTGTAACTGTGAAAGGTTATTAACATCAGCATTACCTGAGTGATGAGGAGTGCATTGGGATGGCACTGCCAATCTTCAGTTATCATAGTACTGTACTCGAGACAGACACAGCACCGGTACCATGATAACTGAAAATGGACAGTTCATAGTTCTCTCCACATTTTAGATGATAAAAAGGCAGCTCAGCATTGTAGTTCAGATGTATTGTATGAGCACACACTATGAACTGACATTGACCCTGTGAGTACACAGCCGGGCAAGTCCCATGATAGTGGGAGCATGAGAGATATTTGAAAAGCACGGCTCCAAAGTCTATTGAGTTTAACGGAGGCGTGTTAAGTTTCTACCCGTTGCAAATCAACATTTTTCTCCTTTTTAAAATCACCCATTTCTTTCTCTGCTTGACTAATTGGGCTGAATTCATACTGTGTATTGTCGACTGCTGAGCCCAAGAAAACCCACTTCTGGGAGAATAGGACATTCAATTCAGGTACAAATTTGTTTCAGCTTCAGCCAAATCGTATCTTTCAGGGAAAATCCTTATAAAACAAACAATGATGCAACAAAGAGTACACAGCAGTGTATCGCCTCTGTTGTTTATTTGACCAGCATCGCATGCTGTACAGCGGGATCAGAACTTTGGAATCCACTCACTTGCCAAGAGGTAGAAGAATAACAAAGTGCATGTGCACGGTGACCTATAAACATGCCGGGGCTGCGTGTCCACCACCGCGTGACGAGGACTTACGTGTACGGGGAGAGGGGTCCGAGCAGCACCTTCGAGACGTCCTGCTGGCCGAGGGTCATCAGGAGCAGCGCCAGGCTTTGATTGGACGAGTCCACGCAGCCGCCCTAAAAGAACAGGGGGAGAGCAGCGGGGAGGTTTGTTTTCACCAACAAAAACACAGAAATACTCGAATGAGGCGGAAACGGTTAAAAAGAACTCTGCAACCCCTGGACCAGGAATTGATTATCTCAGGTCCAACACTGATAGCCATCTGCGCTTGCACAATCTAGTTAGAATCCAAACCATGTTTTTCATATCCATGACACGGGGACGTAATGAAATGTAGCATATTTATGTACGGTTGTATTTCTTGAATTATTTAGTACCACAGTAATTTTAATAATGTAATAAAGTTCAGTAATTAATGACCTATTAATTGTATAGTTCATGTTTTTCTCTTATTTTCTTTCATAACGCAGCATTGTCCTGAATCTTCTCGCCTGTTCTCCTCAGTCCCCCATTTCAAGCTAAACAAAAACAAAATGTGCATGTTTGCACATGGCCAAGCATCGTGGCATTATGACAGCAGGGATTTGATTCGATAAGATAATCGTATCACAGAGGCCATGGGCAAAACTATGGTGACATTGTTTTAAATTCTCTTTAGTGCCAACGAGGCAGATTTTGCACACTGCGTTCCATCGATGAGTGAATGAGATTCATCAAACGAGGAATGCTGCAAAGAAGGATTTCAAACAAACACTTTCTGACTAACCACAAGTTATTCAGTCTTCACAATGGCTTGGTAGGTTTTCCACATTCTGAAATGGGTCGACTATGTAATTCACAAAGAGAACTATGTTTTCTACGCATACTTCCAACTGAAGGAATTTCTCATTTCTACATCATTTCAACAGCAGTGTTAATTAAGCACAAGAAACATGATCTACTTGAAAGTGTGGAAATGTCAAAGAAATGTTGGTTGAAACGTCAGAGTGGAGCGCACATTTAGTAAACTAATGTCAAAGTGTTGGGACCGAGCCACCGTACCTGTTTGTGCTGTTGTTCTGCGGAAGGTCAAACGACTTATATTCCCTGAAAAGATTCTGGTGGCCGACTTTTTGTTCCTTTTAAAATGAGCAACTTCTATTGAGCGGAAGACAAAAAGAGGACTAAACTGTATGCACCCGTCTCTGACAGCTAGATTCAGAACAAATGCTTTGCAGACCAAAACACCCGACGGTTAAAAGTCTCCCAAGAGGCCAGCGGCCACCAACCGGCCGTGAGCCCTCGTGGAAAAGTCCCTTGAATTCCCTCGAGTCACTCGCAGGCGCCTTTAGAGCAACCAGACCGGAAGAGACGAGGCTGCAGACAAACTCAAGTATTATTGTACAAGTAGTTTACACGCTTCTTACATTCTATAGGTTCTGAATATTATGAGAATACAATTAAATACTTGGATTATGTGACAAAACTCTCTGTCATGCTTAAAAGATCATTTCAAATAATAAAAAATAAAAAAAAACCTCAAGAAATTGGACCTCTTACATCAGCTCCTCTCCCGTGTTGATGTTGCTTCCAAAAACAAAATGTCCATCACGCAGCTTTGGTTTACTACAAGAAGACGGTACTGATTAACCATTAAACAAACAAAGCCACACATGCCCTTTAATGCGAATCCAGCTCATTTATTCTCCTCCCTCGGTTTTCCAAAGTTAACTGCTCCAGCACAAGAGTCGCACTCCCGTTTTTCACAGCACCCTCTCTCAGTGGACTCCACCAACGTCTACGGGAGCCAGAGTGAAACGTCAGCTTCCCACTGCGGCCGAGTGGTTAAGAGCACGCATCCAACAATATTCCCGTTTCAGAGTTAATCAGCTGTGGCCTGACCAGCTAACTGGACTCACAAGGCTTCCTGCGAGGGGGCTGAGCGCAGGAGGCGTGTGGAAAACCCAACTCACACAGTCACTGCATCCAATTGTACAAACTCTGAATAATTTGTACAAGAATGACTTGACTGTGTGAAGTTATGTTTGCTCCCGTGTGTGTTTTTTAAGATACAAGTCTTACAGCTACTACTGTAGGTTGCATTTTTCACTTTTCACCTGAAACAGTCCCTGAACTTTGACCTCTGCACAGATATCCGTGGCTTCAATCGATGTTTCACATGTTGCTAACTCATGATGCAATTTTTCCTCACTTGTGGGTTGCTGCTGCTCCTGGCTGAGCAAATCATTATGCAAAATTGTGAAAAAAATGGACAAGGAACCTCCTCTTAGTAAAGGATAATACATTTCCAATATAGAATCATACGTCCGCGATGACTTTATTAAACAGGCTAAACGAAACATTTCATTTGAATGGAAATGCCATTTAGATGGATTTGTATTATTGCGGCTCTGCTCATAAACGCTGTCTCAGTAGAACGCCAGACTGGGGTCATTGCTGGAGAATGCGGGCAAACAATGGCATCAAGTGTCAGTATCGCTCCGAGTCTAATGTGTCCTAACTGCGTGTCTGTCAGGTATTCCCCAAGAATCCGGATTCATCCGGTGACACGCTGCAAACACGGCGGCTGTGTGCGAGGCTGGTGAGGACCTGATTTACCGAGACGATTGAGTGACTTCAACTTAAGCAGAGAATCATCAGAGTGGGACAACCCAAGCCGTACAAGAAGAAACGTACAATTCCACTGTGAAATCTGTGTGCTACATGGAGGTAGCAAAGAAAAAAAATACCCCTCAGTAACAAAATATCCAATAACAGATTGCAGATCAGACGGGTTGAAGAGGAGTACGGGCAGTTAGCCTTCGTGCCGGCTTCCATTATGCAAAATAAGAGGGCCGGCGTGGTATTTTTGAATGGCGGTTGTTTCGTAGATCAGGGAAAGAAAGTGCGGGCAATCAGTTGCCTGACAGTAATGTAACCCAAACGTGTACAACGTAGCGACGCCGTGTGTTTGAAAATCCTCGCACGTCTGCCTTCTACATAGAAAACATTTATTTAACTAGAAAAGGCGCGTTTCCACTGAACCTCCAATTTAACTCACTTTCATTTTACTTCCAGATGAAGACAAAAACATCCAAACAACTGAAATCTGGACACCACTAACGTGTCGATTGTGCGTGGGATGTCCTGTATGGTTCATGGTCGGTACTTACCCGATACACCTCCTCCAAGAGCAGCATGGCACAGTTCCTGCCGAGGTCCTCCGGCAGCGGGGGGGCTCCCTGCCCCTGTGGCGTCGACGACATCTCAGCACCGAGGAAGGAGCCGTTGAGCGTCTCAGCTACCAGAGTCAGACCGAAACCGGGAGACCTGCAGTCACCAGACATCCATTATTCTCTCCATCTCCGGATACGTGACACTTTAAAAAAAACATTAGCGTGGAAGACACTCACTTGCCAGAGTGGGCTCCTTTCATGTGGTCAGTGTAGATGTAGATGTCTGGAATGAACTGGTTTAAAACGCCCCTCGCCGACTCCACGAGCCTGTTGGCCATCTGAGGAGAAACTCTAACCGAATAACTGGATTCAGGATGTCAAGGACTTTGCAGAACTCGGACGACATTAAGTTCAACTTTAAAGTTGGAAGGGACACAAACGTGAGAAACAACATTTAGTTTCTGACATTCATGATAAGACCACATAGCATAACTCAAATGGGAGAATTTGCAGCTTTTATCTGTTTGAGATCAACTTTTTCCTTTAAAACAAAAAATCTGAAGGGGTCACATCAGTCTTAAGGATATTAAACATGGGAACATTTTTATGTATCATTGCGTCTTTGCTTGAAAACATGAACAATGAGTTAATTGGACAACAAAACCGATCTGAGTGGGCTTTTTAACTGAAAGTACCACATTAATTACTAGATGATGGAAAAGGATACGCCACTCCTCTGATCCTCTTAATCTTCCCTGGGTCAGTCAGCTGCACTGGCCTGATGGTCCTGCGGACTGGACAGGAGAAAAATACTTCTCCTCCCCCACCGGGCGCCATACCCCTCTTCACCACCTGAGGGAGCAGCAACAGAAGCAGCGTTGTGAAGATGCAGCACTACATTTGAAGCATTTCACCACCCTTATGAACAGAGCGCCTTTGTGTCCTCACCTTCAGGTCAAAGCCCTCTCCGTCGATGCCAAACTTCTTCATCACCGGGAGAGCCGTGGACTTCAGCATGTCGACCTGCAGGGGACACCGTGTTAGCATGCGCCTGTCGGGGTGGGCCCTCCCATCACAGTCGTTTTCCCAGGACACCACTTCTCTCCACTCACAATGGTTCTTCTTTAATGTAGGTGTTTTGATGACATTTTACACCTAGATAATAATGCTGTGGTTTGAGACTGGCGAATAAACCCGGGGGCCAAAATGCACGTCAGACTGCTTTTATAAATATTTAAACCATGTAATGCAAAAAACTGTGACCATTTAAAACACTTCCTAATTAGTATGCTGACTAGAGAATGGGATTCAATAACCTGACTTCACCTCTGACATCAATTTTACAGCCTGAAAAGACAGTGAAAGTGTTGCTCTGGACACATAATTGCATAAAAGAATGTCTGCACTACAGTGTTTATTCGGGAGGTACCCACAAATGAAATGTGCTACAGCAGTTTTCTCTGCAGGAGCATGCTCAGGTTTTGTCCTGCTGATTTAATTCCATACCAAATAAGAGCGTAATTAAAGTGAAAATGAATAGACAGTTTTCAGTTGCATGCGCGTGCGTGTCTGTCCTCACCGTTGGGTCAATGGGGTCGTTGGTGACGCCCCTGAGTGTGGCCTTCAGAGGGATCTTCATGAATGGAGCCAGCATGAGCAGGGCCTCCAGATAGTAGCCCACCGAGCGCTGTGTGTTGCAGTCGTGCTCCACAGAGCCGCCGTTCAACAAGCCGGGCTGGTAGAACAACACGGTACCTTGGGGAGACATGGAGAGACGGGGAGTGGGTCCACAGGGTGGTGCTGAGCATCACTACACACAGAGTAAAATGAAAAACAAACAACTTCTGCAACAAGCCTGTTATAATCTTGATGAGAACACTCACCTGTTTGGTTAATCTCTATCCTGGAGCCATTTGTCACTTTGTCCAACAACCTTATGAAGCTGGCCTCAAAATCTGGAAGAGACGAGCACAAAAAAAGTATTCAGTTAGATCAAACCAAAAGATTTACCACAGCTGAATCAGAGGATATAAAGTAATGTTACGTGGAAACAGTCTACCAAACGTTTAAGGATCAACAGGTTGTCTGGAACGATTGATGCGTTGCTGCTTTTTGGTGTGTGTGTGTGTGTGTGTGTGCATGCAATATGAAACACACATGGATTCAAACAAGAGGATGAAGTCCTGTGGGAACGTCTGGTGATCCTCACTCACATAATCGCGCTAAAACGAGTCCATCTTCATAAAGAAAGGAGACACAACTTTGCCCCCAGCGAGGTCACAAAACTCATCTCGCATTTACACACTGTCGCCCCATCGTTCGCCCACGTGACTCCCGCTGCTTAGAAGAAACACTCCCAACTGCGTAACGGCTAGCACGTTAGCTGCCGAGCTAACTGTGACGCCACATGCAGAGCGAAGCCGCAACTCACCGCGCACTCCCGGGTTGTCGTCTTTGGAGCGAATGTTTTTAATCTTCACCCGCTTCCCGCTGAGTGTGGAGAGAACCAGCCGCTGCCTGAAGAAATTGCAGCCGTCGTACGCGAGCCCCTGGCTGGCCATGTTATTGTTTCTGTCTGGGTTGCAAGTGGAAATCCACGTGTGTTTGTCCAGGAAGAAGTTTGGAGGGAGGGGAGGGTACGGAAAGGGACGAGGGACAAAAGGGGGCTTTCCTCGGGGTGCGTCGCTGGCGTTTGGCCACAGGGTGGCGCTAATTACGCCCCCCATTAATACACCGTGGAAGCGGCGTGACGATTTTTTTTGCGTCTTAAAGGCACACGACGTGATAAAAACGTAAACAAATAGGGGGGGGCCACGATTAAGAATATCGCTGTCATTATCTATAAAGAAAATACAGACAGTTAAAAACGTATATATTGAAATATTGTTCTAATCAGTAACGGTAATGTTTGCAAACAGCAATCTGTTTAAAACACCCTCTCTTTTGTTTTGGAGGCTGAATGGAGCGGACAGACTGGTTGTTATTCGACCCAACCAGCCCGCCTGCCAATGTGCAGGTCCGTCCACGCAGGGGTTCAAGCCTCTGAAAGGGATTACTCTCCGTAACCGTGCCGACCAGCTTCCCCCTCTCGCCTGCAGATGAGTTACATAACCGCGTTATAGTGCATTCCTGCAGTAAGTAAACGACATCTTCAGCGCACTGTCGACGTGGGGAAGTTAGTGAACACGCCTGATAAAGAAAATCTCCTATCGGGCCGTGTCGTCAGAGGAGCAGATCCTCACGTGGTCCCGCTGCCACTGAGCAGAACACACTGCTCGTTTTCTCCCTCCTCCTCTTCCTCGTCTTTCTGCACGGGTTAAACAATCCGAAGCTGGGGCGAAGGCGCACCCTCTTTCGGCTGCGCATTTTGGGAAAAGCACGTCTCTCGGGGTCCGTTTCTCGGTGGAGCATCCGGGGAGGTTTTTAATGGGAAGAATCCGGCTTTTCTCTTGCTAAGTACTCCGCCTACCACACACACACACACACGCTCATCCAGAGATGGTGCTTCAAAGGATCCTTCGTGCTGTCATTATGGGACCTCCGGGGTCCGGGAAGGGAACCATGTCCGCACGCATATCCAAAACTTTTGGACTGAAACACATTTCTAGTGGGGACATTTTGAGAGCCAACATCGAAGCCCAAACCGGTAAGATAATGCACCATCTCCGACATATACCGGCGTCCGTGTGGTTTAAAACGCAATACTGCAACTTCAGACCTCAAAATACACTTCAGAAATGTTATAGCACGTCAATGTCCTCTGGATGACAATGACGTTATTATAATGCTTTAACAAAGCCGATTATTACACACAAACCATACATGTATGTGCATGTATATATAGAAAAATCTATACATTGTGCAAGATAAAAGTTGATTTATTTTCTGACTGATAATTAACCAGTGTAATCTCTTGCCTTTGATTCGAGTACCTGTGATCTCATTATCCAAGGTCAAACTAACTTGCAGGGTTATGCAGGGTGCTCTTTTGTGTTTGTCCTCAAAACACTTTCCCTGGATGACACGCTACCTGAGTTCAGAAAGGAGGCCCCCGCTCCTGTGCATAACCTTGGATGAGGATTAAGACAGGAGTACAGATAAGGAAGGCTGCACCTTTGGTGCCTGAGAGAAGGGACTACAGGGGAAGGCGTGAGGTTTTACGGCTTAGGAGCAAAGTCCACTGCACAAGTTGGTAGTTCACTTCCCCCACACAACTCTTTAGACACAGTCTTGTGGCTGAACCAGTGGCCTAGCTTCCTCTTCCCTCGGGGAAGAAATGCCTGTTTGGGTGTGTGCTCTGCAAACCAAGACCACCACGGTGTTACAAACACACTGCTCCCCACATCGGTAGCACAGTCCTTTATTCTGGGATCCATCATCAAGTGCATTTGCATACATTTGCTTAACAAAGAAGAACAGCCACTGTGTTTGTCTGTGTCTGTGTTTGTCCCACACGTGACGCAGAATAACACTTGTTGCCTTGTTAAATTCTGGTTATTGTCTACATGTATTTGATGTATTGTCGTTAAATCCTGGTAGTATATGAGCACACTCATGTCATTTCTGAAAGGATGCAGAAAATGGCTTTTATTCACCTGGATTAATGCCCTAATGTCTGTTACCCATTATCCTGTCAAATGTTCTGCTAAGTAGCTTTTTAGCAGAAAAGAATGTTTGCTTGTGCAGTTTGATGATTATAGTTAGATATTTAAACCAAAGTGGTTTTGTGCACCATTTAATACACATTTATGTTATCCAGCATAAAATATTGTATGTTTGTTCTTTATTGGTAATGTAAACTCCAGTTCTATGACGCTAAACACTGAACACACAGGAATTTTAGTCAATGCTTTTGGGAGGAGATACAGTTCATACAATGTGGTGTAAGTAGCATTGTGTTACAGAAGAAAGACAAAGACCTTTGTAACGGACTGCGTTTTCTATTTCTGCTTCCCTGTGTGTGTGTCAGAACTCGGCCTCCTGATGAAGTCCTCTATCGATCAGGGTCAGCTGGTACCCGATGACGTCATGTCTCGTCTCATGCTGAGAGACCTGAGAGCCATGGACCACAGCAGCTGGCTGATTGACGGTACGGTCGCTCATATCTGCCGCTATAACTGCTGATAACAAAGCCGTATCATCGCCATTGTTTGTTATCGATGGTTTTGTTGATCTTCTAAAGTCAAATCTCGATATAGTTATCCATCCACATTCTTCCAAGTTCCAAGTTTCTAACCTTTGCCTCGCTTTACCCCGTCCTTCCCCACCAGGCTTCCCCCGTACGGTGTCCCAGGCAGAAGCTCTGGACGACGCCTTCACTGTGGACACGGTCATCAACCTCAATGTACCGTTCCAGACCATCAAACAGAGGCTGTCCTCACGCTGGACTCACCTTTCCAGCGGCAGAGTCTACAACGTCGACTTCAACCCCCCTAAAGTCCCTGTAAATACATCCTCTCCCACCGATTGCCTCTTTGAACCTCCTCAACGTCCCTGCAGACGGTGTCATTGTGCAGCCCGTTGGAGCTCAAGTTTGTTGATTGTTTAGTGAAGATGTCTCCCAGGCAAAACATCCGTTGTAGTTGTTTTGAGCTTCATTCCCATTTTTGTGCATGTTGCATCCAGTTTCCATGACTACAAACTCTCGGGTGAAGTCAACTACTTCATGCAAAACGACAAGTGTTTTTTTTTTCAACTTGACAGCATTCATTAGAAAATGCGTGGTTGAGCAAAAGGCTCTCTGTTAACTGGCTCAACTTAATGCTGTATACATACATATATACGGCATATACGCATACAGTACCAGACACATGTTCTCATTCAATTCACTGAGAACGCGTTGTCCAAACTGTCGACGGGTGCTGTATAACATGCGTGCAGAGATAAGCGCGACGAAGCCCTCCGCCCTCTTCTGTGTAACGGGTGGATGATTCCGAGCTAACGTGCCTGTGGTCACGTGTTCTCACGGCGGCGGGGTTTTGCAGCACGTTCCTGCTAGATTTCCTGCACGGTCTGGAGAAGTAACACGTTCACAGTTAATCATTGGCTTCAGTCTGCTCCTCCCAGTCCTGTTTGAGAGAGAACGAGGTCACAGAAAAAGACGTAGCGGAAGTGGAATGAAGGTCAAGAATACTCAAAAATGCCAGTTTTTCTTCTTTCTACCAGTTGTTTGAAAAGCTGTCACCTGCCCCTTAAACAGCGAACACACTCGGAAGTCGCTTCGTGAGCTACGAGCTTCTCGCACCAGAGAGCAGGACTAGATCATTGGATTGTTTGGGGCATTAAAAGTGCTCCTCGGGGGTTGTGCGAGCTCTCTCAGTAAAGAGAAGACGCTGTTTCTATAAAAATCAAACCATATGACGTCTGCTGTAAAATACACCAGTCAACACGGAGATGTCCTCTGATTACATAACATCCACTCGTTTGCATCTTGCGACGTCAGCATTAACAGGAGTCCACGTGTTCTCTTCAGGGTTTGGACGATGCGACGGGCGAGCCTCTGGTCCAGCGGGAGGACGACACACCAGAGACGGTCACGCGGAGACTGAAGGCCTATCAAAACCAGACGGAGCCCGTCTTAGAGTACTACAGGTAGTACAGACAACCCAAAATGTACCTGCACCTACTTGCGTCTGCATTCAGACCCGGCTTGTTACAGTCAGACAGTTTTAAAAAGCAGCGGATGTTTGAAGGTATTACGGCGTAATATCTCACTGACTTGTACTACTGATTAATGTCTTAATGCTTAGAAGGAAGGGGCAACGAGCAAAGGCCTGTGAACCTTGACCCCCGGCCTTATCTTATCTTCCCCACACAGTCCTCATGGTTACTTACATGACTGAATAATTGCTATTAGAACCCAGGTTACAAGAGGACAAGCTACTATGTCCAAACACTCCATTTTTTTCCAATTGAATGAATACAAAAACTTTTATTTTAACATATTATTCCCCATTATTAAGTTTGCCAAAATCAATAAATGAAGCAAGCTAAAATAAAATAAATGATGAGAATTGTACTGCCTCAGACACCATCTGTGCATTCATCATCATTTCTATCTCTGGAGTAACGTTGCACCGTGTTCCCTCGAAGCACAGGTAGGTGCTTAGCTACTGACCCACTTATTCTAAATACAACATCTGGGAGGCCGTAACTCATTAGGAGAAGAACAGGATGTGGCCCACCATCTCACGGTAGCAGTTCACAGTTCTCTGCACATAAAAAAACCGGCAGTAACTCACATTCAAGTTTTTTTAGTCGCTGTGTAATATTTGTACAGTTCAAATAGTAAAATGGTGTTTTCTCATTTCCTTCGGCCCTCCAGGAGTAAAGGCATACTAGAGATCTTCACTGGCACAGAAACCAACCAGATCTGGCCGCACGTGGAGGCTTTCCTCCACAGAAAAGTCTCCCTCGTCCAACAGAAAGCTGCATAGGGGGCCTGGACGGAAAGGGGGCCAGAAGGGGTTTGAAACCCACCCCGTCGCATCGGGAGCCACCTTCTGTGAGAGGAGAGCAGCGCGGCCGGGGTAGTGATGCGTCCTGAACGCTCACCAGGAGGACCAAGTACGAGTGTAATTGTTGTCGGAGGAAAAAGCCACCGTTGCACTGTTTTCCAAAATGTCGCTGGCATTAAGTGTGGGGAAATACTCTGGTGTGCGTACAATCTTTCACACATTAACTCGTTTAGAGTTTATTAAAAAAAAAAAAAAGTGCCTTAAAGCCAGGAGACTTCACCGAATCAAATATCAAGGTATCTAACCATAGAAGAGATATTTTTAATTTTTGTAGCTGCAATTATGATTTATTTTTTAATTAGACAGAATATGAAAGGGAATCGACCCAAGTTGTACAAATTACTGAAAGTTCACTTTTGCACTTTTAAGGGCTTTTAACTGCTTCTAAAAAGGTAACCGATAGCTCAGTGAATGTAGTTTGTAGATACTTTTGATGAATGTGGACCTCAGATTGAATAATGTGTAAACCACACTTAAATGAAATAGTTTTACATATTTTAATCAAACCATCATTGTGTAACAGCTTCTTTTAATCACGTTCAAGTCTTACTCGCGTTGCCTCTGAAATGCAAAGTTTCCATTTCAACCAGTTGCTCCCTGTGATTACAATGTAATATAAATGTGTACTGATATTTAATTAATGTGACTTGACCATTAAAAAAAAAAAGTACTAACTCATAACATTCTAAGCACATCTGGTACAAGGTTGTCTTATTGTTTGAAGCCTTCAGAAAGTTGAGTTCTGTGTTTTTCTGCACTTGAGTCTTAAGAATGTTTCACTGAGTTAAAAGCCACAGAAATGCCTTTTAAATATACTCTAATGACTCCGGAATTGTACGGTGTGTATTTCTTAAATACTTGAATACAATATTCAAAAAGCACATCTCTTCATAGCCAACCGTATCATGAGTATTTATTCATAGGCACAGTAAACTTCTGATACTAACTGTATGTGTTGTGTTATTGTTCAGATTAACACAAGTCATTTCCCACTCATTGATTTTAATACATCGTGTCCTAAAACAGACACTTGAAAGACTCCCGCTCCACTGATTGTGCATTGTTTTTACAACATGTGATAAAGAGAATCATGAACAATGTTTTCGGATTTTTTTTTTCCTTTTGTTGGTGCAAACATTTAGAAACTATGCAAACTTCCAGCAGACGGCTGGTTGGGGATCTTGGTGCGTTATTGCTTATGAAGACCGTTAAGATGTTTTCCATTTCTAAACTTGTAATCTAGCTACTGAAGAGGAACTGGGCCACACACAGAAACTACTTTAAAGTCTAAACAATTATGAACTAAAACTTCCATTACTAATTCCAGCTAATATTGTATCCGTTTACCATGTGAACTGATTCTACCATGTGAACTGATTCAATGCGTTCAATCGATGGGAGTCCACCTTGAAGGATTCATAAACTACACTCCTGGCTCCTTAAATGATAAATGCCAGAACAACGTTGTGTACAGTAGTGACTGCAGGTCCATAAACTCTAGCAGTTGACAAGATAAAATGTATCACTTGTTTTATATTTGAGTCGTAAACAGCAGCACGAGAGGACAGCTCTTACAGTAGTCTACTATAACCGAACAAAGCCCAACGACATTCCTACATTAAGTCACTCAATCTTCACTCAACAAGTTATGTGATAATGTTGTAATTATTTAGGATGCTGAGAGCCCGTGGACAGCGGCCACAGGTTTAGTACAACAGCCTCAAGCCATACATGTAGTTTGCATAGTGGATTAATAACTTTAGACATTTCAAAGCACAACAGCACATTGCTTCACTGTTTACACTACTTTGGTTCATGGATACAGATTTGAGGATACTGCAGGACACGAGCACTGTACAGAGCAGCCGTAAAGCTGTGAAATAAAGAATGGTGAAACGGGTGCGGTGCATCACAACGATGCTCAGTCAAGTCCACACATGCATTGTACATCAAAGGATTTATTTAATCCCTCTGTCTGCAGTAAAGAAAAAAAAATATGAACTGCTCACGCAGATTTTCAAACTGATTTAGCCTTGGACACAAAACAAAAAAAAACTATTTGAAAAAAAAAAAAAAGACATCAGCTAACAATGGTCTACAAAACATAAAAGAAAACAAAAAGGGCCTAAAATTCCAAACACAAGCCTGCTTTAAAGTTTGGACAACAGGGACCCGACAAAAATACGGCAGGGGGAAGAATTGTGTTTTTAAAATACTCCATCTGGACCTCAGCAGAGAAATATAAAGTGCAGAACACATTCAGATGCAGAGAGTTCCTTTCTGCAGACACACATACATCTTCAAGGCAGATGGGGCTCCAAACCGCCGCCGCCCCCCCCCCCCATCATCATCATCATCATCATCATCATCATCCCCCCTCCATAGGGGTCCTTTTCAGCTCCATCTCAGCTGTAGATCCCAGAGTGATGAACTTCCAACACGACACCGACTTCGGTCCCACGCAGCTCCTGTGTGATCAAGCGGTGCCTTCGTTCCCCTCAGCGCTGTGTGCCAGTTGAGACGAGGCTCCGACGGATGACTCCCAGGAGGAGGAGCCAGAGTCAGTGGATGAATATTCACCAGCCAAACAAAAACCAACATGGTGCACCTTTCATCAGCACGCCTCTCGTACCCGGATAGCATCATTGATAAGTGTCATTCGTGTCATTCGCAATTACAATCGACATCACCATTATCTCGAGGTCGAGTTTGACCCTCTAAAATGCAGCTTGGCTTCACCGCGTGAGGAAAGCTGAGATATCACGTCGTCTCGCATACGGAGGAAAGCGTGCGCTCGTGAGTTCAGCTCATTATTGGTTGCTGCTTCGGTAAACGGGCAGCAGAGTGAACAACAACAAAAACCAGCACCAGAAGCACAAGAGATTTTACAGCGATAAAAGCTTTGTGTGCGTTTGGATCCATTTGGGTTTTGTCGGACAGTAGATAAGATTCTGGATTTTAGCTGAATGGCAGATTTTAAAGAGGAGGTCGTTTGATTACTCAGCACATTAATCTCCTCCAGGCAACACAAGGAGTACTTTGTTTCATCACGTTCTACATCTTCATCTACTCGTCGAGCAGCATTTGCACTAAAAGCCTTGTGGACAGCTCAGAGCCAGCTACCTGACTCACCTACCAAACAACGCACTTTACGGATCCTCTCCATCAGCACGGGACCAACCGGTCGTCTTCCACTCAGTACATGCGGATCACATGGCAGCCTGAGAGCTGTGAATCTCACCCAAACCTCCAAAAGCTTAAAACTAAACACAAAGCCAAGTAAATAGAACTGTGTTTGTACAAGTGCAGACATTAGCTCTTGGTGTGCAAGGTTTTGTATGTTTTTACCCAAATAGAAAAAAGGTGCGACAACTGAGTCTGAAACTCTCCGGTAAAGAGGTTCCTCTCTCCGCAACGCTTTCTTTTCCTCTCCTGATTGAGTCGTTTTTTTTACTGATCACCTGCAATATACCAAAACTCTCCTCAAAAAGGATACAGAGCAACGGATGGGTCAGTTTTGCTTCTCACGATTCATTAAAGTAGCTAAAAAAATAATAAAACGCTCCTCATCCGCCGACTTGCATCAGCCATTCAATTCTGCACCCGTCTGTGTCGTGTCATTTGTGCTGCCGGTTATAATTTTGAATTTGTCTCATGTATCTTTAAAAGCAGGGAGGCTTTCTGCTGTCTAGAGACCCAGCCGTGAACCCCAGTGGCAGCAGGAAAATAATGTTTGCGGACGAAAAGCATTTGTCAAAGAAAGATCCCGTCTCATTAGATTCCTGCTTCCTCACTGCTCGTATTCTGCCGGGTCCTCAAAGCAGAGAGGGCTTAAAACTCCTAAATGGGAACCTGATGGCGATGGAGGGAAAGGCGGGTCTGAATCCTACAACCACTAGGTGGTCTCCATCATGAGTATATCGTCTGTAGCATCATCCTTTGTCCACCTTCCTGCATTTGTCCACATTCCAGCCTCTAAACGAAGCTTCACAGGATAATCTGCCACCTGGTGGAGGGAGAAGATCAGAGAGCATTCATAGCTGAGGAACGTCACACACAGATTTATATCAAATGTAGGTTTAAAAATGAGGCTGCAGAGATGGGAGGGGGGGGGGTAACCTACTGTTGCCTAGTTAGAGGATTCTGATGGCTGTGTAACTATCTGCCTTTCGAACATGTCATGTGTAAATTCTTAAAATCACCCCTCAGAAACTATAGACTGAGATGATATGGGATGCTACGGGAATAAAGAACAACCAAAATTCAAAAGCAGGTCACAAAGACAAGATTTGCTTTCAACCAGCCGGGTCACATTCCTGGGCGGCCATGTTTTCCCTCTGAGAGAAGGGGAGGATGACTAGATGTTTGGCAACTAGTCAGGATTTGGGGCCACCACAGGGGAGGAGGCCTCGTTCTCGCTCACAACCACAAAAGGCTTCAAGCAGCTAAAGGTCAATTACAAAAGCATCTAGAGTATCTCGTCTATTGGAGACGTACAACTCCTTTTTCCCTTTATGAATAGTGGAGAGGGAAAAGCTCCACTGATGATCTAGGAAACGGAATCATGATCTAATGAGAATAATAAATAATGATTGGGGAGTGTCTGTGTTGCCTGAGCTGACGTGATGATTTGTGGGAGGAGACAGTGTAGCGGGAGGGACTTTATGGTTTGGAAAACATATTTAATTATACATGTATGTAAATGAAAAGTAAATCCCTCTTTCAACCGTGTCACAAATAAATAAAGCGACTGGGCAAGAAATATTAATTCTACATCCTGTGACACGTTTGACAGGAGAAAACTTGGTCCCCTGTGTGGCAGTCATGAGATTACACTGCAGAGGGATTCATGATGGCCACCAGGATGAATTGATCTGATCTTTTGAGCTTTCCTCTGTGCTACGGTTACGTTTTTAAAGTTGTACGACACCACCAGGGAGCACATCCGACTGAGTCCGGTAGAACTAAAAGCCAAGATGTCCTTTCAAGCCTCTTCTGTCTGAAAGGCCGTTTGGAGTCACTGATTACCTCCCAGCTGCATAATTATTTAATGTGAAACTATTTCTTTGCAATATTTCAATCAAGAAATATATATAAAAACCAGAATGATTGAGATAACATACAACAGCTCAATGGTGCCACCCGGCAGCCGTGTGGAGGTACTGCAAGCGCCTATGAAAGGGAGGCAGCACTTACTGGAGGCAAAGAGTCAGAGGCGTCTTTGGGGCCGAGCTTGTAGTTGGTGCCCGTTTTCTGCTGTTCCCCACGGTTGGTCGTATCAGCTCTAGACTTTAGTGCATATTCTTTCACTCGATGTTTGAAGGCCTCAAGCTCTGCATGGAAGACTTCTAAGTAGACGTCTTGACCTTCCTGGAGAAACCAAGATAACGAACATTGTAAACTGTGAACGTCACCTGCCTTCAACCTATTGAGAGCAATAGAGACACTGGGGGGGGGGGGGGGGTGAAAAACAGTCACAGTAATAAGTGGATGCTTTTCGTCTTACTTTGGCTTTGTGGAAGAACTGTCTGAAACAGCCTCGAGGATCCTGCTGAGAGTTGGAGGCCATCTCCAGGATGAACTGCATGACTACAGCTTGGTGCGCCACTTGCTCCATCAGTGCTTGTTTCTACAGGACAAACACAGTATTCTAAAGTTGGGTTTCACATCACTCGGTCTACGTAATTATGGAATTCTGACACCTAGAATCTCAGCAGTCTGTGATGTGAGCTCACAGTCACTTTGAGAGTTTTATTGTGGCAACGATTCAGAAGCATCCTACGGTGTCAGATTTCTACAAGGACAGGTAAGCACTGAACGCACAATTTTGTATGGGCAACTCGTTCATATCATGGAACACTTCATATTGTTTGAATTTGCATTTGTTGAATGAATACCCACATTTGGGGTTTTCAAAGCAGGGAGGATATTTCTTTATTTGAAGGGTAATACTCTGTGGGCAGAAGGGAGTTTATATTTTAAAAAGCACACAGCTTCAATGTTAGCAGGTGACAGTTCATATTATAAGGCTTGTGGCTCCCTGTTTACTTGACAAGTTGTGAGGAACTACACAGAATGAGTTTATCCTAACGGTGTGAAATGCCACCTACTGCAACTATGGCTGTGGGTGGCTCTTATGACTTAATTTTTTTACAGAAACGTTCTCGAATACAGAAGCATCGACCAAATCAGACTGCCTAAAGGTAGAACATCTGATCCTTTCAGCGACTTACTTCTTCTTGCTGTAGTCTCATGCACCACAGAATTAAGTAGTTGGCCGTTTCCTCACATATGAGCTGAGGCATGTCGGCGAGGAACCGCTGGCTGTCGTCCCATCTCCGTAACATACCTGTCGAGTGGATTAAAAGACAGGTTGACATTTTCTGAAAATAACCTGGATTTTGCATGTTTATAGATTTTCAATTAAAAATATCAGTTTAATGTTGTTTTATTGATTAAATTGACATCAGAAATATACAAATGTTAGCACATTGTAGTTCAAATTTGACCTATAATTGCACCTGCCCTGCTTATAATTTATAAGTGTGCACATGACAGGTCAGTATTTCAGTAAAGCTGGAGAAGATTCCGCCTCAATCAGCAACAATCTTTAAGCAATGCTTTGAACAACCAAACGAAACAAACATACGAGACCAAACCTGAGGGCTTACCAAAATGCCTGAGCTCTTGGTCAAACTTTTGGAGAAACGTCTTGCTCTTGTCCTGATCCATTTCCACCGTTTGATTTGGGGAATTGATAATACTCTGGAAGAGAGAGGAGACAACGTTTACCCGTTTATAACGTTTTGAAATGGATATTAGACAAGAACAAAACTTTAACAAACACAAAATATTTGTGCTTTTGAAATCTTTCCATTCTGTCCAGATTCCTGTGATGATTCAGTGAGCAATACACGTTTCATGTCAACTTTAAGATGCATAAACAGCTCACTGAAATGTGTTAAAAGCCAAACTGTCCCCTCACTTTATCAAACACATCCCAACTTCTGACAGCTCCGAGCACAGGACCCCGGCTGGGCCCCTGGCATCCCAGCAGGCTCTCCTTGCGGCGCCACTCCTCCTCATTGTGCGTGAGTTCGGTGGGGCAGGCCTGAGTCCGAGCGCGTTCCTGCTCCAGGGACTCGGAGCTGTGGACGCCCAGCGAGCAGAGCTGATCCTGGGCCTCTGCCAGTCTCCAGCTGGAGACGATAGACGCTTTCACACAGCGGTGCTGGCTCTGGCAAAGCGTCGCCGTGGCGCAGTCACAAAAGTGCGAGGAAGGTGACTGAGGAGAGGGAAGTGGAAGAAGAATAGACAGGATTAGGGCTTTTAGAGTAAATGAATATGCCGTCAGGGACTCAAATCAACTGGACCTGGACACACCTGGACACACACACACACACACGTTGAGTATCATTTACTTTCCTTCCAGTGTGGCAAAATCAAGTTGGTGATAAAAACCAAACCGATGGAAAGTAGACATTGAGCTATATAAAAACATTAGAACGGCTCTCCTTTGGCACAGGGATCCATCTAAGCTCTAAAAATACTATATCCCTCTCCCAACGTTTTTAGTATAACCTGAATACATACTTTGCCCTTGGAAAGTGCATCGGCTTAGATGAAACATTCCCCCTCGGAATCACACACAAAATACAAGCCATGTGGCCAAGAAGCCAAGCAGCTGAATTTAGCACAGGGTGGGGCCAGAGCTAAAAATAAAAAAATAAAGACTTTTATCCATTCCTGGCTATCATCCATTCACCAACACACACAGCTGTCAGTCAGGGTCCCACAATAGCAACGACTGGGGGGAGGGGGGGGAGACTCCAACCAGAGATGACACAGCAAAGCAGTGCTTTCTCTTTATGACCACGCGTCGATGGGACATGATGGGACATGATGGGACATGATGGGACAGTCTGGGTTTGCATTAAGGGTCAGTATTCCCCCTGTAACATGCAGCCTGGGCACTGGGGTCGGGAGTTATTGGCGAAGTTAAATGTGATCATTTAGCTAGCTAGACGATACGACCGCCAAGGTAGAAACAGATGGAGGCATCTCACACGGTTGAGAAACGCGAGGCCGTAAGGTGGTTACTGCCAAGCGATCCATGTAAACATGAACTCACTCCCTGATCCCCCGAGCAGGGCTAGCTAGCTAGCTAGCGTGCTTTAAATAACATTAAGTTATCCGCTATGTCCAGTAACGCGTTGCCACGTCCAACACCCCCACCGCCTTGACCGTCAGCACGGACTAAGCTAACTAATTACCTGTCGGGGAGGATAAACACCGCCCAATGCCTCCCCCGATGAAGCCGGGCCGACGTTCGACTCTTCATCGCGGTAAGCTGGAGCTCCGTCACCCAGCCACTCCATCGCTGCTACCCAGCTAGCTAACCGGCTAGCTCTGCTCGGGCTTCAGCTAGCTTAACGCTAGCTTTGTTGGAGGCAGCTCAATGTTGCTGCCTGAGGTCACCGGTCTGATAAAGTTACGTATGGCTCGAAATACCAGACTGAGAAGTCAGCAGAGCACCGCGGAGCCGGCGGGGGGACGTGGTGCACCGAGTTTAGGTTTTGTTAGCAACATGGCTAGCTACCACAACAGCAAACACGGACAGCCCGAAGTCAGCCAGCTGCGGGTTTTAAGAGGCGTGGACCACGTGAAAACAACTTCGACCACGTGACACGAACTCGCTTATTTCAGCATTAAAACACTGATTGGCTCTGTTTTACCTCGACCCTTAATTACGCGAAACGCTGTCATAGGCAAATAGATTTGCAAATAATCTGCGTAACAATTAAATGACAGGTTATTCTTGGCCTGTAATTGTGTTGTGGTGTTTAAAAGGATATCGCTCTGCGATGGGGACACAGCTCCTCCTTCTCAGTCTCAACATAAAATAATTCAAAAAAAGTTTTGTGGGCCTTTTGAGTTTGTCTTTCCTCAACACACTGATCGGAACAAACTTCGTAGGTGCATCTCAACACGTGATCTAAAGGCGCCTTACGATAACATTGTAACGGACTGATGTTGTGTGACACATTGAGAGTTTGTCCTTACATTACTTTCATACTTTTTGAAACCAGTACTTAAGTAAAAAGCTTGAGTTGATACTCCCAAACTCCACAGAAGTATTTTAAACCCTAGTATCTATTCTTCTGCTTGAGTAATGGATTTAAATACTTTTGACACCTGTGACCATTCAGTGCTTTTGAAAGCAACAGCAGGAAGTTGAAGTCAACGCTTTATTTGACAGGAAGCCAGTGCAAAGACCTGAGAACTGGAGTCATGAGATCCAATTTCCTGGTCCCAGTGATGACTCTGTAAGGTTTACAGGTACTAGAACCCAAATGCACAACTCGGAGACAGAAATCCAATCAGGCGTGTTTAATTAAACGGGGTCAAAAGCCGAGATATCAGTCCAACAGGCGAACAAATCCAAAAAGGGGCAGGCGGGGAATCCGTAGTCAGGAAGGGCAGGCTAGGTCCGAACGAGGAATCAAGAGACTGGAAAATGCTGGAAAACTTGGATTACACACAAGACAATCTGGCAGAGGGCAAGTGCAAGTGCAAGGACTTAAATAGTGTGGGCTAACGAGGGAATGGACTGCAGGTGGGAAGGGCATGAGGACCAGGTGAAAGGAATCAGGTGATTGCGTGTTGATGACGGGATCTGGAATGACAGAAGAGTTTAATTGACAAGAAGACAGGCATTGGAAAGATTAATAAACTGGAGAATTCGTGACAGACTCAAACTGCATTGTTCTGGATCTGCTGTAGCTTTCAGATTGACTTTTTACACTTTTTTCTACTGAAGATAAATGCATGGACAAGTTTTTCATAATCCTGTAGAGACATACATCTTCTAATCCTCAATATATATTCTCTAGGTGACCAAAGTGATGTGTCTGTCCAGCATGTCATGGTCAACTGTGTAAAATGCTGTGCTGACATCCAGTAATAAGACTGACATTCTGCGTTTAAGTGGATCTGAAAACCTTAACAAGAGCAGTTTCATCTGAGAAAACACTTTTTGATATTGGCCTATAATGTTTCATTGTTGCAGCATCTAAATTTGCCTTCTTTAGGAGTGGTTTATTAACAGCAGTTTTTAGGGCTTGTGGGGCGACTTGAGAGGAAATGATGATGATGTTTACAATATGTAAGACATCAGTGGTCATGCAGTTTGAAACACTTTTGAAAAAGTGTATGGAAGAATATCTGAGCAGCAGCAGCATGACTCCAGGTGTTGTGTGATGTCATCTAGGCCTGTAATTGTGTTGTGGTGTTTAAACAGATATTACTCTGCGATGGGGACACAACATATTCTGTTCCTCAACATAAAAAAAATCCATTGTGTGAAGTTTTGTGGGCCTGAGTTTGTCTTTTCTCAACACACTGATCAGAACAAACTTCGTAGGTGCATCTCAATATACACACATATATATATATATATTATCAATATATTTATATTGTAATATATATTATGCTTTCAAATAATATATTTATATTGGATATGTATGATAGTTATGGAAGTTATCATATTCTGAATATTGTTTTTTATATATATATATTACACATATATACACATTGATATATTGAATTGTTTGAATAAAATGAATAGGGTCCTTATGTTAAATGTTGGAATAAATGTTGCGTGTTTTTTTGCCTTGAATTATACTGGGATCTTTACTGAAAGTGATTGCATTGCCCTACCAAAAGCCGCCAATATTTACTTCCTTTATACTGTTGCCCAAGAGGAAGTGTATTGTAGTCTGGCATTTCAGCAGAACTGTAAAGGAGGTACAACTAAACCGCATATTGGCATAAAGGAGAACACTTTATGAGGCTTTGTAAAGGCTCCTCGTCCGGGAGTGTTATTTTATTCTTAACTCTGTAAATGGATTAGAATGAAACTCACTGACTGAGGAGTTTACTCATTGAAGAGCTTCAGTTCACATGACTCAAGACGTCCAAGGGTGAGAATGCTTTTTTTGTTCATTAAATATAATTAAATGTATTGTTTACAGGTCAGAAAATAATCTGATCCATTGAAAAATAAAACAGCTGAATTATTTTGTAAAGATTAATTTTCAGCAGCCTGATGTGCTCCCTGTATTTGTTATAAATGTTGGTACATAGATGTTCAGTGTTTCAATGATGACAATAAAAGCCGATGTGTTGGAAGAAACATGAGGTCTGTTTGAAGAGTTTAAGTGTTGAGTTGGAAGTATACGGTCTGTAGGAACAGAACAAAAGCTCAACCCGCTTCTTTGCGCATTCAGACTTTGAGGAGCGCTCACGTTAACTAAGGTGAGGTAAAGACGGGATAACAAAGGACGGCCCAGTGTGCTCAGACTGTCATAATAGAATGTATACATTTACAACATCAAGAATTAAAGATGGAGAAAAGAAACATGAAATGAACAAATTAACGAACCCCACAAGTGAGTCTCAATAAGGGATGAATGAAGTTGTGTTCATTTAAGATAACAATCAAAGAAAAAAGTCCCAATTTGAGTTCAACTTTAACTTCATTTTCAGACATTCCTCATTTCCTGCTCAAAGTAAGTCAGTAATAAAAGTACTCTCAACCACCATGGAAGAGGTTAAAAGGTCACTGAACCAGTTGGGAGGTCAGTGTAAATATCTCAAATTCAGCAGAATACATCAAACAAATTAATTAAATAACAGCAAATAAAACTACTAAAAACCATACGAAACCATAAGCAAGATGGCTGCTCTATCACTGAGTCACAGCAGGAGGCCCCACAAGAGAATCAAACATAAAACGGTCCACATAACCGACTTATTAAAAATACTTAGGGAAAAACAGTGGTTGCCTCTAATGTGTTTGAAACAAAAACATCCCTTCGCCCAGTTGGAACAGGTGATTGGACTAATCACCTGATAAATGTATTAGTTAAATGTGATTAACTAATGATATTCAGTATTAAGGTCATGTTTTTAGACAGATATAACGAAGCAGCGCTTACCAAAGCTGCTCTCAGGTGTCTCAATCACCAGGATGAAGCTTCACAGGCTGCGCCCTTTAACCTGGGTCCTTTTACTGGGCTGCCCTTTCACCTGCCTTGCCACATCTTCATGAAATATAAAATGTTGTCCCCAAACCAGTTTTGGAATAAAAAGGTAAAACACTATTTACGAGTTTATACTTTATTTTTTCACGCTGAGTGAAACATCTTCAGGAAAACCAGCTTTACTTTGTGGTTGTAGTTCTCAGGGAGATTGTCATTAGCATCAGAGCTTTGTGTGTTTGTAACAATCATGATGATAAACACAAAAGCGCATTACGATGTAAAGACACACTGTAGATTGTGGATGTGATGATGTTATGTTTAAGCCTCTTCTCTTCTGTCTCCTCTCACAGAGCAGAGATGATCTGCAGGATCCTGGTGATCTTCATCCCGACCTCCTGTGTCTGTGGTGAGTTCACTTTTGTGTTTGTAAAGCAGCTGAGAAGCATCAGCACATACTCCTCAGAAACATCTGGAGATGGAGTCTAAAGGCTGCATGTTAAAGCTGTCAGTTTGCCACCTCCTCTCCTTCTCTGTCTCCTCAGCAGGGTCATTTGTAGTGAATGTGACACAGAGCTGGTATCAGGCAGAGGAGAACCAGAACATCTCACTGGAATGGACGTTCCCCACCAGCACGGACCCCTCCCCCAACTCCCTTTATATCTCCTGCAAGATGTTAAATCCTGATAGACCGTCAGTCTTGTTTCTTCTACATGAAGGTGTCGAGGACTTACAGGCTCGGGATGAACGCTTTGCAGGACGAGTCCAGTGGGACAAAGACGTCCTCAGAGAAGGACGACTCAGATTTTACATCTCCAGACTCCAGACTAATGACTCTGGGCTGTACTTGTGTGATGTGATTACAAGTTATGGGAAGAACTTTAAGCGATGTCACCTCAATGTCACTGGTAGGTTCATTAAGTTAAACTTACTCAACACGTTTAATTCAGCAGCATTATTCAGATGAATAAACCTTTTTCTTTACATTAAGAAAACAGATTTGTTGGTTCTCTTGCAGCATTGAAGGATCTCCCTAAACCTGAGACGACGAGTAATACGAGTCTGAGAGGAGATCCTCTGGGAAGAATCGGCCTCTACTGTGCACTGGGATTAGCAGCAGCAGCTCTTCTCTACTTTGGATGTCTCTTTGGCTTCAGCATGACCGTATCAGTGGAAGAGAGCTCTTTATCAGTGTGTGAGTGGGTCAATGATGACATGACTTGAAAACGCAACTTTGCCTCCTAAACCTGGGGGTATTGCACAAAAGTAGAATAAGGAAATCCGGGCTAAGCGATAAAGCGCCACTTGACTTGGTGTGACTCGCTCGTCGCGGCTTAATCGGTTGCACGTTTGACAAGTCGGGCTGAGAAGGAGGCGCTAAGTCGATTCAGGTGTACATAGTAAGTGGACGTCCACAGCTTTCTTAAGTAGACCACGATATCAATCACAGATTTACTGATGCCGCGCGCAGCATATTTCTCACCTGCTGATCAGCAACTGATCAAATATATGAGCAGGTGAAGCATATAATACGCAAAAAAAGGAATACAGCAGCCGTAAATAAACAGAAAAAGCTTGGCAGACAATCGCGGACCAACTGAATGCGGAAGGATTTAAAAATATCTACTTACTAGGAAAGTGGTACACTCCGTTTTAATTGCTTAATATGATTGTTTTATGTGTTGGCTTTATTGCTGTATCCATGTTCATGTGGTAAATGTGCTGGTTCTACTGTAAAGTGCCTTTGAGTAGCCTAATATGTAAAGCACTATATAAATAAAATGTATTATTATTTAGCCTATACTTTGCCTTAAAAGTGAGCAGAGGTAGTTAATGTTGCTCTGGAAATTTACCGTAAATACTAGGCCTCATTTCAAACCCATATTCACAATGCAAAAATATGTTTTACAATATGCACAAATCTCTATAAGCTGTGTCTTAATTCTAAATGTCATTCTAAAATAATATGCACAGAACAAACAAGACTGAGAAAGATCCTGGCAACAGGTCAAGATAAAATCTAAAAACATTTTGCAGGGTGGTAAGTGCAAATGGTGTAGAAATTACTTACAAGATGCCTGCTCACATATTTTATCTAAACTGACTTTAGCAGTTAAAAAAGGCTCATTTGGCTGGCACTGGAGGGAGGGGGTGGGGGCACCATGCAGGCTTCACCCCAGCTTAGGAATCTGCCCTTGTTTTAAACCAAAGAAGGCCTCGGAGGGACTCGGGGTGGGAAAACTACGGACTCTGATCCACCTGCAGAAGCTGTCCTCTTTATTTTCCAGTACTGCAAACCCAATCCCCATTTATACGCATATGTGGAAATCCTCTTTGATGTAACACATTCTTCTGTGACCATGAATGTAATAAAGATAGAGAAGGTAATAAAGATAAAGATGCGCTAATGACTTCAGTGCCAAACACAGACTTTAGTGCATTAATTTACAATTTCGGCATATAAAACGCGCAGTGCCATACAGAGGATCTGTGACATAGGGGAGGACATAGAGGATCTGACATGAAAACGGTCCGTGAGGCAAAAAAGGTTGCGGACCACTGATCTA
The DNA here is from genome assembly GCF_949316345.1 of Pungitius pungitius. Classification (NCBI taxonomy): domain Eukaryota; kingdom Metazoa; phylum Chordata; class Actinopteri; order Perciformes; family Gasterosteidae; genus Pungitius; species Pungitius pungitius. Next base: position 8,728,675 of record NC_084917.1, on the reverse strand, counting down.
AACAAATGCAATAGTAAAGGTTAAAACCAAACTGGTGACAGCAATAGTGACAAGTGATGCACGTTAATAAAACTAAATCAGAACACATTCAGGAAACAACAGAATAACTGTTAAACCCGTTTGTTTCGGGTCAAAGCGGCAGCTGATTTAACACATGAGGCTGCAGGATTAATCTTAGCCTGGAGCAGGCTAACTTCAAAGAATAAATCGCCATGGTTACTTGGCTGGGTTTGATTTAACCTGCTTTCGTGCAACCAAGTCCAAGCTAAATTCCTCCAGGATAAACTGGATAGCCCGGCTTAATCCCTTATCAGGGTTTCCTGCAATAGCCCTCAGACTTAGCACTTCATTATCACTTATGATAATGGAATTTATTACAGAGGGCCGTTGGTGGATGGAGTAGAGAGGGTGTGCCAGGATCCACGGGGTTGTTGGTTCTAATCCTGGCTGCTGGATCATTATCACTTATGATGGTGCTTACTACTTCTAGCACTTTGTAGATTGGATTCCTTGGAGAATTTGTACTTTGATTGTTGTTGTTCTGGTTCTGTTGCTTCATGATTGAATGAACTTACTGTAATTCACTTTGAATCAAATCGTCAGCTAGATGGAGTAGTGGCACATGGAGTAGTGGGGTGCACTGGGAGCTGCAAGGTTGGTGGTTTGAGTTCCGGCTGCCCCATGTGCCTTGTCAAAGTGTCTCAGAGCAAGACACCCAACCCCCAAATGCTCCCCAGGCAAAATGTAATGCATGGGTTATAATGCAATGTAAGTCGCTTTGGATAAAAACGTCAGCTAAATAACATGTAATGTAATGTAGATAATAAATGCAAATCACTTTGACGAGTCGAGAACCTAGAAAAGCAATTTGGTCGATTTACCATTTGTGTGTTAAAGGCCATTAACCTTATTGTATTTGTACCTTTATTGTGTTATTATTTTTGTACACTTTTTACTCTTAAAATAATAAATTGTACTTTTATATGTAATAAAAAAAATGAACACAATGGATATCATTAAGCCCTTACAAAAATCTAGCATTAGATTTTTAAAGTTGGTTATGAATAAAAACTCACTTATTTTTTTATCCTAAAATAATATATTGTATTTTTCCTTTGCAAATCCAAATCATAAATCGAAAACTCATATTTTCAGAACTGCTTTTAATGTGTAAAAATTGAGTATTTTATTCACGTTCCGAGTGTTGGTTTATATTTATAGACATATAATAAAAACTGTGTTAAAAACCCCAACCAGCCTCTTCATTTGTATTAATTCAATCAGTCACAGAGTGATCAAAATCATCCTCAATAATAAAAATGTATCGTATGAAGGTAAATGTTAAGAGAGAAGCACGTAGCATACAAGGTACACACTTCTCAGCATTCTGTCAATACAGTGAACTCTTTTCTTTCATAATGGGATCACTGAAGAAGACAAACAGAAAGTGTTGAGAAGGAAAGCATAATATGCAAAATTGTTAATGTTGTTACATGATCTTAAACAATGAAGGAATCATTAGAGGGTCAGGGTGTTAAAGTGGGGACACATGAATACAAAGCGGAAATTATTAACCTTATAAGACGTTTAAAAGGAATAGAACACAACCGTCTCTCGGGTTAAACTACATGAACCACTCAGAGCAGCTTTTAAAACAAAAGTGTGTCAACCAGCAAAATCAACATGAGGGGATTTATAAAATGTGTGTAAAGTGAGATTCATCTTCGACTGTTGTTCGAGACGCTCGTCCTCCTGTGCAGTAGCCGAAATAATCAGCGTTCACCCTAAGTCTAAGTCAGGAGGGTCGTACTTTAGGCCTGGGCCCTCTGTGAGTACATGAAGATGTGGTAGAACACATGTGTGCATGTACTCCAGTGGTGTGGAGTCTGTTTACGCTCTCCTTTGGTAAATGTATTAGTTCCTGCCCCGAGAACCAGGCCCCCGGTCCCGGCCCCGCGGCGCCTGACCATGACCCCTCCCTCCCACCCTCTTGGGACCGCCTGGAAGTCGGTCCTTGAAGGGGGGGTGGGGTCAGGGGTTGGGCCGGAGCCCCACGCCACGACGACGCCGGAGCCGCACAGCTCGGCGCCCCCCGCCACGACGACTCCGGAGCCGCACCGCCCGGCACCCCCCGGCACCCCCCGAGACCCTGAGGCCCGGTCGCCGACCCGGCACGCCCCCCGAGACCCTGAGGCCCGGTCGCCGACCCGGCAGGCCCCCCGAGACCTTGAGGCCCGGTCGCCGCAGGTCGCCGCAGGCCCCCCGAAGGACCCGACACATGGCCGCCATCACCCGGAGTTCCCCGCGCGGCCCAGGATCATCGGGTCCCCACCCTCCCTCCCCTTGTCTGAATTTTTCCGGTTCTGCTCCCCTTTAGGACCGTCTGGAATTCGGTCCTTGAGGGGGGGGTTCTGTCACGGTTTGGTCTCTTTCCCTGTTTTAGTTTGAAGTTTCATGTTCCTTGTGGTCCTGGGTTAACTTCACTTCCTGCCTTGTCCCGTGATTGCCTGAGTGTTTCCACCTGTGTCCAATCACCTGCACCTCCCTCGTGTATTTAAGCCCCGTGTGCCTGTTGTCCCTGGTCGCGTCATTGTCTAATGTCTCCCGTGGTTGGAGCACGTCGGTTTTGGTTTTTGGTTTGTTTTTGGAATAAAGAGCATCTCTCGTGGAAGACCCTGCGTTTGAGTCCTGCTTCCGCCTGCACCTCCACGCCTACGTGACAAAAACCAGCTTTACTTTGTGGTTGTAGTTCTCAGGGAGATTGTCATTAGCATCAGAGCTTTGTGTGTTTGTAACAATCATGATGATAAACACAAAAGCGCATTACGATGTAAAGACACACTGTAGATTGTGGATGTGATGATATGTTTAAGCCTCTTCTCTTCTGTCTCCTCTCACAGAGCAGAGATGATCTGCAGGATCCTGGTGATCTTCATCCCGACCTCCTGTGTCTGTGGTGAGTTCACTTTTGTGTTTGTAAAGCAGCTGTGAAGCATCAGCACACACTCCTCAGAAACATCTGGAGATGGAGTCTAAAGGCTGCATGTTAAAGCTGTCAGTTTGCCACCTCCTCTCCTTCTCTGTCTCCTCAGCAGGGTCATTTGTAGTGAATGTGACACAGAGCTGGTATCAGGCAGAGGAGAACCAGAACATCTCACTGGAATGGATGTTCCCCACCAGCACGGACCCCTCCCCCAACTCCCTTTATATCTCCTGCAAGATGTTAAATCCTAATAGACCTTCAGTCTTGTTTCTTCTACATGAAGGTGTCGAGGTCCCACAGGCTCAGGATGAACGCTTTGCAGGACGAGTCCAGTGGGACAAAGACGTCCTCAGAGAAGGACGACTCAGATTTCACATCTCCAGACTCCAGACTAATGACTCTGGGCGATACTCATGTGTTGTGTTCAAAAGTTATGAGAAGAACTTTAAGGAATGTTACCTCAACGTCACTGGTAGGTTCATTAAGTTAAACTTTCTCAACACGTTTAATTTAGCAGTTTTATTCAGATGAGTAAACCATTTTCTTTAATTTAATAAAACAGATTTGTTGGGTCTCTTTGCAGCAGTGAAGGATCGACCCAAAGCTGAGACGAGTGATACAAGTCTGAAAGGAGATCCTCGGGGAATGATCGGCTTCTACTCTGCACTGGGACTAGCAGCAGCTCTGCTGGTTGTTTATTTATTTTCTCTCTGCATTGCCAAAGACATTAGTGATCAGCAGAACAAACGATTCATCAGAACCACCTTTCAAGTTACTGATCCATTAAGTGTTTGTGAAGAAACAGTCTGATGTGTTTGACTGAAGTCCAGCTGAGACACATCTGGATCTTTGGATGTCTCATGGATCAACAGCAGCATGAAGGTATCAGTGAAGTCTACAATTGTGACTCACGGAGTCCAGCTGGTGAACGCTGTGAATTGCTTTAGTTTCATCAGGACCAAACTGGTTCACCTTCTGGTAGGACTTCTGACATCAGAGTATGAATGTAAGTCAATGGTGACATGAAGTGAAGGGGCGACTGCGGGTGCAGAGTCCAATCAGAGGATGGCTCGTTTGGTAGAGGAAAACTCCATAACAAAAAAAAACTAAATAAATGATGGCTTTGCATAATCGTGGTCCAGTTTTAAAGTTGTCTTTGCTATTTCCTTTATCTCGACTCGACTTGACCAGACAGGAAGAAGATTACCACGACGATTGCGTATTTCCGGTAACAAATACAGAAGTTGTGCAATCTATAGATCTATAGAAGTTGTGCAATCTATAGATATGCATCTATGAAAGTAACAGCAGCTCTACTGGTCATTCGTTTGTTTTCTCTCTGCATTGCAAAAAGTCTTCAGCTTGGTGAAGCATTAAAATATGAGGCTGGAACACATCATGTCCGCACATGGTAGCACGTGGTGGACACCAAACACACCGACCCAACAGGGAAACACGGAGGTCATCATGACATAGTTTTACATTCTATATTTGACCTATTTACAAGTAGATGAAAGAAAGCACAGCGCTGCGCTGCCACCCACTGGGCATAGACAGCACCACACAGAAATATAAAAGTTTCAAATAAATAAAAAATAAATACATTTTGTGTGCTTCACAATAACTTACTGTTTAAAAAAAAGTAATAAAATAGTACCTTTTAGTCTATTTTTAATAGTCATTATGTATTACTTTGTGATCAACGAACAAAAATGAAAACATTGAATAAAAAAAAATGATAAATCTGCTAATTGACAATTAAAAAGAAGTTTAAAGTGCAACTTGTGAGTGAAAACGGGACAGAAATAAAGACAACCACACTGACGTAACAACGGCGTTTGGCGAGGAATAATCCTTTCTGCGGTACAACCCGGCTTCGTTCAGTTTACTTTTAAGAGTCCTCAAGCTGATTGACATCATGTCCACGGTTACAGCGTACGAGTGACCCTCGTTAAAATACTGAACGCAATGATGCAGTATGTCTGGTGTTTCCGTCTGGTTCGCGTCCTTCAAAAACTCCAAACACCGACCACACGTAACACAAAACCGCGTTAAGCTGTTCATGTGTTTGCCACATAACGGGAAAAACATCTCTCGGCCCCAGTCCATGTTCGGACGGTCACCATGAACGTCTTTGACGCCATAAACTCCACAACCAATGAAAACACCGCGCTCAACACTTCCGTCACTTCCGGTATGTGGTACATTCCTTTTCCGTGAAGAATCTGTCATTTGTAAATTTGTTTCGGGATTGGTAAAAGTGTTTAGCGATTTGTAATGTTGCTTTCCACTTGAGGGCCACCATGCATTTCTTTTTTTTTGATGACGCATGCGGTGGTGCCACACTGGTGGCTGGTGTTGCCAGATTGGGTGTTTTTTCCGCTACTTATTAAGGCGCGTAATTTACACAATAAATAAAACTGCAGCAACATAGCATCAACCAATTAACAAACGTGTGTAACGGTGTGTTTTCTGGCACCCTGTTGAACGATGTTAACCTGAAAGAACGTGCCGTTCATAAACACCAGAATGAACGAGTTCAGTTCACGTTCGTCCAAAATATGAATATGAATATGAGTTCATGAACTGTCGTTCAAGGAACGCGTTCAGGCACAACACTGGGAATAACTGTTAAACCCGTTTGTTTCGTCACCAATAGGTATCTATCAGGGAACACCTGTTCAATCCACCAGGGGGCGGCACATGCTTACACTTCTGACTACTGTCATCCAATCAGGTTCTCTTTAATTGAATCACTGCAGTAGTTCCCACATTTTTTCTGTCAGGGCCCTTTGAGGATACAGACTCATTGAAACGTTGATGAAACCTAAAAGAAAAACAGTCATTAAAATGATAAAAGGCAACGTAAAAAAATGCAATAAAATTTGCAGTTTAGAGAACCAAATTTTTCCAAAAAGTCCATTAAAAGGCAGCAGCAAAAGGAAAAGTCTTTAATCTGTATTTAAAGGACTCAGCTTACCTGCAGGGACTTTGTTCCAGATATGTGGAGCAGAAAAACTCAACGCTGCTTCTTCTTTGTTTGTGCTTAATCCCAAATTACAGTAAATCAAATCTCTGGGTTTTGAACCATTTGGAAGAACCACAACTCTTTAAGAAAAAAACAGTAAGTAGTTCCTCCTAGATTCATCCGACTGTATATAAAACATATCATAGACATATGTACTCATGTCAAGGATAACACAATAAGGGTCATTTTGTTTCTGCTGCGTGATAACCAATGTCCCCCGAATGCCCCCTGAAGTCCTTCCACATTGACATTAAACATCATTTTGTATTTATTTTCCAAATACGTCTCGCGGGAGACGTTTAAATCCTCCAGTGCTCTGTTTTTGGCATTCGTCCCAAAATGGGAGATCAGGACAAGGCCGATTAAATGTTTCATGTGTTACCCACTTCTCTCCAACCCACTACTTTTACTTATTACACTAAGGTCCCATCACTTTGGCTCAAATTATTCACGACAAACAGCTATGTAATATATCTCTGCTTTTATAGAAATAATCCTGGATTCCTTTTTCTTTTGGTGGAATGTTTGTCACAGAACTTCATGATGAAATTTCCCTTTCTTTTCAGTCAAAGCAAATGTGCAGGGTTTAAAAAATGTTGAAATCTTTCATCGGGATTTAAGGATCCTTATTGAAGCTATATACACAGCGACTGCATGTTCAAACTGTGTAAACAAATGAGGCTTGAGTTGCTATGATGAACTGAAGGGGAAATTGCTTTAATCAACCACGTGTTATATCTATAAACTGCCACTCGTCCTTCTGCCAACAAAACATGACGACCAATGAACCAGCCAACACATAAGCACATGCATAAACGCATCACGTGTGTCTGTTAATAACAGCCCTCATCCCAAATGAGCCTCGGCGGACACGTCGCATGATGCTGAGGGCCCGGGCAAGAACTCACGCAACCTGAGACGTGGGAGGCCGCCTTTGTTTTTAACTCCTTGTCCTGCAGGAGGTGCTCTTCTACACGAATCTTACGTAACCTGCCCGTAAGGCAGACAGGAGGATTTCAGGCTATTTCCTCCCTGCGACATAATATCAGCTGCGGGTGCAGGTCTCATCCTCTGGAGAATATTTAGCCGGAAATGCGTGTTTTCTCTCTGCTTGGCGTGCCCTCGATGCAGCATTGTGAGTCAGCGGACCCCCTCGACGTGCTCTAAATGAATGTAGGGCACGTTGTCTTGGAAGGTTCCACCATGAGCCCCTTGAGGCTGCTCCTCAGACCGCAGCTCCCCAGGTTACCTTTCCACCCGCATTAACATGTTAACAGGGGCTCCAAAGGGGAGTGCTTTTAAAAAAAAATTGCTTTCAGAAAGATTTCAGTCCTCTACCGTCGGGAGGTCAGCCGCGCACGTCGCATACCACGGACCAATGGGGAGCCAGCGGCCCGCGTGCTGGTGAAAACGAAGCATCAAAGCGCATGGGGGCGTGTCTCTGAGTGGTTAACGCTTGACTCTCGTGACCAGCGGCAACAGGGAAACATTTAGGGAGCTTTCGATGGTTGCATTCGCCGTTCATCATTAGTTAGACACTCCCCCTAGAGACATTGGGTGTCTTTGCTGTTGCTTTGGAAAGCAGCTGGGGACTCCTTTTAATGAGTACAGAGGGGCCCTCCTTGTTTGTTGTCGTGTCACCATTTGGTACAGATGGCTGGGGATACCGATGGGGATAAGTCCGGCCCCTGAAATATTCCAGAGAAAGCTGACACAAGCGTTGGATAATGTACCCGGTCTGTACATTATTGCGGAAGACATCCTGATCACAGGACAGGGGGAGACACAAGAGGAAGCGGAACGGGATCGCGATGAAAAACTGAAACAGTTTCTCGACAGATGCAGGGAAAAGAACATAAAATTAAATGCAGAAAAATTCAGACTGAGACAGGAGACCACATACATTGGACACCGCTTGACGGCAGATGGACTCAAAGCGGATCCTGAAAAAGTGCGCGCCATCGGGCAGATGCCAGCACCGACGGATGTAAAAGCAGTGCAGAGGTTTGAGGTCTCAACCCCAGCGTGACGGCAGGAGGCCGCAAGGGGGAGCCGAAGGACGCGTCCTCCGGAGCCAATCGCCGGAATTCTGAACACCTGCGAGAGAGAACCCTGTAAGAACACCCCGACGCAGCGGGCAGGTTGTGAGGTATTGCAAGTACGCTTCTCTGCTGAACCCCTTTGTTTCGCTGCCCCTAAATCCCCATAAAAGCAGTGAATCTCTGTGCATCGACCTTCCGCCTTCTCCTGACTACGAACCTGCCTATCCCCAGGACCAGATCCGTCTTTTGCCTCCTGTGTTACCGAACTACTGCCTGTCCCCAGGATTTCCCGTATCGATTTGTCCCTGGATTTAACTGCTACCTGTTGTCCTAAATAAAGGTTGAGAGGTCTGCTCTTGAGTCTGAGTCTGCCTCCAGGGTCCATTCGTTACAAGAGGCTTAGGTATAGGTATGGTTAATTACCTCACCAAGTTTTGCCCTCACCTCTCAGACCAATGCAAGGTATTGAGAGACCTGACAAACAAATACAGTGAGTGGACATGGACAACAGAACATGAGGAGGCATTCCTCAACCTGAAAGAGACAATAGCGAATGCTCCAATATTGAAATATTACAACCCTGAGGAGGAGCTGACAGTAGAGCATGACGCTTCAGACACAGGTTTGGGCGCAGCACTGATGCAAATGGGGAAGCCAGTCGTTTTTGCAAGCAGGGCACTTACACAAACTGAGGGGCGCTATGCCCAAATAGAAAAACAGTTTTTTAGCAGTGGTTTTCAGCATGGAGAAATTCCACCAATACAGATATGGCCGCAAAGTCACTGTACAAAGTGATCACAAGCCATTAGAAACCACAGTACACAAACCCCTGCTGAGTGCACCCAAAAGGCTGCAGGGCATGATGCTGCGCATAAAAAAATATGACTTGGATGTCATTTATGTGCCTGGAAGAGATTACTGGCCGACACTCACAGCAGAGCCTATCTTCCTGAGAGTACAGCTGTGGAAGCTGATCTAGAGGCGGTCAACATGGTGCAACACTTACCGATCTCCTCAGACAGACTTCATGACATAAGGTCTGCCACAGAAAAAGACAAAACATTGCAGCTTCTCATTAAAACAATCAGCCAGAGATGGCCCAAGGACAAGTCACAGGTACCGAGTGAAATCAAGCCTTACTTCTCATTACAAGGAGAATTAAACCACCAAGATGGAATAGTCTTCAGGGGTGACACGCTGAGATCAGACATCACTGGTCGATTACACTCATCACATCTGGGTGTTGAAGGATGCCTACGTAGAGCTAGAGAGTGTGTCTACTAGCTTCTAATGCTTTCACTTCATTACACACTTCGGTGAAGGTCAATGTAGACATTCGACGCACCTGCCTTTGGAGTTCTTGTTGTACCACACCAGGCCTCAAGCCCAGGACAAGCTGGTCCCTAATAGTCATCTGGTCCTGGGCAGAGCCCGCTGGTTCCTGCTCCTTCCATGAGCAGGCTGCATTTTCATCTGCCATTCTACACTGCATGTTGTGGAAAGGGAATCCTTCCGACAACGCCACTAATGTAGCCCCTGCTTTCTTCAAAAGAAGCTTGCTACTTTTAAATAAATCTAGATTCCCGGGCCACACCAACACAGCGAGAAATGACCAGACAAAAAAATAAATGCATTAAAAAAAAGTAATTTATTTCTATTAAAGTTAAGTTTAAAACATTAAATCAACATCTCAAGTGAAAACCCAGGAGACAATTAAACCCAAGGGATGATTCAATACTCTGTCCAGGGTAAAAACCAAAACTCAGAGTTCAGTCCAGACTGGAGTGAGCTCCGGGTTTTCCTCTGCTGCCGGCACAATTACAGTGTTTATTTTGTACACTTTAGTGTTGACTGGTTGTTATGACCCATATTACACAATTGTATTCCTGCCAAGTCCCTCGGTCAGTGTTACCAATAGCAGGAAGAAAACAGAAACATGCAGATTACCCCAATTAACTTAAATGCAAATATTGATGCCCAATAAAAGCGATACTGATTAAATGAATTCATCTACATTTAACTAGATAGAGACGGAGCGTGCTGGTCTCTGAGAACCTGTACCGAGTGTCGTTGGATGTTTTTTTCAGGGACAAAGTGTGACCGACACCAAACATCACTAATTTTTCCTTCTGTTGGCCCTTCAGCTAAAAGTAAATGAGTTTTTGAATGGCTTTTCAGTTAGACATTGGAAATATTTGACTTGTTCATGAATGTTGGAGACAGCAAAACATCATCACTATGTCCTTCTTGTGGTGCTGCTTAGTGGGTATGTTCACGCTCTCGTAATTTTACAGCCATTTGGAGTTAAAAAAGCGTCACTTTGTGAGGATTCTTTTTTTGAACCAAAGGATTTGTGACTTATTTCCTGAAATGCAATGGAAAAACTTAGTTGGGGGGCTAGGGAAACATATCTCGTTGGAGGAATGAGCATCAAGCGTAATGAGGGTCTGAGTTGGCTGCATAGACGCATCATACAACACCAATCACCTGTGTGGGAGACTGGGCGATGTGCGTCTTCTCGGTTACCACGGTTACGACGCAGCTGCGGGCGTTATCGAGCCGATCAAAGGGCACAAAGAACAACAGAGGTTTACCATCAATCCAGGTGCCAAACATCTTCACTTACACAAAACAAGAAGTCCAATTCTGAGAATAAGTATGGTGAGAGACCCGCGAAAGCGCCGAACGCACAGTTGTACTTTTTTAAATCTGAAGTATCAGTTTGCAGACCGTGGGCCTTAAGAACTCTGAATATGACAATGTGACAAACATGGCGACACAGCTCAAGGTCAATCCCCCAGGACAGACTACGATGGGCGTGGATCCGTTGTGAGGGTACCAGCCCTGAAGAAGAGTCTTCAAATGTTTGCTTTGTGTTGTGATGCTGTTCAGACTGATGAATGCCCTTAACTTGAGCTAACCCAAGGACCTCAAGTGTACATTTGAAATGTTCCAGAAATTCTTGATGGAATTGTATGTGATGAAGCTTTCACCAAAAGTCCAAGGACTAAACTTATGGCAGCTCCATTAATGGAGTAATGGGCTTGATGCAAAGTGGAGGACTTACTGCAGAGTTGAGCAAAAAAAATACTTTAATAAATCGAAAAAATCGAAAAAACACAAAATCCCAAAAAATCAAAATCGCTCCAACAAAACTTTGGGTTACTTAACGTAACCTTGGTTCTTTGATAACAGAGTGAGGTGTTTCACTATGGGAATCGTCTCGGCGTGACCAACTAAGGAAGCTCCAATGACACCACGTCTGTCAGTGACAGACAGGTCGAACTGTGCGGGGGCCCCGCCCCCTCATGTTACCACAGTCGACCGTCCCTCGCAAATCATTCTAGAACGATTTCTTTCTGTGTTAATGCAAGGAGGGATGTGTGGTGAAACACCTCACTCTGTTATCAAAGAACCAAGGTTACGTTAAGTAACCCAAAGTTCTTTTTCTAACTTCGTTCGGTGTTTCACTATGGGAGATATAGACCGCTCCCGTATTGCATGCCGTTCCCGAAGCCACAATTTGTTTAGTCCGGTAATGACCATCACAGGGACTCTGGCGCGTTGGCCTCTAGCACAGCGTGTGCTAAGGACGGCCCTGAGACATCTAGCCTGTAAAACCTTACAAAAGTGTGAGGTGTAGACCAGCTTGCTGCTGCACAAATCTCCTGCACTGGGATCCCCTTGAACAGGGCCCATGAGGTGGCCATACTCCTTGTGGAATGAGCCCTCAAACCCTGGGGGGGCTGCAAACCCCTACAACTATAGGCTAGAGATATGGCCTCCACAATCCAGTGGGACAGCCTCTGGCGTGACAATGGCTTTCCTTTGTGAGAATTGGCCCAGGACACGAACAGCTGATCTGCTTTTCTGAAACCTGCTGATCTACTCACATACAAATGTAGTGCTCGCACCGGACACAACGTGTTAAGTCTTTGTTCCTCTGAGGAGGAAAAAGGAGGAGGGTGAAAAGCTGAAAGCTCCACCGTGGGACACTTGTATGTTGCCTCCACCACCTTAGGCACAAACGCCGGGTTGGGCCGCATACAAACCCTAGTGAGCCCTGGAGCAAACTGTAAGCAGGAAGGGCGAACGGATAAAGCCTGTAAGTCACTCACACGCTTTGCTGTGGTTAAAGCCAAGAGCAAGGCTGTCTTAAGTGAAATAAATTTCATCTCCGCTGCCTCCATCGGCTCAATCGGGTGTTGAGAGAGGGCCTCCAACACCACCAATAGATCCCACAGAGGAACCAGGGGCCTGGAGACGGGGAGCTTGCGGCGAGCACCTTTCATGAAACGACATACTAAAAGGTGCTGCCCCACCGTCCTTTCACCAAAGCCCAAATGACAGGCTGAGATAGCCGCCAAATATACTTTAATAGTAGAAAAAGCTTTGCCCTTGTCTACTAAATCCTGCAGAAAGCATAGCAGGTTGACCACCGAACACTGGAAAGGAATGATGTGCCTAAGACGGCACCATTCCTCAAAAACCCGCCATTTACCACTGTAAAGGGAGCGTGTGGAGGCGGCTCTTGCACTCTGAATGGTGTCAATGACCCGTTCAGGCAGGCCTGTTGCGTTCAGGTTCCACCTCTCACCGGCCAAGCCCAGAGCGCTATTCGGTCTGGGTGAGGGTGGTAGATCTCCCCGCCAGCCTGGGACAGAAGGTCCCTGCGTATGGGCAGAGGCCACGGCTCGTTCGTCAAGAGCTGTATTATTTCCGCCACCCAATGTTTGGACGGCCACCGTGGCGCTATCAGGATTAGCGTCAAGCCCTGCTCTCGTACCCTGTCTAGAGTGGGGGAGATCAGGCTGAGGGGGGGGAATGCATAGAGCAGCACGTTTGGCCACGAGTGGGCCAGCGCATCCATCCCCAGTGGTGCGTTCGCGTCTGCCAGGGAGAAAAACAGTGGACATTGGGTGTTTTCCCGCGAGGCGAAGAGATCTACGTCTGCTTGGCCGTATTTCTGCCAGACTTGCTTCACCACTTGAGGGTGAAGAGCCCACTCTCCGTACAGAGGGTTCCCTCGGGACAGAAGATCTGCACCTCTGTTCAGCACCCCTGGAACGTGTGTGGCTCGAAGAGACAGGAGCTTGGTGCTGCTCCACAGGATTAGCTTTCGAGCTAACTTGTGCAACTGCAGTGAGCGAGTGCCGCCTTGGCGGTTGATGTACGCCACGACGGTGGTGTTGTCTGTTTTTACCAGGACGTGGCGTCCCTGGAGAAATGTCAGAAAATGTTTTAGTGCATAAAACACTGCCCAGAGTTCCAAGATGTTTATGTGACTCTGAGCCAGCCTCGGGTCCCAGGTTCCATTCACCGTCCTGCCCAACATGGTTGCTCCCCACCCTGATAGGGAAGCATCCGTTGTCAAGGTTACCCTGGATGACACCGCCCCCAGCGGGACACCTGACTCGAGAGCTGTCACGTCCTCCCACGGGCGGAGCGCAGCCACGCACGACGGTAACACTTTCACTCTGCGGTTGAGGTGACGGCGCGGGCACAGGCGCAATGCCGCGACCCAGCGCTGAAAATCCCTCATCCGTAGAAGCCCCAACTGTACCACAGATATCACTGACGCCATCAAGCCGAGTAGGCGAAGGCATAGTCTGAACGTCACCGCTCTCCCAAACCGGAAGAGGGAGAGGCACTGCGTGAGGGACGCTACTCTCGCCTCCGTCAGCGTGACGCGATAGGAGACGGAGTTTATGTTGAGACCCAAGTAATCTGTACACTGCGCCGGTTCGACTCGACTCTTTGTCCAGTTTATATTGAACCCCAGATCCGTGAGATGATTTATCACCGTAGCGGAATCTTTGACCGCCTGCTCCCGTGACTGGGAGCATATCAGATAATCGTCTATGTACGCGAAAATCCTGATGCCGCTGCTCCGTAACGGAGCCAAAGCGGCTTCCACACACCTGCTGAACACCCGCGGGGCTAATGAGAGCCCGAATGGGATGGCTTGGTACTCGTAGGCTTTGCCCTGATAAGCAAACCTGAGAAACCTCCGGTGTGCTGGATAAATGGCGATATGAAAATAAGCGTCCGAAAGATCGATCGTTACAAACCAATCCCCCGGACGGATTGAACGACAGAGCCCCTTGTGTGTTAACATTCTGAACGTGTACTTGCGTAAGTGCCTGTTTAACACACGGAGATCTAAAATGGGACGGAGGGAAGTGCTCCCCTTTTTTGGGATGAGGAAGTAGCGGGAGTAAAAACCCCGCTGCGCTTCCTCGCTCGGGACAGCTCTGATCGCCTGTTTGTTCAACAGCGATGTTATTTCGCCCTCTAGGACTCGAGCTGAATCGCCCTTGGCTACTGAAACTAACACCCCGTTGAATCTGGGTGGCTTCATAGCGAATTGTAGTCTGTACCCCTGAGAAATAGTGGACAAGACCCACGGATGTACTGCGCATGCGCGCCACCGTTCTGCCCGTCGAGTGAGTGGGCTGGACGCACCGTACGGTGACGTCACTTCCCTTACCTGGAGGACGCGGCCTCCCATCGGTGGAGCGTGAGCTCCCCCTGATGGGATTATGGGGCCATGACATTGATTTGTTTTTATAATGTTTTCCGCCCTCGGCCTTCGGCCTGGCTGCGAAAACACAAACTTTATTTCTTTGTTTGAGGTGGGTAGAAGTGCTTGGTGACACTGTGTTACCTGCTGCCCCCGATACTGCCTCCCTTGAACGTGAGGGGGGAGAAACATCAAAAGATCCTCTGGAGAACAGTAAGCCACCAGGGAATTTGGAACACAAACTCGGGGGGTTTGTCTCACCTCGACCTCCCTTCTTTTCTTTGAAGGTGGAGGGGAGGGAAAAGCAAAGCCGGTTAGGACGTGCGCTTCTTCTTCCCTTCCCCGGGGTGGGAGGGGCGGTTCTTTGCTGCTGTGGCTGCAAAAGAGTGTTTGCCCCATGGTTTGGGGTTTTCCACTCGAGGCTGCTGGACCGTCTGCTGACTCGCTGCCTGTCTGTGCGGTCTGGCGCCTCCCCGTGCCCCTCTCACAGCTGCGGCTGCAGCTGCAAAACTAGCCCTGGGCACCTGCGGGGTGCGAGGGACGTGCTTTCGGGGCAAACAGAGGTCGAAGGCTTCGCCCTCTTGTTTTCTGAGGGTGCTGGCCTCCCGCATCTTTTCAAGTGCCGGGCCAAACAAACCCTTAGTTGGGTCATAAGCAGCATCCATTACCTCTGCCTTCTGGACATCGCTGAGGCCGGAAAGATTCAGCCATAGGGCCCTCTCACCTGAGACCGCAAGTCCCATTACACGGCCGCAGCCCTGCACCGCACCTCGTGATGAGCGGAGGATGAGATCGTTCACAACGCAAATCTCATCCCACAGGGCCGGGTTTGGTGCCCCAGAGTCCAGTTGTCTGCCCATCTCCTCTAAGATCTCTCCCTGATACGCCGACAGCAAAGTCACCGCGTTTAGCGAACACACTGACTGTGCCGCATAGCGGTACATTCTCTGTAAAACCGAGGCGGTGAGGCGCTCTGTTTTATTAGGCAGGGTGATGTTAGAGGAAGCTGAGAGAAAGCGGCGGTTTGGGTGGAGGTGGTAAGCCACTGAAGGTTCTACCTCTGGTGGGCCCGCTAGGCCCAGCTCTCCCATCCCATCAACTTCTAGTTTTGAGTAGCCCTTGGTGGGGAGCTTACTCTTTAACGGGCTGGACCAGTACCTGCCCATCTCCTTCATGCAGATGGGGACGGCTGGCAGAAGTTGTTTAGACGGCGGTAGGGTAGGCGGCAGCCTTTTACCGTCGTATAGGTCTCTTTCCCCCCCTGTAGCATCCTGGGCTGCTGGCCATTGTATGCCCAATTTTGACGCGGCCCGTTTGCAGACCTCATACAGATTGTTGTCCACAGGGGGGACAACATCCGATGCACTGGGGGGTCTGGGTGGTTCGACAGGAAAGGTGGAGTCATCCTCCTCCTCTTCCATGTCGTCCACGTCAAGGAGGTCAGAGTTGGCATCGCCCTCTGCGTCCTCATCACCCGGCTCCAGTTCGAGCAGTTCCTCGAAAAGTGGAGGCATTTCCGGGGACTCAGCATCCATCATGTCCGCCCAGCTCGAAGAAGCTCGCGGCAGGCGGGTGCTGGTTGAGGCTTTTGGGGCAGTTCCAGACAGGCACGGGTCCTGCTTTGAGGATGCCGCCACTCTCAGCCTTCTCTCCCGAACCTTCTCCGGCATTGGCGCACAGTGCAGACACGACTGCGGGTCCGCCAAAGCCGCCTGGGCGTGTTTAGCGCCCATGCAAGCTATGCACATCGGATGAGGGTCCCTGCCCGAGATGGATGCCCCGCATGACGCAGGGCACGGGCGGGATGCAGCCTCTTTGGCCTTCGGCTCCGACCCTTTGGCGGGGGTAGTGGCCGACATAGCAACTGAGAAGAGAGAGGAATACACAGCAATTAGTCGAGCCTAGCGTTAGCTTAGCTTGACGGTAAATTGCTTCGGTAACCGGGGGTTTATCCCGCTAACCGCGCACCGTAACAGTTTGCTCGCCGTGACACGTTAGCAAAACAACGGTTACTCGGCTCAGCTAGCAAACTAATGCTACCCGAGACCCGGCAGGCTCGCCGTAACGCGTTAGCCCGAGAAAATTTATACACACAGTCCCCGAAAGCACCGGTAACTAAATACCGAGCCGTCGGGAGAACAGTTCGCCTTGACGCGGACACTGTCTGTGTAGTAACCAAATACACTTCTATGAAGTAACTTACCCAGCAAATCCGGACTAACAACCAGGAACTGCGTTCAGCGACGTGTCCTAAAAGGGTCGTCTGTGAACCGTTAAGCAGCAATCCAAGCTAGCCAAGATAAGCTGAGGGAGCTATAGTTCTTCACGGGAAGAAAACGAGAATGATTTGCGAGGGACGGTCGACTGTGGTAACATGAGGGGGCGGGGCCCCCGCACAGTTCGACCTGTCTGTCACTGACAGACGTGGTGTCATTGGAGCTTCCTTAGTTGGTCACGCCGAGACGATTCCCATAGTGAAACACCGAACGAAGTTAGAAAAAGAACCAGGACGAGAAGCAGGAGGGGAAAAAAATAACGACGAGGCAAGGACCTGGCACAACCACAACATAAACTATGAAATAACTGCTTGACATGACATGGCATGGCATGGGGACACGACTCAACACTGGTGCAAGCAACAGGCAATGACGCGACAAGAGACTCATAGGGGTTAAATACATAAGGGAGGTGTAGGTGATTGGACACAGGTGGAACTACAAAATAAAACAAGACATGAACCCAAACCGTGACAATTATTTTAAACTTTTATTTCTCCCCAGAATTTCCTACTGCATTTATTTAGTGCTTTATTACAGAAAGACAATAAATAAGAAAAAGCAGAGAAAAACATGTCTTTCTGAGATCCTACAATGAATTGGAATCCATTTGGGGTCAATGTCTCTGAAGCAGTTTGTGTAGTTTAAACACCAACATCAACACAAAGACTCACCACACTTGTAGATCAGTTCGGTCTCCGTTAGTTCCGTTAGGGGAGTTGATCCGAGAAGAGATGTCTCTTAAAGGCTTCTTAGTCTTGCTTGGTAAGGAATCCATTGTTAAAGTTTAAATAGATTAGATGCTGATAGAAACATTACCACCCCTTATAAAATGTGAGTACTTGATGCCTTGCCAGTTCCAGGATCATTTCATACTCTACATTTCCAGGATGTCCTCCAGTTTTTATTTTTATGTTGGGGATTTTATCCCAGTAATGACTCCAGTTTCCATCACTGTCTGCTCCAAAACCAAACACATGGACCTGGGAAAATATTGGTAAATAATATTAGAATAAGATAAAGGCTTTAATGAGTTTTGCTAAATAACACAATATTATGCATTTTAGCTTCCACTAAACAAACTTGCCTCATCACAAATATGCAACGCAAGAACCAAAGCCATGAAGCCGGTGGAGGGATAAGATCCCTTCTTCTGCAGCCACATTTCATGGATATTCCTCATGAAAGCTGGGTTAAGGACCATCACCTGTTATGAGATCAGAATTTGTCTTTAAATGTGTTTATCAACCATACATTTTGCAGCATATAACGTTTATTGAATTTATTGTTGAATTCATATATAAAAAAAGACTCACCAAATCCTTGTTGAATAGGGATTTTCTTGGCACATGTGGAAAAAAGCATGAAATGTTAAACTAAAAAATCTATTGATTGGATGTAAGTAAAGCAGAGAAACTTTTAAAATGAACCCTTGTCTTATTTCACATAGAACTCGAATACAATGAAACCGATTCTTTCTGTTAGCTCACAGGTGTCAAGCTCAAGGCCCGCGGGCCGAATCTGGCCTTTGCTTATGTGAGAATTACAGGAAGACCAAAATTGCATTTTTATCAAATAAGTTGCTATTCCTAAAATGTCCACTGGGGATTGTAGTCTGTGAGTGAATGCATGCATTAGACCAGGGGGACCCGGTTGTTCACCATCGCAGTGCTGGTAGATCCCTTCCATTGAAAAAAAAAATCACGCCAGGCATGCACGATCGCTTCGAGAGGTATAATCAAACGTCACTGCACTGATTGAGTCATGAGCGGGAGAACAAACGCGCTAAACAAGAATTATGGAGACGGACAAAACAGATCCAAACCCAGCTGAAATTGAATGAAAATACGAAGCGCTGCCGCTAAACCGGAAGTACGTAGATTTTCACACTAAGAATCGACGCAACTGTCTGTAATGACAGCGGTTACCAGGGTAACAAGAGGAGAAAAGTTCATTAACGGATATAAATAAATAATCCTGGTCCGACGGGATGTGTTAGCAGCAGTAGTTGACTACACTCGCTGCTCTTGGTTCCGATATTCATTGTCCACGTATTGTTTTGCTTCAGTGAGCAGAGCAGAGACAATTTAAGGAGATCGCAGAGTAAACGGTCCGCCACTGGAGTGCATACGTCCCGACGTGAGCGAACCGTCGGTCGGAGAGCCAGCGCCCCCCCACCGTCAGCCGATCGTCAGTGTCCCGCGTTCGGTCGATGTCGGCAGTATCTGGCCCGAACCTGAAATGAGTTTGACACCCCTGCTTTACTGAATCCACAGTTCATGCCATATTTAGTGGTTGTAGTAATGTTTAAAATGTTTTATTGGATGATCTGCACTAAAATCATTATATAATATTATTATAAAATATTATTTTTGCTATTACACTTTAATTTGTAACGGTCTTCCTTTAATTAAAAACAACTAGATTGAGATTTATTTTCCCTTGTCTTTTTTTAACTACACTAGAATCCGCACCCCATCCAGCTGTTAAAAAAGTAACTTTTACTCTGAGTAGATTTTTAATGAGCTTCTTTTTACTTTTACTAGAGTACATTTTTAGACTGGTAACTTTACTTGTACTTCACTAAAATTTTACTTAAGTACTTCAGTAAAATTTTACTTAAGTAACAGTACTTTTACTTGAGTACAACATTTTGTTACTCTTTCCACTTGCCTACACCAGTTTAGGGCCAATAAAAATCTTTCTTTTTCTGTCTAACAAGGGTTATAAAACTTGATGTTTTTCCTGATTTTAGTTAGTTGTTCTTCCGGCCTGTGTTACTTGACCTGTGATCCGACAAATAAATCTCCCAGAATGAGAGAAGTTGTTTGGCTGAAAAGACCTCCCCATCCAGGCTTCCAATTTTTGAACACGTGCCTTTGATTCGTTCGTTTGCTCCTTCTCTTTTTAAATTATCTAACAAGAGGCTTGTTGTGTTTTTTGTTTGGATTCGTTTTGTGCTCCCGGGATGCAGCGCTGTTTGTTTATCGCCACTGCTCTTAATTATTATCAATCGGGCGAACTGTCCAAGTGGGGAGTGAGGGGGAGGACGTCATGATCTGGAAACAGTGTGGGCGTTAGACCTTTTCGACGACGGCGTTTGTCAAGACAGCAGCACCCGCGTGAAAATGACTGTGTCCACCCTATGTCGGCCTTCCACGTGGACCACCCACGCCACCCCCCGTTGAGATCAAAGTGGGCAGTAACTGGCCTAAACGTAAAATTTGTTTGACACCCCAGCTTTAACTACATGTAGGAAAAATACCACCGGCTCTGAATTTTTGCATATTACGTAAATTATGCTGCAGGAATTTTCCTGCACAAGCTTTAACATTCAAAAATGACTAGTGGTTTTCACAACTGAAAATTGGGATTGTGGGAATGCCAATAAGTATGCACATCTTCTCACTCTGTACCGCAGGGGGACATAGGCTACAACGCCAGCTTTAGAAGACAACAGTAGCATCTCAACTAGAATTGAAATGAAAAAACATGACTCACTTTCCAGAAGGTTGTGTGCTGAGGACCTTTGTAATCCATTCAAGATCTCTTATCTTAAATGTAAACAGCACCGGATGAGTGGTGTTATCCAACTGAGAAGAACTCTCTGGATACATGACCTGGTGCGTTGTTCTGTTCCCAACATCTGCTTCAAAGCCTTTGGTATGACCCCTGTTAATTCTAAATTGTACGAAGGGATGTATTTCATGAGTCAATGTTAGGGAAAAAACGTGAGATTTGACATTTAGTTTCTGACTTTGATGAAAATCATCAATCACGTTTGTTTTGACTCATTTACCTTATGACGTAGTCCTGGAAATCTATTAAAGGTCCGTAATGTGATTTCAACAAATTACGAGAATTTCCCACCACAGCACAAATCCTGCAGCGGCCAGGGATGGGTGCTTCAAGAGGAGGATTGGCTGGTATCAGCTGAAGAACCCTTTCCATGTTTTTTACGTAGTCACTGATGATACGTCCTTCAGGCTGTAGACACTGTCAGGAGCACCAAACATAGTTGTGTTACGAATTATATTGGGAAATGCATGAATGTTGTATACTCTGCATCATGAATTTAATTGAGGGATTAGTCCTCAAACCTAAAAAGAATCCAGGTCAATTGAATCTTTAATTACTTCCAGGAGGAGGATGCTGTTAGTCGCATGTTTGTGCGCTGTGTGCGCAGGTACTGACAGAGTGAGTGCATGAGTGTGTGCATCTCCATGTCCGTCCAAAGCTACTGTTTAAATCTATCACTACTAGTGGTCCTAGGCCGGTGGGGAACTAGGGCATGGTGGGTTGTCACAAACAGACGTTCCCCGTCTCCAGAATATTAAGGTCCGAACCTCGGGATCTCAGTCACCCCTCTGCTGCACGTTACAGTGGTTTGTGCCACTCAGGGTCAGCCCACTGAGCCGGCACAGCCACTCCCATCTACGCACCTGTGGCTCGTCTCTAATCAGGAGAGCCTGGGCATTTAAGCTGCCGAAGCCTCAGAGGCCGGTGCGAAGTCTTGTGCATGTTGCCATCACAGTCCGAGCGTTCTATTGATACCCTGTTTCTGCCTACCTGCTATTTGACCTCTGCTTTGTCCCAGACCTCGTTCACGCCTGCCTGACCCCCGACGGTACCTCTGCCTACCTCTGCGCTCTCGACCCCTCGCCTGAATCCCAGCCCCGACCTCGCCTGCTCCCTGACGGTGCCTTAGCCTGTTCCCTGATTGCCTGGCTTTTCGACCCCTGCCTGTTCACCGGACACTACCACGCCTGACGTCTTTACCTCTTTAATAAAACTGCGCTCTGCGCTTGGGTTTCACTCTGGTCTCCTGTGGTGCGTTACATGGGTGATTATTATGCTTTTGGAACATCTTATACAAATTTATCACGTGCAGCTGGGGAGTGTTACAGCACCAGCTGAGTGTAACACAAGATGTTGTACACAGAAGCGCGTGCATGTGAACTCTGCACCCCTGACACAGGCAAAATATCATTACATATGAACTCTGCACCCCTGACACAGGAGTAGATATCGTCTCTCGGTTACGTATGTAACCTTCGTTCCCTGAAAGGAATGAGACGCTGCGTAAAGACGCTGTGGGAACGCCTCTGCGTGACCGTGTCATGAAGCACGTGTGAAATCTAACCAATGGCGAGCTGGGACGTCATAGGCGGGGGACGCCGGGACCAGGGCGCTATAAAAGGATTCATCTCTGAAAGGCCGAATCGAGTGCCACGTACCACGGAGTATGGCAGAACGTTTACGCAGGGTCTCGTTCCCTTCAGGGAACGAAGGTTACATACGTAACCGAGAGACGTTCCCTCTCAGGGAACTCGAGCTGCGTAAAGACGCTGTGGGAACCCTATACCCACTCACCATATGAGCAAGTGACCGTACAGACGCACACTCAGACGAGCACCTGTGCTCCAGGTGTAGCGTTAAGGCCAAGGTGGTAAACCTCACGATCGTGTGGGGAGAGGACCAGCCTTCCGCCATGCAAACGTCGTGTAGCGATACTCTTCCCGACAACAGGGCTTTAGAAGCCGCCATACCCCTGGTAGAATGGGCCCGGACAGCCAAGGTGTGGGCTGGCCGGCCGATTCATAAGCAAGTGTGATGGCCTCAACCACCCACTTGCTCATCTTCTGCTTAGTTACCGGGCCGCCAGTGTTTGGGAGGCCCGAAACACACAAACAGCTGTTCGGAGAGCCTACACAGGGAGGTCCTGCGGACGTACAGGTCTAGGTCTCTGAATGGGCAGAGGAGGTTAGCTTCGCCTGGTCCGACGCTTTTTCTTCTCAGGAACGGGGGAGGACAGAAAGCCTGCAGCACAATAGGCCCGACCGTAGCGGACGGGACCTTAGGAATGTAGCCGGGGGAAGGAAGGAGAACAATACATATGAACTCTGCACCCCTCTAGAACACTGAGGAAGCCCCCGCCCCCATGTTCCACCCTGCTGTTGTGTATGTGTGAAGGATGCAAATAAAAGGCTGATGTAAAGGGAAGTTTGTCGGAAGTCGACACTGCATTCCCTCTGTAACGGGGCTTCCCCTTTGCACAGTGAATTCGGAACTCAGGAACACAAGGGATAACACTCCCAAACCTCTCACTACAACAATGGGCTCCACTCGGCCAACAAGCTGAACATGTTCTACTGTTGCTTTGAAAGACGGGGCTCACTTTGCCCCTCTACCCAATCCACAGGTGCCCGTCCTCTGGCCTCCCAACCACCCATCACAGCCCCCCCAGACATGGCAACTGTCAAATGTGAAGGCACTTTACTTTCTGTTCCGGATTTGAGGTGGAGGTTGCGAGACTGTTATGTTGTTTGGTCAAAATGTACCTTCCACCAGTTGTAATCCTCTTCTGACAGATTGTAGTTCCTGGATACAAGTGGTTGTGGAAATTTTCTCAAATTCTGAATAGCCAACGTATCATTTACAAATAGACATTGGTCACAAGCACAAGGTCTTTGTTCCTGCGGCGGAAGGTATTTTGTGACCCAAAAAACACAGATGCCAGAAACGCTCAAAATGAAAATGAGCAGGCGACCAATTGCTTTCATTCCGAATGGGAAGGCGTTCCAATCTGTAGATAAAACCTGTGGTGAAACACACAAAGATTATGGTCAGTGGCGGAATGTTATAAAGTAGGTTCAATCAATGTATGGTACTACAGTTACAATTTCATCAATCTTTTTCTTCATTTTAACAGGAAGTATTGCTCTTTATTGGAGTTTAGCTAAGTTGAAGCCTTTGCCACAATGTTCCCTTTTTATTAGTCCTAACCCGGAGAGGATCAAATTGGAAGTCTGACTTTCATATTATATTTGGTCCTTCAAAAAACACGCTCAACAAAACGTCTATTGGAGAAATTCAGAAAACTGACCAGTGGCGGATGGTTCTCGATTGATTATCATTTTTTAAAATAATATTAAAAATACCTTTTACGAATAGTCAATATGTGTCTATTTGTGTTGTTTGTGTACATGGCATATACCCAGTAATATTTGTAAAAATATGCTTTTCCTGCATGTCCTGTCCACTTCTCTCAGCTGGGCTCGGGCCGTGTCCCAATGCCGAGGGTCTAAGAAGCAGTTAGCCAATCACTGATGAGGTAAATGAGTGGAATTTCTAAAATACATTGAGATGTGGGCTTAGCCCTTTGTCAGGGCGAGTCTCCGAAGCGCCGGTTAACAACACAACAAGAGCGACCCCCGGCAGTGTCCTTCCAAGAAGACCCGGCCCAAACTCACTACGAGAGACGAACTTTGCCGGAGAAACTAGAGGTAAAACAGCTGCCCCAGATCAGCCGACCGGCATGATAGGGAAGCAGCACATACAACACTTATGTAGAGACTTCTACACCTGGGATGTTTAGCTAGCAAGTTAGCTACATGCTAACGCCGTATATTCAGACACAGCGCGCCGTGTTAAAGTTAACATCGCTACCCAGCTGCGACGCTCACAGGACTGCGGTGAGGACACACAACCACAACTTGGATGTGTCATGGTGGGAAGTTTTGTGGGGCTTTTCAGTTGGTCTTTCCTCAACACACTGATCGGGTGTTTCCAAACTAGGTCCATATGTGCATCTCAAGATATACATGTTCTAATATATATATATATATATATATATATATATATATGTCACGAATTCTCCAGCTCATTAATTTTCCTCCTGCCTGTCTGCTTGTCAATTAACCCTACTGTCATTCCAGATCCCATCATCAACACAAAATCATCTGATTCTCTTCACCTGGTCCTCATGCCCTTCCCACCTGCAGTCTATTCCCTCATTAGCCACTCACTATTTAAGTCCCCGCACTTGCCCTTGCCCTTGCCCTCTGCCAGATTGTCTTGTGTTTATTCCAAGTTTTCCCAGCGTTTCTATATTTTCCTGATACCCCGTTCGGACCCAGCTCGCCCTTTTGGATTACGGATCCCCTGCCTGCCCCTTTTTGGATTTGTTCGCCTGTTGGACTGATATCCCCGTTTTGACCCTGTCTGATCAAGTAAATAACTTCTGATTGGATTTCTGTCTGAGATCTGCTTTTGGGTTTGAGTACCTGTAAATCTTTCTAGATAGATAGATAGATGTATAATTAATGTATTTATCCTTTAATATATTTGTAAGAGCCATTATGCTCTCAAATGGCTGTTGTAGTTCCACTGGAGAACACTGGGTGGAGTATGGGTTTAAGGTATATAGATAATCAGAGAGCAGGGGAGGCCAGGTGTTATGGGGAAGCAAACAGTTTTTGACCGTGAGGATCAAGAATCATGGTGGATCATAACTATTGATTGCAATGTGTTTGAGCATCAGAACCGAGCCAAAATAAAGATAAATGCAGTATTGGACTGGAAGTGGATTTGTTTGGAACCACGCGTCAGATAGCCCTACAAACACTTCTAACTAGTGACAAGATGGTAAATTGTCGCCACAATATTAGTCATTATATAATATTCATAATGGATTTTTATAATAGTTACAGTATGGTAGTTATATCATATTCTGAATATTGTTTTATTCATTGATAGACTGAATTATTTGAATAAGATGTTCTCCGTTATGTTAAACTGTCAATACATGTTAAATACTTAACCGCAAAGTAATAATGCATGTTTGATACCCTTTTTTTTGCATTGAATCATACCTGGATGTTTACTAAAACTGATTGGCTGCCGAAAATAAAATCCACCAGCCGCAACTGTTGAGGGATGTTACAGAATTACGACACGGAGCCACAGGTGGCACCAGGCTCGCAGCCCGACGCACAGACAGCTGATTGGATCAGGCGCAGCTCCAATATTAAAGAGACGTGTCGCACTCAATAAGAAATGTTCGACCACTGCGATGTTGTTTTCGAATTCATTATAAGATAAATCTGGTTAATTGAATATCGTCTGCAGCCATTTATACAAATTATATAAAATTAATAATATAATCTTGGTTATGTGTATCAGGGTGCCATTTCCTTGAATAAATCCCAATGGTCCTGTGAATGTGCGCAGTTGGATCAGCCCCACATCCTGCTCTCCACAGATTTAGTTGTAAAGCACCTGACCAGTGTAGATGCACAAACTATACCGACCACTAGAAACGTGATAGGTAGATAATCAAAGAATCTTGAGTCTCCTTTTGGTCTCTGCTAAATATGAATTGGTTTAAAACCTGTAATGATACCTCGAGCGTTGTAAATGACACTTGACTGAGAATTTTTCATCAACTGTCAAATTGAAAATAGTCATCAAAAGCACAAAGCCGTTTGGCATTGTATATCATACTGCTGCCGAACATATTGACACATGTGTCTTTTATTCTTAGGGAATAAAGTTATTGATATCATTTTGCAAAAATGTTTCAGTTTTGTCCTACCTGAACGGACGGTAAACCCACTTTTGGGTTTAAAGTCTAAAAGAGCGGCTCCGTTGGTGTGCGTTCTGGTCAGTAAGCCTGCGCAGGTTCAGCATGCGGCTGGTGTTGCGCCGCTATGACTCAGCACCGTGCGCATTTATCAGGAGGGCTTTACCTGTCCATCTCACAAAGGAAGGTGCGCGTGAAAGCTTAAGTCCCGGACAGATACGCGGTGACCGCCTCTCTGGTCCGGATGGTAACCCGTTGTCATATCGGCAGACAACTGTTCCTCTTATAATTTACTGTACGACATTTAGTTTCAGCAGGAACGAAGAGGTTTCTTCCCCGCTATGGATGTACAGGGGGCGGTTACAACTATTAAGCAATGTGTAAGTAAAATAGAATTGTACTGTCTAATTATCCAGTATAATCTTTACACAGAGCTCCGATGCTGATGCTCAGTCTGCTCGGCTGCAAAACACAGCCATTAAAGTTAATACTTTAATAAACCTTAACTTCAGATTGCACTTAATCTTAAAACATGCAAACAGCACGTTCCTTACGACCGGTTGATTGTTTCTCAGTCAATTCTTTTTACTACAGGCTGTGAGGGAAAACCAAAAAACGTTCTGCTTATAAACACTGAGGGGTGGCCACCATCTGCATTGGTGCATCTGCAAAAACTGCTTTTTGAACGACCAGGTTCCAACACAAAGTTTTTACTAAAGTCAGAATGACACAAAACTGGGTTTTTTCTCCTGCAACTAGGGATCATATTTCTGTTAGCTGCAGCAAGGAAAATATGCAAAGCAGGGATCAGGACTGAAAGGCTTTGAGCTGGTTGGTCTGGTGTTTTACAACCAATTTGCTAAAAATGAAGACACTACATTCAAAAACTGCCTGCTGGAGATGTCTGAAAAGCTGCCTTCATGTGGTCCATATGTTCCTCCTGGGTGTCACTGTGAGTAATGGTACCATCCAAAAGGGCTGGTGAGAAATCTGAAAATCCCAATTTAACCTAATTGGAACCGAGGCCAAACGGCGTTACAGTGATCAGGCAGTAAAGGAAGAAAACTTTGCTTCCTCTTGTGTTCTTTGGATTTTTGTTTTTTGGTTCCAGGGTTTCTCCTCTGAATTTTGGTTAGAGAATAAAGAACTGCCTGCCGAACCTTCACTCTGCATCCTCCTCCTCTTCCTCAGCCCCCCGTGTGACATTGAGTGTTGTAAATGACACACTACTGAGATTTTCACCAATGTATACATTCATAAATAAGGAAATATAAACTGTCATATAGATTGTTTGAACATCACTAAAAGCAGGGTTAGCCATTCAAGACACTTCGTAAACTTGTCTTTATATCTTTATAAAAATGTGCTATAAACAAACTAGTTAAAATAGTTGTGATGGCAACTTCATCCATCCTGTTGATTGGTATGATATGGTCCTCTGACTAATTCAGTTCCCACTATGTCAGACAGTCTAAAATAAAGATTATTAAATGGACTCACAATGCTCTGTGTGCTACGTGTGACCCTGGATGTCCCTTCACCTGCAGCTGTATTTAAGCACAGAACATCCACAACAGTGAAGTTCTTTAAAATGGTGAATGATCAAGAATGAGGTTGAAAGTTTTTTACAATAAATGCAAGTGTGAGGTCATAAAATAAAAATGCATTTATATGACGCTACTTCTACTAAAACTATTACTACCACCAATTACTATAAAAAAACTGACAAGGTTCAGAGAGAGATGAACCTGGGGATCAGTTGAGTTTTCTTTATTTCGTTAATTAAAGTTGTTGAGAGTAAGATGCATGCTTAACTTACTATGCTTGAGGGCGCCAACACGAATTTGGCTCCCACATGTTTCATGTTCCCTTATGGTGTCATGAAATAACATGCGATTTGGCTACAAAATATTTTTACATAATATGCAAAATTTGCATTCACAGGTTCAAATACTAACAAGGAGGAGATTCCCCACCTGCCCAGTCTCAAGGTCTGTCAGCATCGCTCATGCTGTAGATTCACCAGTAGATGTCCCACCTCTGCTTCTATTTGATCATCCGTGTGATGAGTAACATGCTACAACACACAGGCCCAATCCCATGTCGCCCCTGACCCCTCGGGGACTTAACTGACCTGACTTGGTAAAGGGTTGCGTGTGAAAGTCTGTCACCATGAGGCGACCTCGTCTCTCTCTCTCTCTCTCTCTCTCTCTGAGTGGCAGGACGTGGCGTGAGGTGAATTGTTTGATTGGGATCGTTTTGAGCTGGAATTTCGTTTATTTAAGAGTCTTTAGGATGTGTATGTGTGATTTTGTTTCTGTCTGTCTTAATTTGTGCGTGTTTGTAGGCGATCGGCGTGCTGCACGCACAGATGAACCTCACGGGGCTAACGCGGAAGCACGGCGTGACGCTCGAGCCGTGTTCCGTGGAGGACTGTGGCCTGGCCGTGGGGGTGGGGGGGTATTGGTACGGGTCACGGTAGCGTTAAGTCCGCTGCACGAATGAACCACGCGGTGGTTATTTTCGTGGACAGCGTGGAGAAGGCGCGCAAGGTGGTGGTGGGCGGGGCTCTCGTTCCCGTGCTGCCTGTCGCCGAGCCGGCGGTCAGAGTCACGGTCTCGAACAAAGAGAGGGGGGCGTTGAGCAAAGGGGAGACGGGGGGGTGGGGAGTCCGACTCCTCTTCGGGCTGGGGCAGATAAAGGGTTTTGTTGAGGATTGAATATAATCATGCATGCTCACGCTAGATGGCAATTACACTTGAACAATAATGTAATACTAATAATGAGTGGAGGCTGTGTATGACCCGGAGCACACGAACATGTTGATAAAAAGGCTGCACGCACTCTCAGGGTCACGTCCATACATGGGACGGGGTTACCATGGCTCACGCGGAAAACAGTCTAAATATGGAGTGAATCTGAGGCTAAATAACTACACGCTCTCTCAGGGTCAATCGTAGATAAAACAGAATATTGAGACTAACATGTCTCAATACACCAACTATCTGAAGTATGCAGTGAACTCATGAACAACAGGAGACGTGATGACCCGAGAGCCTGGAGGGAGGGACATCCCTGTGCTCCAATGGGGTTCTCCGAAGGTCATAAACAAGGAGCCGGCTCCATCATAGTGAACCAATCAAGAATGCTCTTAAAGACTATATATTCCGAGCGCACTTTGTATTAAGCGCCCTTTCATTGCTGTTGCTAGACAGATTGAAACAGGTCCGTGCACGTATGACTGCAGGACTGAATACTCCTGTCACAAATAAACATTGTCATATTGCTTTGATTAAAGTCTCAAGTCTGGTCCTTGCTTTGTGTTCACGACAGTTTCCTGCATCTTACCAAAAACGAGAGGGGAGTGAAGCTGGAGGAGTACTTCTCCGATGTGGAGAAGTTTGCCCGCTCCGCCTGGCTGAGGAGGATCGTGTGCGTACAAAATGATTACACTAGATACATTCTATATTATATACCTGTCTAGTTTGTATACACATTGCTATTATTTAATGTAAAAATAAAGTTTTTTTCAAAATCTCTCTCTCTCATGTCAGGTCTATTTCATTGACCATGTGTATTGTGTGGTGCTAGTTTAAATGGAAAGCAAAGATTGCTATTTTTAGTTGTGTTTCAATATGGTGAGGGATTATTTTTTGTTTCTAGATGCCGTTGCTGTAGTTTTGTCAACGATGCCCTCGTGTGGCCTCACAACGTCCAACAAGAATTTCAGGTACACCATCTGTCACGGTTTGGTTCTGCTTCATGTGTTATTTAGTAGTTTTCATGTCTCTTGTGTCCCTGGGAAACTTCACTTCCTGCCTTGGTCTATGATTGCCTGATTGTTTCCACCTGTGTCCAATCACCTGCACCTCCCTAGTGTATTTAAGCCCTGTGTGCCTGTTGTCTTGTTCAGTTGTCATTGGGTCCTTTGATTTGTGTGGTAAATAAAGAGCACATTTGGAAATTTTGAAGATCCTGCTTTTGAGTCCTGCCTCCTTCCGCCTGCACCGTTTCCTGACACCATCACGTTTTCCATAAATAAATAGCAAATGATCTCACGTGATGAACAGGTTGGGTGAATTTCTTTGTTATTATCAGTGGCAACAGAAGAAGTTTGCTCTCAGGGTTAGCTGTCGGATAAACAGAAAGATGAACAAACAAATTAGGAGGGTTTAAGGATCAACACCTACCCTGGAACATCCCGAATTATGGGCAATTTTCCCCCCCCTTCCCGATTTCCAATCACAGCCTCCTAAGTCAATGACGCGCGAAAAACTCCCGGTTGTTGTGAATTTGCGACGCATCAGACCAGTGTGCGCGCGGGTGCCGGGTGGCCAGAGCGGAGCTGTCCTATCTGTTAAAATGAGCAGTGAGGCTGGCGCTGCAAAGAAAAAAAAGATTGTGCTAGCACTCCCCGCGTCGACCGCTAGCACCCCCCCCCCGTCAGCGAAAGTGTCCCTGATTTGGGGTTGGGAGAGTTTGCAACCCTTTGCGTGCCCCGTGTTTGACGCGCTGCTGCCTCTTCCTCTGGCTCCAAGGGTTAGCCCATCAGTGGGAGCAAAGTAACGTTTAAGTACCTGCAGTATCATACACTCATGTGTAAATGTGTTTTTGTGAGGTTTCAAAAATAAAGCTCTCTGGAGGAAAGTGTACCCCTGTTAAAATATATTCATAATTTATAATGTTTATACAATATTCAAGTTCATAGTTTGATATTTATATTGTAGTTGAATACATCCCTGTTAGAAATTCATAGTAAAGTTAATAAAAAGTTCATGGAATTAACATTGATGGAGAAGGTCAGACTATTTCTTTCAGAAAGACCCTTAGTTAGCTAGCTCATTTAAAATATCTTAAACTTAAACTTTTTTGACCCTGCCTCGGAATCGAGAATCGCTGGGAATCGGAATCGTTTCAAATTCAAACAATACCCAACCCTAACTATATTACAAACATTTTCATTACCATCAGTTGTCAAAGGCCCTACAGAGGCACACGCCTGCATTTCCTAGCTGCAAAATCAGCTATCAGGTCATCATATGACAGTTTCTTAGCCACGTCCCCATTGACGCTGATGACAGCCAGACCACTTAAAGTTCCCTAATCACATCACGTTCAGTCAAAGGGTTTTTCCAAAGTTAACCCTACCAAGAGCCGTTTCCCACTCATCATTTCATTACGTTGTGAAAGTGTCACTTGTAGCTAGGCTACTTTTTCACTATACAATAAGATTGTTTGAACATTATTGATGGCTAAATACCCTTTGATTGATTGAAAAAAGCGTCCTGAAGTGCAAAGCAAACTAGGCTAATAGGCTAACGTTACTTGACTATATCTCTGATGGCTAAAAGAAATAGCAGGCCCAATTTATGCATAATCAGAAATACCATTGCTAGCTAGCTAGCAACCTAAGGAATGATTGCAAGTCTTATTGTTAACGGTAACATCAATGATAACAAAAACGTAAATGATAACATAAAAAACAAATGATAACAAAAATGTTAACGGTAACAGAAACCGTGCGGACATTATGAGCGCGAGTACATGTGGCCACCCGGCCGCCCGGTGACCGCTAGCAACGGTCCTCACGAGACAAAGTTTGGGGACCCCTGATTTAAAACATTGTCTTAGCTGAGAGCGACGCGCGAGCGTCATCCCGCTGTCTCTTCTTTTTTCCGCCCCCGACTCTTGATGCCTTTTCGAAGCCGTTTCAAAGCTGTCTGCTACATTTGAGATTTGAGGCATAATCGAACAAACGACTGGGAGGTGGGGGGAGGAGGTTCAACAACAGGAGGTTCCCCTTTTTCTCGACTAATTTGGTCTAGGCCTATTACTTTTGTATTGTTTTTGCATATTAACATGCTTTAGACATATTTTATATTTGTTATTTATACTAGTAGCCTACTGTGATGATTTTTCACGTCCCAGATTTTTTTATGCCCCCCCAGACACTTGGTGCCCTACGCGCAGCGCGTGATGTGTGTGTGCGGATTGCCGGCGCTGATCTTATTGTTGCACTTGTTCCATTATTGTACTGTCTGCTGTCATGCACCAATTGTCAAGTCAAATTCATGTCTGACATATAATGGCTTTAGCTGTCATGAATGTAATTCACGTCATTTGTATTGTATATTGATGCACTTGTATATTTGTTTGTTCTCTGAAGTATTTGTTTGTTTGGTTTGTGGGGTGGGAACTATAATTGTGCGGTCGGTTTCGGGGGGGACATGTTTTGGTGTTACAAAGCTGTGAGGTCAGTTACGATGGAACCACAGCAACGGGATTGTCATTTTCATGTAGCTCCCATAAGTGGTGATGGTTCCTAGAGTTTGCTCGTTCCCTCTTGGACGTGTGCAGCCAGTGAGGTATGTTTGTTTTCTGTTATCTGTTTGATATGTTCTTATGATGTCCGCTAAAAGACGATCGATGTGTCACGTGTTTTTTAGTTCGACGGTGGATACCAACGTTTTCAAATGGTGGAATAAATCCGGCAGTACGAATCATGGTCTCGTGTGTTTCCTGGAGGGAGTGATAGTCGAACTCAGACCTGCGTGAACCGTTCCCGACCTGCTCGTCAAGACGGATCACAGATAAACAACTTTTACGTTAAAGGACACACAAGTTCACCTATTTTCAGACGTCCATAAGTCAGGCACGGAAGTGTGTTCTGAAAGGACAAAAGGACTGAAAAATAGAAGGGAAAGAAGTACCACAAGGAGCTGTGTGAAGCCAATTAACATAACGGTGTTTATCAGGTATGAAGGAGCATGTACGTAAGTGAGTGTTACAGCTGAACTTTGTCTTTTGTTTGTGATTTGAGAAAAGTATTAATTTCTTAAAGAAGTTGTGTGCATTGAAGAAAGGTATCATTTTGACAGGAGTAATATATGATATCTGCAAGTCTTTATAATGCCTAGTTCAAAGGGTTAAGTTAAAGGAAAGTAACCTATTATTTTGGGGTATTTGGTAAATGCTTGTTGTGAAATGTATTGGTTATTTGTGAAACTTGATAGTGTACAGCCTGCTTACAAATAATTTAAAATGTCACAAATAAGCAAAGATAGTCATTATGAAGGCGCACTCATAGAACAAGAGACAAGGAAGATCGATGAGTCCTGCGTCCTACAAAAAGAAGTTCAGCCAGAAGAGCTGCGAAAAGGTGAAAGAGCCCGCACATTAACAGAAAAAGGAAGAGAATTTCAAAGAGAAAAAACAAAAGGGCTACTACTTCGCTTTGACAGCATATATGAACGTTGGAAGGCTTTAACTAAGCTGGCAAAGAAATCTGTAACAAGACAGGATCCCAGTAACATCCTACAAGAAAACATCAACACTATTCAAAGAGAATTATCTGAGCTGAATAATGTTTATGACGAATACAGAAGGATGGACAGCCCAGCTCACGAAATGCGCCGCAAGCTGGACAATTGCACATCAGTCACAAAAGTCGTCGTACAAAACGCACAGTCGCAAATCCAGGGCATAGAAGAAGAACTGATTTGGCCAGATGCAAGCTCTGTATTTGCCTCTACAACGTCGAGCGTTTCATCTCCAAACTCCAAGTGTTCGAGGGCCATTTCCAATCGCTCTAATGCATCCTCGATTAAAAGACAAGAAGCTGCTGCAGAGTATGCAGCCACCCAAGCTGTGTTAAAGATTATGGCTGAACAAGATTGCCAGCAAGAGAAACTGCAAAGACTTGAAGTTGAAGATAGACTGATAGTTGCAGACCAAGAAGCAGCTGCACGTACTCGCCGTCTTCAGCAAGAAAGAGAAGAGACTGAGCGTAAGATAGAAAAGGAGAAGCAAGAAGCTACTCTCTTAAAGAAACAGCAAGAAGAAAATGCTGAAAGGAAAAAATCTGTAGAGGACCTGAAAAGAGAGCTTGAGCGTTTGGAAGAGCTAAAGAGACTGAATGCAGCCAGAGCAAGGCTTCAAATCTACGATGAAGATACGTTCCAACCAGAGCAAGAGCTAACATCATGTAGGTTTGAGTTGCCTATGCCTGAGCAAGCAATTAATCAGGAGAACCCTGTGAATCCACAACGTCAACCTCTAGGAGAGGTAGCTCCGAGCAGTATACTTCAAAACGAAACAGGAGAGCTGGTGAAGGTTCTAGCTGAAGCAATATCAGCAAATAGACTACCCATTCCAGAGCCTACCATCTTTAGTGGAGATCCACTCAAGTTTAACCATTGGAAGTCTTCTTTCCAGACACTAGTGGAGAGAAAAAATATTCCAACCACAGAAAAAATCTTCTTCCTCCAGAAATATGTGGGAGGAGCAGCAAGGGAAGCTCTGGAAGGTTACTTTCTGATTGATTCAGAACATTCATATTGCGCAGCATGGAACCTACTCAACGAACGATACGGAGATCCGTTCGTAATCGCCAAAGCCTTCAGAGACAAGTTACATGCATGGCCAAAACTAGCCTCTAGAGAGAGTGCCGAGTTGAGAAGATTTGTGGACTTCTTACGTAGCTGTGAAGCTGCTATTGTTCACATTGAAAGCCTAAAGGTTCTTAACGATGACATTGAAAATCAAAGACTCACTGCCAAACTACCTGACTGGTTGAGTACTAGATGGAACCGAAGAGCCACACAATATCAAATGGAACACAGAAGATTTCCTAGCTTTAATTATTTTGTTACATTCCTGACAATGGAAGCTAATATTGCATGCAACCCAATAACCTCTTACCATGCATTACAACAAAGCCAACCTGATAAAGCGAAGATCAAGAGCCAAACCATAGTGGCCACTAAAGCCCAAAGTGCAAAGATCTTCACAACCAATGCAAGTGAAAGAACCATACCCACATGTGTGTTTTGCAAGAAGTTAGGACACAGTCTACACAAGTGTCACAGATTTGTCGAAACACCAGTTGCTGATCGAGTGAAGTTCATTCAAAGCGAGAGACTATGCTTCGGATGTTTGTGCCCCGGTCATCAATCCAAGAGTTGCAGTAGCCGGC
The DNA here is from genome assembly GCF_949316345.1 of Pungitius pungitius. NCBI lineage: Eukaryota > Metazoa > Chordata > Actinopteri > Perciformes > Gasterosteidae > Pungitius > Pungitius pungitius. Next base: position 8,693,485 of record NC_084917.1, on the reverse strand, counting down.
TGGCCTGTGACACCTGCTCAAAACGTCATCCTACATGCTTACACGAAGATCGCTCAAAGCAAGAACAAAGGAGAGAATCTTCTAAAGAAATGAGCTGTAGCAATGAAAGAAAGCCACAATCAACACAACGACAAGACAACATCAAGGAAAGCACATCTAACAGAGTTGTGCAAGATGTCAACAGTACACAGACTTCAGCAATAGTTCCTGTTTATGTGTCCACTCCAAGTGATTCAAACAAGGAAGTTCTTGTCTATGCACTTCTAGATTCACAAAGCGATTCTTCATTCATTCTTGAGGAAGTAGCAAACGTTCTGGATACAGACATGGAACCAGTGAATTTGAAACTATCGACAATGTCGTCAAAGGGAACGATTGTACCTTGTAAAAGACTCAAAGACTTACAAATAAGAGGGCTATTCTCCTCTAAGAAGATAACAGTACCAACAATATACAGTCGCGAATTCATACCAGCTAATAGGACACATATTCCAACTCAAGAGACTGCTAAAGCATGGCCTCATCTGCAACATCTCGCACAACACATTGCACCACAAAAAGAATGCGAAATTGGTCTGCTTATTGGGTACAACTGCCCTCAAGCGCTAATGCCTAGAGCAGTCGTGTGTGGGGAAGATGACCAACCCTTCGCTCAGAAAACTGATCTAGGTTGGAGCATAGTGAGTTATGGGGACCCACAGGAGCACTACAGTGATGTAATTGGAGTAAGCCATCGCATCATCGTAAGGCAAGTGACACCTGAAACAAACCCGAAGGTCAAGCTCAAAAGAGAAGTTCATTACGTCTGCAAGACTCAGATCAAGGAAGTGATCAGTCCAGAGGATGTAATTAAGGTGCTGGAATCTGACTTCAGTGAAAGGTTGGTGGAAGATGTCACTGTCTCTCAGGAGGACCTCCTCTTCTTGGCCAAGCTGAGAGAGGGAATCAAACACAAACCAGATGGTCATTATGAAATGCCCTTACCATTCAAACGAGACAGACCAACTCTACCCAACAACAAGTCATGTGCTGTGCAGCGTTTAAGGTGCTTGGAACGGAAGCTCAAGAGAGACCATAAATACTGCTCAGACTACGTCAACTTCATGAAGGACGTCATCGCTCGGGGCGACGCAGAAAGAGTTCCAGAAGAAGAACTAGACAATCAACCAGCCTGGTATATTCCCCACCACGGAGTATACCACCCTCACAAGCCTGGGAAGATCCGCGTTGTTTTTGATTGTTCAGCTAGGTTCAAAGACACATCACTGAATGATCACCTTCTTACAGGACCAGAGCTCACAAACACCTTGGTGGGAGTTCTATGCAGATTTCGCAGGTGCCCAGTTGCGGTTATGTGCGATGTGGAGCGAATGTTCCATCAGTTCCATGTAAGACCTGAAGACCAAGACTACCTGAGGTTCTTATGGTGGGAGAATGGCGACTTGGAGTCTTCACCGTCAATTTTCCGGATGAAAGTTCACCTGTTTGGGGCAGCCTCCTCACCTGGTTGTGCCAATTTTGGTCTTAAACATCTAGCTGCTGAAAGTCGGGACCAATTTGACCAGAAGACAGTTAAATTTATCGAAAGAAATTTCTATGTTGACGATGGACTGGTCAGCGTGGCGTCTGATGCTGAGGCAATCAACCTCATCAAAGAAGCAAGACAGCTTTGCAGCACAGGTAAGCTCAGACTGCATAAGTTTGTGTCTAACAGCGGCAATGTATTAAAAGCCATACCAAAGGAAGAGTGCGCTGAAAGCGTCAAAGACCTCGACATGGCTCTCGGAGAGCCACTCATGGAAAGAGCTCTCGGTGTTCAATGGTGTCTGTCCTCTGATGACTTTCAGTTCAGAGTCGCAGTCAAGGAGCACCCATTGACAAGAAGAGGAGTGCTATCTACGGTAGCCTCCATCTACGACCCATTAGGGTTCGTAGCCCCATTTATTCTCCTCGGAAAGCAGATATTGCAGCAACTGTGTCGAGACAAGGTTGGTTGGGACGAGCCACTCCCAGAAGAAACCAGAACACAGTGGGAATCATGGCTACAAGATCTTCAAAACTTATCTGATGTAAGGATCAAAAGGTGCTATGTTCCAGCAAACTTCAGTGAAGTCAAACAGTACCAGCTTCACCACTTCTCCGACGCCAGCGTCACAGGCTACGGGGAGTGCACTTATCTCAGAGCCATCAACACCAGCGGAGATGTACACTGTTCATTAGTCATGGGTAAGGCACGTGTTGCACCGACAAAGGTCACCACAATACCCCGACTTGAGTTATCTGCAGCAGTAGTAGCAGCAAGGATAAGTGTCATGCTTAGAAATGAGCTCGAGATCAATGGCCTTCAAGAATACTTTTGGACGGACTCAAAGGTTGTTCTGGGATATATAAACAATGAGGCAAGAAGGTTCCACGTGTTTGTGGCGAACAGAATCCAAAGAATTAAATCAACCTCAGATCCCCAGCAATGGCGATTTGTACGCTCTGAAGACAATCCGGCGGATCATGCTTCAAGAGGTCTAAAGGCAGATCAGCTCGTCACTTCTACTTGGTTCAAAGGCCCAGAGTTTCTGTGGAAACAAGAGTTGCCCGTAGAAGATGTTAAAGCGAATGAGGTCATTGACAGCGATCCAGAACTTCGAAAGGCCCAGGCGTTCAACACCAAAGCAAAGGAGGAAAGGACACTGCTAGACCGCTTGACAAAATTCTCTGACTGGAGAAGAGCTGTTAAAGCTATTGCTCGGCTCAAACACTACGCAAAGCAGGTCAAAGGTCTCATTTCTAAAACAAGTCAAGTCACAAGCGTCGGGGAAAGACAGGAAGCTGAGCTTTTCATAATCAAATTGGTTCAAACGGAAGCATTTGGCAATGAAATCAAAAGCATAAAGAAATGCAAGAACGTCAACCCAAAAGACAAAACAAACAAGCTACACAAGCTATGTCCCTTCATAGATGAGTATGGTTTGCTCAGGGTGGGAGGACGTTTAACCAGATCAGAGCTTCACCCACACGTCAAACATCCTGCTATCTTACCAAAGGCAAGCCATGTGTCTTCGTTGCTCATCAAACACTACCATGAGAAAGTACATCACCAAGGAAGAGGAATAACTGTAAATGAATTGCGATCCAATGGAATATGGGTCACAGGATGCAGCAGTGCAGTTGCTTCACACATTTACAAGTGCACAAGCTGCAGAAGGTACAGACGTGGTACACATGATCCAAAGATGGCAGATTTGCCAGAAGAAAGATTGGAAGCGACTGCTCCATTCACATATTGTGGCATGGATTGCTTTGGACCATTCTATGTGAAAGAAGGGAGAAAAGAACTGAAAAGGTATGGGCTTCTTTTCACTTGTATGTGCTCTAGAGCAATACATATTGAGATGCTTGATGACCTCACTTCAGATGCTTTCATTAATGCACTCCGCGCATTCATTGCAATACGTGGTAATGTAAGACAGTTGAGATGTGATCAAGGCACCAATTTTGTTGGCGCCAAAGCAGAGTTCATGAAAGCAATGGAAGACATGGATCATGAACAATTGAAGAAACATGGATGCCAGTTTGTAATGAATTTCCCATCATCAAGTCACATGGGAGGTGTATGGGAGAGACAAATAAGAACTATCAGAAGTGTTCTCACAGCAATCCTTGACCAATCTGCTAAAAGAGTTGACAGTGCATCACTTAGAACTTTCCTGTACGAAGTGATGGCTATTGTTAACAGCAGACCTCTGACAACAGAGAACCTAAACGATCCAACGAGTGTTGAACCTCTCACGCCCAACCATATACTCACGATGAAGTCCAACATAATATCTCCTCCTCCTGGTCAGTTTGTGAGTCAGGATGTTTACCTGCGCAAAAGATGGCGCCAGGTACAGTTCTTGGCAAACGAATTCTGGACAAGATGGAAAAAGGAGTACCTTCTTAGTCTTCAACAAAGACAAATATGGCAAAGGGACAAAAGAAACACGAAGGTTAACGACATTGTCATTCTAAATGAGAACGACTCTCCACGAAATCAATGGAGATTGGCAAGAGTAACACAAGTGTATCCTAGCACTGATGGACGAGTCAGGAAAATAAAACTGTTAATGAGTGATTCAACCCTAGATAAGAAGGGAAAACGCACTACTAAGCCAGTCTATCTTGACAGGCCTGTACAGAAGACTGTTTTACTGCTTGAAGCAGATTGAATGTCATGGATGTTTGAGAAAGGAAATCCCAAAAATTGTGATTTGGTGGGAGTTTAGCTGTCATGAATGTAATTCACGTCATTTGTATTGTATATTGATGCACTTGTATATTTGTTTGTTCTCTGAAGTATTTGTTTGTTTGGTTTGTGGGGTGGGAACTATAATTGTGCGGTCGGTTTCGGGGGGGACATGTTTTGGTGTTACAAAGCTGTGAGGTCAGTTACGATGGAACCACAGCAACGGGATTGTCATTTTCATGTAGCTCCCATAAGTGGTGATGGTTCCTAGAGTTTGCTCGTTCCCTCTTGGACGTGTGCAGCCAGTGAGGTATGTTTGTTTTCTGTTATCTGTTTGATATGTTCTTATGATGTCCGCTAAAAGACGATCGATGTGTCACGTGTTTTTTAGTTCGACGGTGGATACCAACGTTTTCAAATGGTGGAATAAATCCGGCAGTACGAATCATGGTCTCGTGTGTTTCCTGGAGGGAGTGATAATGGCAATAAATGTTTCCTGATTCCTGATTTAGTGTCTCATACATCTTTAATTGTATTTAAGAAATACTTAATTAAATGTATAGGTCCATTTTATTCTCCTGAAAGGAAAATGTATGATTACATCTGTACTGTCTTTGTTCTTGGCCATCCTCCAATGTTTTTCTTTCATTTGTGTGTTTGTTCCGATCACCACACAAAGCAATTACTTCCACATTGTTGTTCTGCATGCATTACCTGCTTAAGTAATTTGATGCTGGCTTTCACTTTTTTTTTTAAACAGCGAAAGCATGGAAAAGTAGAACGAATGTAATAGACATTTTACAGACAGGTAAAAAGTAAGATAAAGATAAATAAAGTCCCGAACTTAGTAATTAGGTGTAACACTTGACTTTCCCCCAGTTATCTAAACGTTCTCTGGCAGGTTTAACCTGATCTTCATTGATTGGTTTGTTTACCGTCTTTGTTTGTTTCTCATAATTAAATAGAAACAGGGTTTGTTCTGTTATGGAGCCACGGGTAATAAAATCCTGACGCTTTCATAGTTTGCTTCACCTGAAGAAAAGGAAACCACAAATCAATAAACAAACCCAGTTGGTCGAATAAGGTAAATTGATCATAGCGTCGAGGTGAAACTGAATGGGAAATCGTCGGTTTGCATTGGTGTCCATAGGTGCGCACACTTCCCCTCGGCAGACGGAACTTTTTCACGGTCTGAAAGCCACGCCATTGACAATGGCAAAGTGTGCTTTTGTGGACCTCAAGGACGCACCCAGTAAGAACCTAGTTTTGTGTAATCCTGACTTTGCTGAAGACCTCGTGGAGGAAACAGATACCTCAGGAAGAGGTTTGGCCAACCATTTCCCCTCAGTGTTTATAAGCAGAACGTTTCCTGGTTTTTCCTTTCCTCGCGGCATTCACGCGCACCTTCCTTTGTGAGATGGACAGGTAAAGCCCTCCGGATATATGCGCACGGTGCTGAGTCATAGCCGCACAACACCAGCCGCATGCTGAACCTGCGCAGGCTTACGGACCAGAACGCACACCAACGGAGCCCCTCTTCCAAATCAGTGGTTCTGCGTGGATTTTTGTTCCTTCAGACTTTAAACTCAAAATAACTAAGTGGATTTACCGTCCATTCAGGTAAGACAAAACTAAAATATTAATGCATAATAACCGATGATGAATATTGCCAAAAAGTATAATATTAATGACTGGATTATTCTCCTTGTACTTTTTGTTATCAATAACAGTAACCAAACTAGCATAACTTTCGATTAATAATCAATCCTGACAATACAAAATAAATGTTGTGAATTTGTTTGGCAGCTTTTTGATATAAAAACGAGTTCATGGGGTTTGCCTCTCCAATAACAAACTGTTTTTTCTTTTCTTTTGATGACTGTTTGTTCAAACAACCTGTTTCAATATTTTATGGGAAATTCTCAGTAGAGTGTAATTTACAACGCCCGTGGTTACCACGGATTGGTATCATTCCAGTCAAAAGAATGAATTAAACTCATTCATAACACCGGAGAACAAACGGACTCATCGGGTGCTTTGCATTGAGTTGTTAGAATTAAATGTGCCAACGTGTCAAAATCATTCATTCAAGTCTGTAAATCATGTATTATTGTGAAAAACAGGAAATGGATAAAAAATACAGTCCATGTGTCAATTGTGTAAATACGTATTCAAATTTTTAAAGAATTAATGTAGACAGACCAGTAATTATCAGGGAATTATTTTTCAATTTCAAACTTAAGGCCCTTAAAAATGTCATTCACGAGCCAGCTTCTGTTCAATTTTAGATTGGTTTGGAAAGGAAACATCAATGGCTACATAATAATTCAGGTTGATTGGGCCATATTCATATATATTAACATAATGACGACATCTTATTCATACAATTCAGTATATGTATACTATAAAAACTAAAACAATATTTCCTATGATATAATTATACCATATCGTTACTATTATAACGTTATATGTGTTGAGAAAAGAGCACCTCAAAAGCCACACAAAACTTTACACGATAAAGCCCCCCATGGTTTAAATAAAAGAAAAGGGAGCATGAGAAGCTAAACCCGGCGTTAGCATGTAGCTAACTAGCTAGCTACATCCAGTAGCAGAAGTCTCTACAGCAGCTTTGTATGTGCGGCTTCCCTTTCACGCCGGTCTGTGGCTGATCTGGGTCAGGTTGTTTTACCATTATACCTTAATTTGCAAGTATATTCCATGTTTCAAAAACAGAAATACACAAACATTGACTATTTGTCAAATGTATTCATGATAAAATTTCAAAAATTGTTTTTGATGCCCAGTGGTGATATTTCTCTAGTAATATTTGAGAGTTAGCTAAGTGATTTCTGAATTTCTTCACTAAATTATGTCCTGTTGACCATGTTAAAAAAACATTTTACAGGAGCCGAATATGCTGTAAAATAATATGAAGCCGGCTAAAAATCTAAACATTTGTTCAAGAAATGTTTCGTTCTCAACATAACAGTTTGGATGGATCATTGACTTGTGAGCTCAAACCACATCCAAGGGCAGTTCCACATTAGGGGCAACGAAAGAAGACATGGCCAAAACAAGCTTCAGTTCCATTTTACTACAGTGACGACACCACAGTGTCTCAGAAGTTTTCAGATTTCCATTTTAAAGAGCTCTGAGCTGTCAAACAAAGCGGCTTAGCATTGAAATAACTACAAAGTAACTACAACACTACACATTGATTGAACCTTTATATATGTGACAAAGTACAACTTTGTACTAGCCACCATGTAGTTCCATATTGCAGGTTACCCAAAGTAAATGGATAAAACCAGAAGCAGTTACAGACAGTCAATAGTTTATTCAGTCTCTTTGCTTGTACTTGGCAGGGGTAACAAAGCATAGATCAATTAATTTACTATACATCATGACAAAATACTAGGAAACACAATGAGTAAACACATAACATAGGCACAGAGAACCCACCCAAGTAATTGGTTGTACTGCTGAATTTACAACGGACAAATCAGCTATGCGTGATTTCTGATATACTCATGCACATGCTAGTGAACACTGCAAACGTTAAAACACCTAAATTAGGTCACACGATGACATCAAGCAAAATCACAAAAAGAAACAAATTATATCAAAACTCAATCATTAAGAGTGTTTACACTGTAAGCGTTGCAAGGGCAGAGAAATGCCCGCTATATTCTTACAGTAGAGCTATACCAGAGTTGGGCCCACAAGGAGAACAGACATCAACAAACAGTACAAAACACGTGGCTTTAACTGCTTAGTATGCCAAAGGGAAAAGAAACAAAACGAGGAAAACAGTGGTCCGGCTACGAATGATGATCGTTTGTAGATCTATAACACAAATTGTTCATATTAGCAGATATTGCACATTTTCCCAGTACATCATTCCTCTACTACTCACAAAATTGAGAATAACTAGAATAAAAATTAACTAATTAAAATAGGGCAGTATGATTACATTACACGTATAGTAATCTGACCAACTAATAATATGGCCCACGTCACAGTCGCTTTGCCCAGGTGAATGCACTTAAAACCATGCCTGAATTGCCTACCTGGTCGTCCTTTGTTAATTCCAGTGAAAAGACTTTACATGTGCGTCTATGGGTCTCACGCCACCACAGTCAGACAAACCAAGGGCTATGAGGAGTAAGACACACACTAGTGAGCTGTATGCCTACTAATAACAAAACACAGGGCGTAACATGCACAGCATACCGTAGCTAATCAGAAATAGTAAAAAACCAACTAAGCATAACCGCTTACCTCCTAATGCCCAATGTATAATTTGGCAGCCTCAAATAGCGTGCCAACCAGCGACGGCAACATGAAACTCAAACAATTCCCGAGGTCATTTCCTGGTTTATCAAGCCGGATGTTATGGGCTCATTAGTCCTCATCTGGTGCACCTGTGGGTGCCAGCCAATACACGCCTACTTGGGCCGACCCTATCACATATATTTATTCATTCATTTTGCAGGGACAATTGACACTAATCAACAGTTGTACTGTAAGTGAGCCACAGTTAGCCAGAGAAGCTGATTTCCAACTGCCTTCCCGGCCAGATGTTTTTATGGCAGCCTAAAAGAAGAAAACAATAAAAGAAAAAAAACAACTCACAATAAAATCCATAGACAAACAAACAACGTATACACAAAACCAATAGCCATCAAAAGAAAAGTGTGCCACAACAGACCAGAGCAACCGGGTGCACATCAATACTTGCCTTCACAGAGAACGTAAATGTGCTAAACGAGCTGTAAAATAACAAACTCACCTCTTGAAGCAGATCTAGTAAGTGTGCTGCTTTGACTGCTTTGTTTCTTCATAACGTTCCACCACTGACCATAATCCTTGTGTGTTTCACCACAGGCTTCATCTACAGATTGGAGCGGCTTCCCATTCGGCCTTGCACATCCAAGATGAAAACAATTGCTCGCATGCTCATTTTATTTTTGAGTGTTTCTGCTATTTTGTTTTTTTGGGGAAAAGTCTCACAATATGATCCGCCTCAGGAACGAAGATCCTGTGCTTGTGACAAATGTCTATTTGAAAACGGGACGTTGGCTTTTCAGAATTTGAGCAAATTTTCACAACCATTTTTATCCAGGAACTACAATCTACCAGAAGAAGATTTCAACTGGTGGAGGGTAAGTTGTGACCTTCCAAGATTAGAGTCCCTCAACCTGCAGCTCAAATCCAGATCAGAAAGTAAAACACTTTCACGTTTGACAGTGGCATTTTGGGGACGCTCTCAGCTGGGTTATCCCCTGTGGTCCCTACTGGCCTTGGACCACTAGGTAGTGATTTAGGTATAAAACAGTGGCTTTGGAAGGACATGGAGATGCACGCAGCGCACACACAAGAGACCCTCTGCATGATCCTCCTGAAGGAAATAGTATATTCAATGAGCCTTGAGTCTCTTTGAGGCATAATCCCTCCATTTGGTTCACAAAACAATCATAAATATTTTCTCGCTCTTAATATCACATATTCCAATTTGTGTAGTTTGTGTGTCTCATGTTGTCTAGCGGCTGGTCGTGTTTGGTGCTCCTGACAGGTCATACAACACGGAGGCGGCACCATCAGTGAATACAGAAGAAACATGTCGAGGGTTTTTCAGCTGATCCCAGCCAATCCTCCACTTGAAGAATCCATCCCTGGCCGCTGCAGGACTTGTGCTGTGGTGGGAAATTCTCGTAATTTGTTAAAATCAAAATACGGACCTTTAATAGATTTCCAGGACTACGTCATAAGGTAAATGAGCCGAAACAAACGAGAATGACGATTTTTATCAAAGTCAAATCTCACGTCTGTGTTTTCCCTAACATTGACTCATGAAATACCCTTTGTACCATTTAGAATTAACATGGGTCATTCTAAAGGCTTTGAAGCAGATGTTGGGAACAGAACAACTCATCAGGTCATGTATCCAGAGAGTTCTTCTCAGTTGGATAACACCACTCGTCCGGTGCTGTTTACATTTAAGATGAGGGATATTCAATGGATTATAAAGAACATCAGCACACAACCTTCTAGAAAGTGAGTCTTGTTTTTCATTTCAGCTCTAGTTGAGATGCTACGGTTAGTCTTCTGAAGCCTTCCAGCCTGATCTCTGCTTTACTTACATCCAATCAATAGATGTTTATGTTTGACATTTTATGCTTTTTTCAACATGTGCCAAGAAAACCCCTCTTCAACAAGGATTTGGTGAGTCTTATTGTTTACATTTTCAACAATAAATGTGATATGCTCCAGAGGTAATGGTTAATAAAATATATTGAAAGCCTAATTCTGATTTCATGACAGGTTATGGTCGTTAACCCAGCTTTCATGAGGAATATTCATCACGTGTGGCTGCAAAGGAAGGACTATTATCCCTCCACCGGCTTCATGTCTTTAGTTCTTGCACTGCATATTTGTGAAGAGGCAAGTTTATTTTTAAGTGATTTTCATTACACGTTGATTTACAAATGGAAGCTAATTTTGATAAAGAAATAACACCTAATCTTGTGTTATTTAGCAAGATTTATTAAGCCTTTATTTCATTTTCTGATTCTAAAATTGCTTATCTTTGTTTTCCCAGGTCCATGTGTTTGGTTTTGGAGCAGACAGTGATGGAAACTGGAGTCATTACTGGGCAAATGAACCCAAAAATGAAGTAAAAACTGGAGGACATCCTGGAAATGTAGAGTTCGAAATGATCATGGCGCTGACAAAGCATAAAGTAATCGAATTCTATAACGGGAGATAATGTTTCCCTCAGCATTTAACTTATTCAAGCCTTGACAATGGATTCCTTACAAAGCAAGACAACACTAAGGATCACAGATCATCTCCACTAACGGAACGAACAGAGGCCGAACTGATCTACACGTGTTGGGAGTCTTTGTGTTTAAATTACCAACTGCTTCAGAGACATTGACCACAAATGGATTCCAATTCATTGCAGGATCTCAGAAAGACATTTTCCTCTTCTTTTTCTTATTGTCTTTTTTATGATGCACCAAATAAATGTGGTGGGGAGTTCTGCGGTGAAAAAAAGGTAGCAAAGTTAATAATATTTCAGACTTATAGTAATCCACCTCACATTGTTGACATAAAGCTACAGTTTTAAGGTCGAATCACAATTTCACAATAAAAGTCCATTTGTATTCAAAGGTATCAGTTTTGAAATACTGATGTTTCTTTGTGTTATTCACTGTAAAGACATCAAATCTCTATACACGTTGTCACGGCGTGAAGAATCACACGACAAGGATAGCTTAAACAAAGTTCCCGGAGGGTGGTTTATTTACAAAGTGATAGAGATCTGTGCTCCTGAGAGGCTGAGCGGTCACCCGCTGCTTTCTGGAGAAAAGATAGCGAACAGGCGTTAGCGTTCTGTCTCATGGAGAGGTTTCTCTCCCTCTGGTAAAAAAAAAACCCCATGCGGCTTATGTGGCTGTTGTTTGATGAACTGCAGCTGGGGCTGATCAGCCGCTGACGAGGGCGTGCAGGTGTTCCTCGTGTGTTACCAGGACGACGCTGATGAATCCTCTGAGTGCTCGTCACAACGTGTATACCCCAAATAGATTCAATGTAGCCCCATGAAATAAAGTGAAATAAGCCAAGCTATTCAATTTCAAACTTTGTAAATTCTCAGAAACCGTGTGCATCAACCACTGATCAGTTGTTTCCCCAACAAACTAGGTTCATGTGTACATCTCAATACACATATAGTTGCATGTTCTAATAGATTTTAAATAAATATATTTTATAATATATTTTTCCTTATTATAATGTATTGATATGGTATATTGATAATAGTTACAATATGGTAGTTATATCATATTCTGAATAATGTTTTACATATATGTATGCGCCACCCTTCCCTATGATTTTAATGGTCTGGCCCCCGTTTGACCGAAGTGGGCATTATCGGGAAGGTGCATGTGAAGAAAATGTTGCTACCTCTATCAATATGGGGCGCCGTTTGTAAAATATTCTATGTTCTAAAATACTGCGTGGTTTTGGTACATTAGCATATGTCACTTTAACATTGAGAGAAATTCATGTAATGCAATAACTTTTCCAAGGATGTTTGGCAGTAACACAAGTTGTTAAACAATATAAATATGTAATCTAAACATAAATGTAAATGTTATATAAATGTTAAATGTTATACATAAATGTAAATGTTAAATGTGATGAAGGTGCAGGAGAGGGGACCCAAATGCAAAGGTAAAGTCTCTTTTAATCAACTAAGGAAGGCCAAGGCAAAACAGAACTTAGGCAGCCACAGGGCGATTTCAAACAGAAAGTCTCTTTAAAGCAGTGGTTCTCATCTGGTCTGGCTCCGGGACCCACCATCAACCCTTAATGACAAGCTGCGACCCAAATTCGAGGAACATTCGCAACATCTCAAATTTATTCAAAATCAAGTTCATAAGCTGAATTTTATATTTTATATTTTTGTTCAGGATGTTTAATTATCCTAAAAACCCAATGTCTCCCCCATGTCAGAATGGTTTGACCCAACCTGACACACGATGCTGAAAACATGGACGGACGAGCCGGGAAAAAAACGAAACTCCGCTGCATTAAAAAAAGTCCCTTCAAAATAAAACCACAGGATGAATTTTTTTGTGATTTTTTATTCAAATTTTTATTTTCCCATTAAAAACGGACCCACCAATTGAGAATCACTGCTTTAAAGGATTACAGAAAAACACGGGTGCTTGGCCGGTAGCGGGGAATCCCGGTGAGTGTGGCGAGCAAGGTCCAGGCCGATGGGGAGCACACCAGTCGTCTCACGCCAGCAGGAGGCTGGGCAAGGCTGAGGGTTAACCACGAGACAACAAACAGACACGACACAGCAACTCTGCCACGTAGGGTGCATAAGTAAGAATCTGGCGGAGAACGATGGGAAGAGGCAGACTAGAAATAGTCTAATTAACTGCGGTCAACTCAGCCGACACTCGGATATTCGTGGTCAACTCACCCGACACTTGAATTTTAGTGCACGTTCATGCTGACATTTACGGTATTGAGCAAGTAACCGGAATAAAGGCTTCTGGACAATGACTGAAGTATGTCAGTTAGGGACCAGTCTGACTACTCTTGTACAGTAAATGCAATATTTTTATTGTACATTTTTAGAGATTTCTCCAAAGTAAAAGCCCTATAATTGCAAGTTCAAAAGCACCATTTCTCAAAGTTTGGACTGCAATAAAAACAGATTTAGCAATAATTCCACGCAAAGACCAATGAACCGGTGTTAAGGACCTCCTAGACTACTACCATGATGAATATCGAGCATTTTTACTGTACGGATTTTAAAATATCTTCAAAGTAAAAGTCCTTTTTTTGCTAGTTCAAAAACACCATTTCTCCACATTTGGACTGCCATAAAAACAGATTTAGCAATAATTCCACGCAAAGACCAATGTACCTGTGTTAAGGACCTCCTAGAATACTACCATGATGAATATCAAGCATTAAACTGCAAAAACATCAATAATGAAAGAAAGCACTGACAGGTAATCCTTTTTTGTTTACGATTCTATCGCAGTCTCAATTTACAGTTTCCTTGTAGCCTCAACTGACACGTTTAAGAGTTATGTTGCTACTATTTCATGTTTTCCAAAAAAAAGATGTGAAACAGATGCTTCACCGCTGCACTGGGTTGAATATTGTAACCTCCATTTCTTTTGCGGCTGAATATTTCAACAGTTTATTTTTTAGGTTGAATTTTTTGCGGTGTTTTAATGTTGAAAAACATTCAGGTACATCATTTCAATGCATAAATATTCAGTGCTAGAAATTCAATCACCTTTTTATTTCAACCCCCGATGGCACAGATTTACTTCCATACTGGAGCCTTGATCAACTTGTATGACAAATTCATTAGATTTAAATGAGCCCACATTATACTGTAATGACGTCTAGTTTCATTGTAATTAACGCCTAGGTCGTTTTTACTCTTGGCTCAGCACCAGTTGAAACCCAGTCTCCGTGTAGCTGTATGGGAAACTGCGATAACATCAAACAAACCAACCAACAAAGATCGAGTTCAACCTGAATGCAGAAAAGCTTGGCACGGGTCCAGCAACGGAGGAGTTTCCAGTCTCATATATCACCTAATCTGACAGAATGAGTGCGTGACTTCACTCATGTTTATCTCACTTTGGATTTGGCTACGTACGTCTCTTCTACTTCATGTTTTCTGGGTATTTTTATTTTATTGTTCATTTGTTTGTTTGCACAGAAAAAAGTACGGCAGGATCAAATCAGCGTCCTTAAATAGCTCCAAGCTTGGGTGTTCTCTTCAAGGCTCGTATCGGCAGGCGCCATTCCTTCCCGTGAGAACGTCATGACACAGGATCGCCTTAATGCTTTGGCTATGCCCTACATGGTACATGATACTTGCCCTGAGAGGAAACTTCTTTAGTCGTTCATAATATTTCCCGTTCATCACGTGAGATCATGTACCAGAAATTCTGGTGGTTGGCATCGTTAAAACAGTTTTTTCATCGCCAAACCTTGTGTAAGGAAGGACAGCCCAGAACAAGTCTTCTAGAATTGAAAAAAAGAAACCCTAACCATGTTGGAACACAAGAGTTAAAAATAGCAATCTGTGCTTCAATCAAATGAGCACAACGCAATACACATGGTGTACACACAATGGAATAGACCTGACATATGAGAGAGAGAGATAGAGAGAGAGACGAGGTCGCCTTGTGAGGTCAGTTAAGTCCCCGAGGGGTCAGGGGCGACATGGGATTGGGCCTGTGTGTTGTAGCATGTTACTCACCACACGGATGATCTAATAGAAGCAGAGGTGGGACATCTACTGGTGAATCTACAGCATGAGCGATGCTGACAGACCCTGAGACTGGGCAGGTGGGGAATCTCCTCCTTGTTGATCATGGTCAGTATTTGAACTTAAGGATGCAGAAAGTGAATAGATAGTTATTACAAAATATTATGTAAAAACATTTTGTTGTAATAATTATTTTTAGCCAAATCGCATGCTATTTCATGACAGGGGTTTTCCACATGTCATGTGATGATTAACATATATTGTCAGAAGTCATGAAGAATGAAATATGTTTGTATTTGTGATGTTGACGTCGGTGGTGACTCCAGATTCCAGTGTGAAAGGCGTTATCGTCACACAAATACCTTTTCAACGACATACATCAAAAGAATCTCGGAATATGTCACAACAGGGCACCACCCTCACCCCCCACGTCCCAGTGGTTTGTTTGATAATGCCTCAAATCTCAAATGTGGTGGACAGCTTTGAAATGGCTTCGAAAAGGCATCAAGAGTCGGGGGCGGAATAAAGAAAAAGAAGAGACAGCGGGATGATGCTCGCGCGTCGCTCTCAGTTTCTGTTACCATTACCGTTTTTGTTATCATTTGTTTTTTATGTTATCATTTACGTTTTTGTTATCATTGATGTTACCGTTAGCAATAAGACTAGCAATCATTCCTTAGGTTGCTAGCTAGCTAGCAATGGTATTTCTGATTATTCTTATATGGGGCCTGCTATTTCTTTTAGCCATCAGAGATATAGTCAGGTAACCTATTAGCCTAGTTTGCTTTGTACTTCAGGATGCTTTTTTTGCGTTTGTTATCAATTATGTTGAAACAATCTTATTGTGTAGTGAAAAAGTAGCCTAGCTACAAGTGACACTTTCACAACGTAATGAAATGATGAGTGGGAAACGGCTCTTGGTAAGGTTAACTTTGGAAAAACCCTTCGACTGAACGTGATGTGATTTTTCTGCATAACAATCGGCTTCAAGAGGTATATTCCAATCTGTGAATTGCTCTTCGTATTGCACTGACTCTCCCTGTCACAGTTACCTCTGCTGAGCGAAGCTTTTCGAAGCTCAAACTAATCACAACGTACCTGCGCTCATCAATGGGGCAGGAACGTTTAAGTGGTCTGGCTGTCAATGGGGACGTGGTCATATGATGACCTGATAGCTGATTTTGCAGCTAGGAAATGCAGGCGTGTGCCTCTGTAGGGCCTTTGAGAACTGATGGTAGTGAAAATGTTTGTAATATAGTTCTATCGGAAAGCAGAATGGTCTCTTTTATAGAGGTCGTAAAGTAAATTCTACTGGGCAGTTTGTACTTATGTATGGTTATTTGCACTTTAAAATTTGCACTTTATTATTATTTGTACTTATGTATATTATTTACTGAAGAAATGTGGACATTATTACTTACACGGTTATATACTTGAATACTTTCTGCGTTTACAATGTTCAGTTCCAAATCTGTGTTTAGTAATTGTGGTATTTGGTATTTATTATTTTATCTTTTATATAATGCAATATAATATAATTTCTTTTAATGTTTGTTTATGTAAATTATTTATGTTTAGAAGTTATTTGGGGAATAAAGAGAACCTAACTAAGAAATTCGGAATGGTTGTCATTCCTTTGGTGGTGGTGGTTGGTTGGTTGGTTGGTTGGGGGGGGGGCATCACTAAGCATTTGCGCTTGGGGCACCGAAATGGCTAGCGCCGGCCCTGCCTGGGGGGTGCAGACACTTTTCCGGGGGCGAGTTGGCTACAGGCTGGAGAAAAAAAATCACGGAAATTCCCCCATGTTGAAATGCGGTTTTGGTTGGACTATTATGACAAACAAATCATCCTCCCGGCGACTTTTGTACATGTCACTAGAATTGTCGTAATTTAAAAAAGTATCCGGAAGAGAAACGGTATCGCTCTCTCCCCCCTCTGCCTGCTGCGCTGTGTGCGTGAGAGAGAGAGAGAGAGCCCGCTCAGCGAGGTTGTTTTACCTGCCAACACTCCGTTTTTTAGTCATATGACCCGGTGAACAAACGAACCATCAACGGCGAAATAAAAGCCTCGTATTAATGCGAGCGGCGTGAGAGACCTCCAGCTTACAGCGAGGTCTCTGCGCAAGGCTGCCCGCCCGATGAGCTCAGCTTCATGGAGCTTCTCAAGTCCGATAATAGAATCATAATTTGTCTCCCTCCCCTAGCACCTCTACTATCCCGGGCACTTCTGCCTGCACTCACTCGGAAACAACGTAAAATTGCTGTTTTTGATGTGTTTTTAGCTTAATGTGAAATGTCTGCACTTATTGTACGTCGCTCTGGATAAGACCGTCTGCTAAAATGAAAACTGGAAGCAAATGTTCGATTCCTGAAAAGTTGTCAGCAGTGAATTTAGTGGTTAATAAGATGGCGAATAATGTTTTGTGATGTTTGGAGACTCGAAAGCATGTATCACTGCAGTTACTATTCTCAATGAGCAGCGGGTGCAGCTGTAAGTCCTCCCAAACACCACCGAAGGATTTACTACTTGGAACTGCCGCCAGCAGCCTGGGAGCACCTCTCAAAATGCCGGTGTCTTGTACGTTCACAAAACCACGGTGTGGACTATTTGCGCTGCGAGTATGAGAGCGTCCTGTTCATATGTTAAGCTTCTCTCTTTAAAACCATATGCATTATTTTAAACGTATCTTAAATGAACCACATGATAATATAAATATAACAAGTTTCCAAAACCTTTGTGATTTTATTTTTTTTCCATGACTTTTCCAGGTTTTTCATGACTGTACTAACCCTGGTTGAAAGAATAGCTGTGTCACGTGATGCCCTAATCAGCCCTTATGGTTCAGCTGGCTGACACCAACTGACAAACTGACAGAGTGGAGTATCCATGGCGACGGAGAAGCTGCTCACAGACAGACAGTGATTTACACAGAATCCACACCTCAAACAAATGCTTTCTGGAGCAAAACTATTTTGGGTAGCCAGGGCTGGACTGGGACAAAAAAGGGCCCTGGCATTTTTGCTCAGACCGGCCCACCACAATCGGTCGGACACAACCACCAAACAGTACACTTTCCTTGCGGTCCCTGTAGATATGCATATCTACTGTTCCGTTTCCAAAAACCCATACAAAGCTGAGAACTACTGTTAGTGCCATGGACCAGTTTACAATTGCAAGTATAGGTTACTTTGTTTTAAAGGGATAGTTCACCCAAAAATGAAAATTGTCTCATCATTTACTCACCATCAAGTTGTTTCAAACCTGTATCATTTTTTTATTCTGCTAAGCACAAAGATATTCGGTAATCAGACAGTTGATGGACTCCATTGACTTGACTAGTATTTGTTTTTCCTACTATGGAAGTCAATGGAGTCCATCAACTGTCTGATTACTGACATTCTTATATTCATAAGAATCAGACATTACAGTAAGAATTCCCTCCATGGGGGGTCGTTTTGAAATGATGAGAGAAGGGGGCTAGAAGGAGGTCATGTCAGGTTGCACTAATCAGCTAATATGGATCAGCTGTGAGTCACTGAAAGAGCCCCAGCTAGTTGCCGTGACAATGGAGCAAGGTGCGGCCACCAACGACCACACAGGGGCAGACAGACAATGAGTTACTGAGAATCCACACCTCAAACAAATGCTTTCTGGAGCAAGACTATTTGGGGTAGCCAAAAAATAATGGGATTTTGAGAGACCCAAGACTCTACCGAACGCATGAGTGTAGCTTTGATGTCTGTATGTGTTTTAAAACTGCTCATATAACAGTTTACAAAACATGTACCTTCTGTTGATTTCTGACTTTGTCCACACTCTAAGCGCCACTGTAACTTCGAAAGGGACCCAAAAACTAATGAAACATAATTAGTGATTATGAAAAAAGTATAATAGATATCAACAAGCTGTTTTTTATGAAATAGTTAAGACTTGTATCAACATTTTCAAGTTTAAATGGTGTCTCTAGCTGAAAGATTGGAAAAGCTGATGAAGTTTAAATGCATCACTGCATTCCAAAAATAAAGATTTGAAGAACAATACTTGGAATGTGGAACTGCATTCCAACAATAATATGATGAATATAAATAAGTTGAAGATTAAAAGAACAATACTAACCAAGGGGAACAGAAGCTTGAATTGGCACTAGGTAGAAATTATAAGCTTATCTGTAACTTCTGTGCCATTGGACGATATGGAAAGTTGAGAAAGATAATCACACATGTTCCTTGCACATGATGGGTCATTGTTGTAATTGCATATTTATTATTTACAAAAGCAAATAAGTTTAAATCTACATTTACCGTGACACAATATTGTGAACATATAGTCCTGTGAAGGTGTTACTGAGGCTGCAGAGAAGTGACCTCTGGACTGACATGGCTGTTCATGGTTATATAAGTGTACTTTTGACCTGTTGGAAAACAGAATTGCAGCTGGTTGTAACTGGATGAACAGGCTCACAATCTGCTTTGTCCGCACTGGACCAACAGGCCTGCATACTATGTGACTATATGTATCACCTAGTAATAAGCTTTTGAAAATGTGTATTTGCAAAATTCAACAGCTCCTCATCGATCTCTCTATATAAATACATACAGGCCAACATAGAATGATTGCTGACCCTAGATAAAACCCTTTTTTTTAACTCCAGAGTTGGATTTTCATCTATGTGTTATTTGCCCTATTAAAATATTGTCAGGGACTATTTTTTTGTCCTTTACTAATTAAATTTCCTCTCACACAGACCTTGTACTTAGCATTGTCCCAAAACGTGTATAATCTTGCCTTACAATGACGGAGCTTGCATTCTTAGCACAAAGCAGGAATTACCCAGGGCACAAACCCTGAGTTTCTGCAACTCCCCTTTACACAAAATGGGCGTTCCCGCATATGGAGAAGGAGCTTATGAATGTGCATGCTGTGGCTCAGCACTAAATATAGAGAAGATGTCGACCAACGAGGACTATGACTGCATAGTGATCGGGGCTGGAGTCCAGGGATCCTTCACAGCCTATCAATTGGCAAAAAAGAACCAAAGGACTCTGCTGCTGGAGCAGGTGTGTCATTTTATTTTGTATAGTCCAGAATCCCAAATTTACCTCAGGGGGCTTTACAATATGCATCATCCTCTGTCCCAAAACTCAGACACAGGCTTGTTTGAACAATTGTGTTTGCACATGAGTGACGTAATTATTCATTCAAAGGTAGAAACCTTGCACCCATCCTACTCAGAAGTGCTTTTTCTTGGCTGAAATCTAAATCCAGAACATATGTGCCTTATTGAGTGTGGCATGCGAAGCAGAGCCATACTCCATGTAATCTCTCAGGCTTATCATTATTAGGGTCCTACGCTCGCACTAGGCCATTTTTTTCCCCCGCTTCCCGACTGACTTGAAATTTGGCACACATGTGCTCTTGGACATGCTCTTCCAAAAAGTAAATAATGGTATGCAAATACACCTAACTAGATTTTCTGCTATTTTCAATATTGTGCAAAACACAATTTTGCTAATTTCTCCTTAACCCTGTGGCCGATTGTCATGAGATTTTCTGTGGATCAACATTGGTTTAATGTCCCCCTGATCCAAAATCGCGTTGATATCTTACTGTTTTGACAAGATATGGGCCAATGAACTTTGCAAGGGGTGTGGTTAATCTGGCAAGACATAACTTGAATTGGCCTCAGCGATATTGTATGATGTATAAACATTGAACCACTGAATACACCCTAAGTTTTTCATAATATTTTAATGGGGAGAGCTACAGTTAATCCTTGAAAGTCTGCATTTTTAGCTTTTTGAATATCTTTTTAGAGTTGTAAAATATTGAACCCGATTCTTTTCAAATTAGATCTTGAGACCTTAGGCTCTAAGAATGGCATTTTGCCGGAAGAAATATTAAACTATGTGTGTAGGGAGCATTTAAAAAAAAACACCATTCGCCATGAAAATTGAAGAAGTTATTTTAACTCGACCATACTTTATCTTATCTGCTCCATATTTCTTATGTGGTGTGAATCAATGCATTCCAACTAATAAAGATGCGAAGAATACAGATTTGAAGAACAATACTTGGAATGCATCAATGCATTGCAACAATAATATGATAAATATGAATAAGTTGAATAAAGATTAGATGAACAATACTAACCAAGAGGGACAGAAGCTTGAATTAAGTAGAAATGATAAGCTTATCATTAACTATGTTGTAAAAAAGTGACTTTGCCCTCTCTTCTGTGCCATTGGAGTATATGGAAAGTTGAGAAAGATAATCATGTTCCTTGCACATGATGGGTCATTGTTGTAATTGCATATTTATTATTTACAAAAGCAAAATACGTTTAGATCTACATTTACAGTGACACAATATTGTGAACATTTGGTCTTGTGAAGGTGTGTTACTGAGGTTGCAGAGAAGTGACCTCTGGACTGACATGGCTGTTCATGGTTATATAAGTGTACTTTTGATCTGTTTGAAAACAGAATCGCAGCTGGTTGTAACTGGATGAACAGGCTCACAATCTGCTTTGTCCGCACTGGACCAATATTAAAATATTGTCAGGGACTATTTTTTTGACCTTTACCAATTAAATTTCCTCTCACACAGACCTTGTACTTAGCATTGTCCCAAAACGTGTATAATCTTGCCTTACAATGACGGAGCTTGCATTCTTAGCACAAAGCAGGAATTACCCAGGGCACAAACCCTGAGTTTATGCAACTCCCCTTCACACAAAATGGGGGTTCCCGCATATGGAGAAGGAGCTTATGAATGTGCATGCTGTGGCTCAGCACTAAATATAGAGAAGATGTCGACCAACGAGGACTATGACTGCATAGTGATCGGGGCTGGAGTCCAGGGATCCTTCACAGCCTATCAATTGAATTTCTATGAATATCTTTTTAGAGTTGTAAAACATTGAACCCGATTCTTTTCAAATTAGATCTTGAGACCTTAGGCTCTAAGAATTGCATATTGCCAGAAGAAATATTAATTTATGTGTGTAGGGAGCATTTAAAAAAAAAAACACCATTCGCCATGAAAATTGAAGAAGTTATTTTAACTGGACCATACTTTATCTTATCTGCTCCATATTTCTCATGTGGTATGAACTTCTCACCCTGTATACATCCATTAGATCAATTTTAACCTATTTTATGGTTATAGAAGATATTAGGGTAATGACCTTTGCAAGGGGGTGTGGCTTAATCTGACAAGACTCATAACTTCCAAATTACTTGGCCTGCCATGTGTAAACATTGTACCCCTGAACACATGCATGCGCAAAGAGGTCTTCATTTTTAATATCAGATATTTGTGGAGACATATGTGTAGCTGAGGAGATAGATGGTAGCTCATCCTGAAGGACCATTCCAGAAGAGGCCTGTGTTGCTGATGAGGTAGATGGCTGGTCCTCATCCTGAGGCTCTGAGACTATTCCAGCAGCAGAGTCATGTGTAGCAGGGGAGGTAGGTTGCTCATCCTGACCAGTAGTAGAGGATGCTCCAAAATATTTTAAAAGTGACCCTGAAATTGTAGTTCATTTGCAATTGAAATTTAAATCAAAAGGCCGTAGGATTATGTTTTATACAGCTAAAACAGCCTGGGGTCAAATTGACCCCAAACATAATGTAGGAGCCACGAAGGTGGTAATTATATACGAT
This sequence comes from Pungitius pungitius, assembly GCF_949316345.1. Lineage (NCBI taxonomy): Eukaryota > Metazoa > Chordata > Actinopteri > Perciformes > Gasterosteidae > Pungitius > Pungitius pungitius. The sequence goes on along the minus strand of NC_084917.1, from coordinate 8,670,783 downwards.
ATGACTAATATAAAATGTTAAGTAAAATAGTTTAATGGTTTATGTTTGGGACACTTGGGTTATTATATTTCATACTTTTTGTTAATTGCATATCACCGTAATTGGGGGCCGTAACTTTGAACTGATTATAATAGCAGGTGCACGGGCACAGACGGAAGTAAAGAGTGTGATTTTCCTTTTACGTTGAGCACGTTATGTATTCTGGATTAAGATGGACTAGTATTTCAATAAACCTGTCAAACGCATCATTGGATCTGAGTGGACATTTTGTTTGGTACGGCGCGTCATAATCTGCTAAACCCATACCTTAGCCTCTCAGCGACTGTTTTGTCTGGAAACATGTCGCTACTTTTTGTCAACAAAACGCGGCATTAGGAAAGCAATTGCAGACGTTTAAAGCAGTGGTTCTCAACTTGTCTGGCTCCGGGACCCACCTTTATCCCTTAATGACGACCCAATTCGATCGGTCAACGGGGGGGGGGGGGGGGGGGGGGTGCTTCCGCGTTCTAATTGTCGCGCTGACTGAAAACATGGACGGACGAGCCGGAAAAACACCGACACTCCGCTGCATTAGAGAAAGTCCCTTCAAAATAATAATATAATAATAGGATGATTTTTTTTTTTTAAACTTTTTTTTCCATGCAATGGCCCGCGACCCACTACAAACAGGTCCACGACCCACTAGAATTCTTCTTCTTTCAGTCGGCTCAGGCCCTAAAAAGTACGGGTAGTGTCGTGGATGGGTTGAAATAACATACCAATGTAAATCCAAAAATCTTTTGTCACATAACAGCATATCATACCAAACAGTTTTGAACTCTCATTTAAGGAAAAAATATGTCATCTATTTGTCATTTATTTGTCCATTTTGTGGATTGTATTACCGAAATCATATTCTTTTAGTATGACTTTTGACCCCGGATAATATGTTCATCCTTTCAGTTTGTCCTGCCCCACACCCGAGGAAGCTCCCATGGCCAGACTCGCATCATCCGCAAGGCCTACCAGCAGGATTTCTACACCCACATGATGGAAGAGTGCTATGAGCTTTGGGCCCAGCTGGAGAGGGAGGCGGGTGTAAAACTGTACAGGTAAGCAGTCAGCAGAAATACACACAGAGAATCCCAGACAGAACATAAAAAAAGCTGTCCCAGAACACGGATTTGTCACATTCAAGGTGCTATGTATGCACGAAAGCAGGAACTCAATCCGCAGCAGCCATAAATGCATGGCAAATCATTCATAATTCTATGAAGGCAGATTACTGAATCGGACCCTAATGATCACCACCTCTCACTGTTGGGCTGAATAAGATCACACTGGCTGTCTACTGGCCCTATGATGTCCTGTCCAATGTCAATGTTTAGATCCTTTTGTAGATTTATTGATACTGACTTTGCAATGAATTCATTTGATTGTATTTCATAGAAAAAAATAAATAGACCTTTTTTATTGTGCACTGCATTATTAGGAATTAGGAATCCCAGCCAAATTAATTTCTAATCAAAGAATAAGGCATGAAGCAGAGGTATTACCCCTATTTTGTCCAACTTTCTGATTCAAAAGTCAACCAACTGTATTAGGGGTTTTCATGATTACATATTCACATAGTCACATCTTTTGTCTTAATTCCATCGCCTCCATTGTAGCAATACACAATCGGGGGAAATGGGGAAAGACAAGGGACCCCCAACAAGATGCCTCTCCCTTCTGGTTTTGACAGAGAATTGTCTATCACATGGTTACAACCCATCGGTCCATATAGGGTTTAGCGTGGTAATTCATTCTGCTATCTATTTTACGAGGACAATGCTGTTGCATACAGTGTTTAGCGCCCCAAAAGGTTTATGATTGGAAATATATTTAGGCCAGTGTGTATCGCCAATACTATAATGATAATGTGTGACGCCAGACCTTTCTTGCTGACTGGCAGGAACTTCTGAGAGTGTACCACAAATACTATTTTAGGATATCACGCTGGATCTGGTATCTGTTAAAATCGAGTCCATCTATTTTATTCAATGAATATAAGTTGATATAGAAGAATTTTGGCTAAACCAACTAGGGTGAAGTTGACCTCTCAGAGTAATTGGTAATTGGTTTAATTATTCTAATAATACTATGATGTTCCCGGAATGTAAATGTCCTTTGAAATTAGTCGGAAATTTGTGATTTGTGTAAGCTTTATTTGTCTTGACCAGGTCTGAAGCAACTGTGGGTTAGTAGAGAGCATAGTCTTCTTTCAATCAGAGGATCTGCGTTTTGATTCCCGGCTCCACTAGTGTCGATGATGTTTTTTGACTGATGACTGTATGTCTCCACACTCAGACAAACAGGGCTCCTGGTGATGGGACCAGAGGAAAGTCAGAGTTACCAGATGATTAAGAACACGCTGCAAAAACACAAGGTTTCTATTGCAATCCTGAACTCTGACAACTTCTCCCAGCATATCCCCAATGTCAACCTGGCTCTAGGAGATGGCGCAATGGTGGACATAACCGCTGGAGTTCTGTATGCTGACCGTGCACTCCATACTGTACAGGTACCTCACAAATACTGCAGATAAAGCCTTAGCTATGTTAGCATCGGTAATTTAAATTGGTTTAACTATTATACAAACTGTTTATTCTAAATGCCAATCACAGTTCAAAAACCCACTTCCTACTACAATGTAGCAACCATAGTTGTGCAGTAAGTTTTTCCGTGAAATGTTTCAACATTCAACATCAACATGTGCACCTATTTTAAATTAAACCTCGTTGTTCAGATAATCTGGATAGGAGTATTTCTCTCCTTCAAAACCAACCAATTTTCAGTAACACTTGTTCTCTTTTCACAGAGGCAGTTCGAGAAGTTGGGTGGGGTCATTAGAGACAATGAACAGGTAACCAACGTCAAGCCTGGCCCAGTTGTGACAGTGACTACCTCTGCCGGTGTGTATCGAGCCAAGAGTGTGGTGTTCACCGCTGGACCTTGGGCTAACAGACTGCTGGCCCACACTGGCTTAGAGTTGCCACTCACGGTAATCAGTTCCACATGTTTATGGAGCTGTGTTTATCTTATTTAACATGCATGTTTACGATACCAACAGTTTGGTTTCATAGGCAGACAATTCATGCACTCTAATGCTGCGTTCACACCAAACACAACGCAAATGTGTCGCATCGCCTCAAACGCCCTAAACGTGCCGCAGAACTTTCTGAGTACATTTACGGTCAATTCGCGTATTCGCGCCCGACGCGACACAGAGGGGCCGTGATTTATCACCCTGAAACAGTTCAACCTTTCTCCATTGTTTTTCCTCCGCATCAACCGTGAAAGACATGGCGACTCTACCTGTTGTGGAAGTCCTACTGACGTCGGACCACCTAACACAGTCGTGTTTTTGTACTAAATAGCATCCGTAGGCGCAGACATCTCGGTGAATCTCATCTACTTCTACAGAAACTTCTTCTACAGAAGCGTCTGGATGACCGGCGCTGCCAGCGGTACATGGTGCTAGCCATTAGCTAGCGAAGCAAATTTTTCGCGCGAGTAGATTCCATGCAAAGTCAATGGACAGACGCGTCTGGTCGCAAATGAGGCAAATTTTAAACGGGCGGCGCGAGTGACGCGAAAGAAGTGACCCGAAAAGAGCGAAGCAAATGAATAGCTTTTTCCCCTCAAGTTGATATATTTGAACATTGGGGTGAAAAATTCACCCAACACTGTAGTGGAAGCCAATCAGAGTTGAGATGTCTTTTTTTTTACTAGTTTTTGCGTCCTAAAGTTCAATTCATCACGTAATGCATAACCACCAGTACGTTCTTGAAGCCTTCTTTGTATTTGACTTGGTAATAGTTTGTGCCCCGCCTTATATAGCATCTATACTGTTTGGAACTCAACAATGTCATAAAACTTCATTAACTTAGATTTTTAAAATAATAAATTTGTGTGGTCCAAAAACCCAACTTTATGAATGAGTCGGATGGCTCTTTTTTGCATTGTTACTATTGGTTTTAATGTGGTTTTGTATGTACTACCCCATACCCCAAAACAATAATGTAAGTGGGGCAAGAGTAGAGAACAGTATAAAGTATGCAGAGCTTTGATGTTTAAAAAATGCTTTACTTTGGGAATTACTGAAACACTTATTGATATTTTAGTGGTTAAATATTTGATATGAGAATTCCAAGTAATTCTATCATCTATAATAACTCCAAGGTATTTGATTTCGTGCACTCACTCTATAACAACACCGTCTATCTTAATAACTTCCTGGGCATTGGAATGACCTTTTCCAAATATTATCATTTTGCATTTACTCTGATTTAGTGATAGTTTGTTTTGTTGAAACCACTTAGTAACCCGTTTGAGTTCCAAAGTAACAATTTGACAGTTGTTTTAAATCGTTTCCAGATGCAAAAATATTTGTATCATCTGCAAGCAAAATAAAGTATTTTAGACGTTTTGCAAATATCGTTTAAATACATTTTAAACAATTTTGGGCCCAAAATTGAATATTGAGGTAAGCCACACACAATTTCTTGATAACCTGACTGATTATCCTATTACCACACATTGTTTTCTATTTTTTAGATAACTAGTAACTCACTGTAGAGCTACCTTTCTGATCCCATACTGTTCTAACTTCTTACTTAAAATGTCATAATCTATTGTTTCGAATGCCTTACTTAGGTCAATAAATAACCTTACTGCATATTTCTTGTTGTCTACAGCATTAGTTGTTTCATCAATTATGTTAAACAGTGCATGCGAAGTTGAACACTTATACCTAAAACCAAACTGATAATCTGAGAGTAAATTATTTGTTTCAATAAAACTTTTAAGTCTAGCATTGTAAACCTTCTCTAGGATTTTTAAAAATTGCGGTAATAGGGAAACAGGCCTATAGTTAGTAAAGAGATGCTTGTCTCCTATCTTAAACAGAGGAATCCCTTTTGCTACTTTCATACTATCAGGAAATTGGCCAATTTGCAACGATAAGTTGCAAATGAATATTAATGGCTTACAGATACTTTCAATAACACTTTCAAAGGTCTTCATATCCATATCATAATAGTCTGTAGAAGTTGTATTTTTACATCCCCTAACAATGTCCAGTATCTCATTTTCCTCAACAGGTTTAAGAAACAATGTCTTTTGTTTGTGTCTATTAGCTCTCAATTATAGCTCTCAGCATTCGGAATATTTGCAGCAAGGTTTAGGCCAACATCTACAAAGAATTGATTAAATGTGTTGCCTACTGCATTCAAATTTTTATAGTTTTATCCTCATCCCTAAAATATGGGGGATAATTAATCCTTCTAGGTTTGTTTCTTATTAAACTATTCAAGATATTCCACAAGCCTTTAATATTATTCTTATTAATATCTAACAAATGATTGTAGTAATCCTGTTCTTATGATCCCGGTCAATTTATTTTTATATTTCTTATATTTATCCTCTTTCGTTCTAATGAGGCTAATGAGCATGACGGAGTTATAATTAAGAGCAGGGTTGGCGGTTCAAATCCCAGCTGCTCCATGAGCCATGTCCCCCTAATTGCTCCCCAGGCAAAATGTAAAAACAACACAATGCAATACAAGTCGCAATGTAAGTCGCTTTGGATAAAAGCGGAATGTGTATTTAAAAACCTGACATTGGTTACCAACATCACGTAAGTTTTGTATGAACTAAGATATATATTTACTATATGTATATTATAAGTGAACTACAATATCTACAATAAGCTGCTGAATGGGGATGTAGCTGCAGTCTTTCACGTAACACCCCCCTCAGAACCAAATTGCCTTTGCCACTTCTGTTCTCATTCTGGGCAAAAATGCAATAATGGCCAAAAAGTCTTAAAAACCTTTAAAGATATTGAAATCCAACAATGACAAGTCTATTAATTATTTTATTCGTTTTCTTTGGAGGATATTTTGGGGTGTTGAGATTTATACACAGCGGCTAAGTTTTAAAAAATCCTCTGGATTTCAATCAAGGAGTTGCATCAAACTAATGTGGGGCATACATTATGGTTCATTGCTATAAGTCTTAAGCAACAGCCAGATCTCTGGGACTTAACTGGTGTTCCTGGTTTCACTATTTTAGGTGGTGAAAATCAACGTGTGTTACTGGAAAGAGAAGGTTCCAGGATCATACAATGTGAAGCAGCGCTTTCCCTGCTTCTTGCTGACTGAGTTTGAGGAGACCAAAGTGGAAATCTACGGCCTCCCGTCTAACGAGTACCCGGGCCTAATGAAGGTATGTAACAGTACTGAACCTTAAAGAATAATACTCTTCATTCTGTATCAGAGCCCACAAAATCCTATTTTATTCTGTATTCCTGACAATATTTTGACTTCATTATTCTATGGTACTATTTAAACTAGTGATGTGTGTGCAGTCAAGTAAATAGAGCTCTTGATCTAATTGAATCTAATAGAGGCACACGCTGTGATGCGATAACTACTATAGAACACCAAAGCATGTGATGTCATGAAATAATTTGATAACAGCGTACTGTAACCTGTTTAAAATGTAGAAATACATTTTATGTCTTTTATAATAACCTTAGTCCTATGAAGTTTTCACTTACAAAAAAATCTAATAAATTCATAGAGTTAGCAAAAAATTGTACCCATGATCATTACATTTAATTAACATGGTTTGTTGCTTCAGACTTCCCTGTTCGGATATGACCAGTTGGGTATGTCTTTAGCTTAAGCTAGCTTCTAAGAAAATGTAAAAATTGTAACACAGTTTTCTAGATGAATATGCTTCTCCCTGGGTTAGTATCAGATGGTTATAGATATAACTACAGAGCCTTAAGGAATTTATGTAGAAAGAACAGTCAATAAAGACACTGTGGTGAGTGTCCTCCAATCAGAGGGTTGGCAATTCGATCCCAGGCCCGGCTAACCCGCATGTCAATGTGTCCTTGGGCAAGACACTTAACCCCAGCATTGCTCCTGTCGCTGTGACTACAGTGTGAATGTTAGTTACTGATGGGCAGGTGCTACTGTGTATGGTCCTACCATCAGTATGAATGTGTGAGAATGAGTGAACGATGTCATGTAGTGTTTAAAGTGCTTTGAGTGGCCGGAAGTTTTGAAAAGCGCTATACAAGTACAGTCCATTTACCATTACACTGGAATCAGAGGGTAGATTTAGTATGAACTATTTTGTAGAGATGAACAGAACATACCATGTGTGAAAAACAACTGTATCAGTAGTGCTGCATGCTGGGTGTGAGATTGAGTGTGTGTAGGGGTTTTGAAGGTGCAAGATTAAACAATAAGTTGTGTCTCCAGTCTGTGGTTTTCCCAAATAAGTCAGATTTTTAAATATTAATCCAGGCAATCTTTTCTTTTTCTCCCTGAAATATTTAGTTCCACCAATTAAAGGATTTACATTTTGCTGGTGTTGTGCTCCACAACGGCTTACTCTGCGAGCGAGTGAGGCAAGTTCTGAGTACGCTAGAGCAGTGGTGTCAAACTCAATCACAGACGGACAAAATTAAAAACTGCCATAAACATCAAGATTTACGATACTTACGATACCAGAATTCAATACAATACCCGGTGCCTCCTTCACCAAAGAAGTCACTAGATTTGTTGCAAGTAGTCGTTGCAGTGCCTTCTGGGACTTAATCAGCCATGTGCGTCCTATTGACCGGATATTATGATATTTACTTGCGGGCCAGATATAACTGTACCGGCCGGCTGATGGGGGTTGGTGACTGGCCGGTAGTAGTAGCGGCGACCAAACCAACAACAGTGCTGCCGTAAGGGCGAGAAACAACAAGCCTCTCATCTGTCAGAAGTCAGCCTGGGTTGCTTTGGAATTAAATTAAATGCGCCCGTTAGTAAGCAAGGATCGATAATTGGTATCAGCATTAGTTTCGGTAGGCCGTGCATGGGTGACGTGACTGTTAGAGGGTTGGCTAACAACACCCCCGAACTGTTACATTATTGGACGATAAAGTACAGCCTAAATATACCTTAAATATACCATACAGAACACTGTCAGCATGGATTATGCAGATTATGATGAACATTATTGGTCTATTGCTGTTCACCTAAAAGATCTCAGGGCTACCAAGCTTTTAACCTTTCATATAGCAATGATGTCATTCTGTGTGCAGATATGCTACCATGGGGGGAGTGAGACGGACCCAGACCAGAGAGACAAGCCGACAAACCGGTCCGATATAGACATCCTCCAACGCTGCGTTGCCCGCTGTTTTCCGGGCCTGGTCCCTGAACCTGCTGTGGTGGAGAGTTGCTTGTACACCGTCAGTATACACACTCCACATCATAGTACACCAAATATTGAGATTTTACAGTGTTTTATTGACCCAAAGGCAGAATTTGGGCAGAAAATACTTATAATCAGAGTTCAGAGTTCATTGTGTGTTCTGCACTTGAGTCTTTTATCCAGTTAAATACATTTTCTGCAATGACTTTGAGAAAGAGCGTTTTTGTCTTTGTCTAATAATTCTCAGTTTGCTATTCATGTCACCACATGCTGGAATTAAGAGGTAGAAGAAAGAATACTGTATTGCTCTTGACTAAATATGCACAAGCTGAATTGCTTTCATAGAACAAAAGCATTAGTCGAGGCAGGCATACACCAACTTCGCCCTGTGGTTCCAAATCATCAAATTTTTATCTGTCCCTTATATTTTTCTTTTACAGCTCACGCCAGACCATCATTTTGTGTTGGACTGTCACCCGTCCCACAGCAACATTGTATTCGGAGCTGGATTCTCAGGTACGTTCCAATACAACGCAAAATATTGTGAGCCAAAGACTCCTGCACATTCTTGTTTAAACCCACTTTTAGGAGGCAGCAAGTTTCCCTGAAAAACAGAGGAGCGCTTACACGTGCAGTTTCTGTACAAACCGTGGAATACATAATTAGGCACACTTTTTGGGAAAACTCCCACTTTTCCTCTTTCATCCCCATGAATGCATATGCATGGGATGGAAAAACACAATTTTTCATTTCAGTTTCGGTGCTGCATGTTTGTACATACCTTGCCATGCACGTTGAGAAACAAATGCGTCTGAAGTGGGCACAAAAGTGTTAGTACATGAGGCCTTGAATGTGAAAAAAATTATAATATTCACAAATTCCAAAAAATAGCTGAGGTTCGACATCCATACTTTACCTATTCTTTTTAAAAGATGCCACCATACTATTGGGTTGCACATTTTCCAGTTGGATGATTACATTACAGAAAAAATTTATAATATTCACAAATCCCAAAAAATAGCTGAGGTTCGACATCCATACTTTACCTATTCTTTTTAAAAGATGCCACCATACTATTGGGTTGCACATTTTCCAGTTGGATGATTACATTACAGGCAATAAAGTCTTAAACTGTTAATTACAATAATATTACTATAGTGTGCATTCCTGGAGACTAGAGCTGCAACTAACGATTATTTTAATAATCGATTCATCTGTCGATTATTTGTTCGATTAATCGATGAATCTGGTAAAAAAATAAAAAATGTAAAAACATTAATTTCCAACCCTTTATTGAAAAATAGAACTGACTGTGCACTTTCTAAATATGTTTTGCACTAACAGATTGCTCCTTGAACATCCCTAAGTAAGCTAATAAAATGGACTAACACAAAAAACATACATACATCGCATGATGTATACTTTACAGCTGCCAAATTAAATATATTAGGCACAAAATCATGAATCATCCCCGTGGTGCTCCCGTGCCAGGCCATGTCGCTTTTGCATACCTTACAATCAGACATGTCAACCCTCCCGAATTTCAAAGCCCCTCCCGAAAATATCCCGGACCGACCTTTCTCCTGATTTCCACCCGGACATCAATATTGCTGCACCACCCGTCACTGGGCGCGCTGTTTCAGACCGAACAATAATAAAGGTTAGACCTTGAAGTCGAGCGCGGCGATTAGAACGTAAAACTACTGGCGCTGCAAAGAAAACCGCAGCACCCCCCCCCCCCCCCCCCCCCGTTGCCCGCTAGGACCCGCACCCCCCGTTTCAGTGTAAAATATTTAGATCGCATTGGCTTCTCTTCCTCCGCATGTTTCAGAACAGTAGTACGGGTCTCTCCGATGTTCTGCTGCGCGAGCGCTCAACTTTTTTTTTCTCAGCTCTGCGCAGCGCGCGCAACTTTCTTTTAATACTCAAAGATAATAGTCGCGCGACACAACGAATCGATAATGAAATTCGTTGCCAACGCTTTTAATAATCGATTTTAATCGATTTCATCGATTCGTTGTTGCAGCCCTACTGGAGACGATACGTTTTGCTCACCTTATGTACTGCTCATTCTCCAGTTAAAATGCTGAGAGCCTAGTGGAGCATAGCGTAGAGGTTCTCCCAAATACTGAAAATGTTGCCTTCCTCGTCCTTCACGACATGCATTTGTCTTCAAAGCTCAATACAAGTGCCTCAAAGCAAGAATTGGGGAGGTTGCCATAGCTACTCAGTCCCCTCGTGGGCTTAGCAATCTATTGAGGTTTCCCTCATTCTCTGGCGAGATGAAAATTCACATGGCCAAACTGTCGAAGCCAAGCTTTTATGACTTCAAAGCCATGCAGAATCTACGGCAGCTCCAAGACCTTTGTCTGTATGGGCCGCCATTTGTATAATGTTGCACTTTCTAAAATCCTGTGCAGTTTTCGTACATTTAGCAATATCATATGAATAAAAAATGCAAGACAATATTCACATGTCACTTTTTCAAACATTTAGAGACAAAATCATGTAAATACATGCAACAACTTTTCCAAGTACAATGTTTGACAGTAACACAAAGTAGTTAAATAATAAATGTATATATACATGTTATATATACATGTTAAATATGAACTTAAATTTTAAATATAAATCAAAATGTTAAATGTAAATCTAAATGTTAAAATCTAAGCTAAATGTACAAAAACTGCGCAGGATTTTAGATATGGGGCGCCGTTTGTAAAATGTTGCACGTTCTAACAATTAGATTTAACATTTAGATTTAACATTTAAAATTTACATTTAGATTTAACATTTATATATATAACATTTAACATTTAAATATATATTTAACATTTACATTTAGATTTAACATTTACATTTAGATTTAGATTTAACATTTATATTTATATTTAACATTTATATATAACATTTAACATTTGGATTTATATTTAACATTTACATTTAGCATTTACAAACGGCGCCCCATATTTAGAACGTGCAACATTTTACAAACGCCACCCCATATGTCTGATGGCGATGTGCAGCATTCCTCAAACCCTGTTGACATTCTCTATTTGCCTCACAGACCTTAGCAACAAGGACCATCAGACATTTTGAAAATACACACTCTCTCATCTCACTCCTGGGCTTGAGCACATGAAGTCATTACGCAGAGAAAAAAAAATCACTCTTAATTTAGCATTTGGTCCCGGTTCACTAAAGTGAATAAATTCTCAGTGACAGGCATTGCAACAGCTTTACTCTTCGTATATGTATGCACTCATGTGGGGCTCGAACCCATCGACTGACTCAGACAAAAGCCCAGAGATGCTGGTTAACTCCAAGGTGGATTTGCTCACATTAAGGTGTTGTTTCATGAATTGATGTTCTGCATATGTTTGCTCACTGTAATGACTTCTCTTCTCCAGGCCATGGCTTCAAGTTCGGACCAATAATTGGAAAACTACTCTCTGAGCTTGTCCTGGGAGAAGTGCCCTCCTATGACCTTTCACCTTTTCGAATCAGACGTTTCCAGGATAACACCAAATCAGCATTATAGAGCTGGGGCTGGATACCAAGGGCATCAACAGATCACCCAAAGTCTTATTTCATTGTGGCAGATGTATGATTTAATATTGTCATGTCAATTCAGCCCTGTTGTTAAACACAACCACACCACTGTCCTCCCCTTCATTTGATCTATGTGTATTGTCAGTTTCACATGGTGTAATCGTCTTTCTAGCTGTGGTGGGTCATCAAAATCAGTGTATACACACAGAGACATCTTTATTCTATGCCAAAATAGTCTTAAAGGACTAGTAAACAGGTTTATTGGCAGATGTCACTAACTGGCAGAATGCGGTCCGGATCCGGACAAAGAACCTCTTCACATTTTAGTTGAAGACCCCTTGCTCTCTACTGTACTGATTGATTGTTGAAGCAAACCGCCAAGACTTGATGAGCAGTAAAACTTTCTGATGTTAAACTTTTCTTATAAGTACCAAGTTCATTGTACCCCTCAAAGTCAATTGTCTGGTTATTTGGTTTCTCTGGATGGAATTGCTCTGGTATCCAACACCAACGTGAAGAATCTTTGAAGTCTCTTCAACCAGGATGTGTCCTTTAATCCTCAGATAAAACAGACTTCAAGAACTGCCCTGTTTCCCTTATGTAATGTATAAGAAATTTGGCACTTCTTTTCTGAAAATGATTGAGAACTGCATTTTTGATTTTGTGATTTATAAAGTGAGATGAATTGAATTGCATAAAGGGTCCTGTTTGCAGTGACTGCGTAACCGTAGTAAGGGTGTATGTTTTGACCTAGTCTGAGATGTAGTATCAGTACATACTGCGAAATACATAATTAGCTGCACTTTACACATGCCATCCCATCTCTTTATGGGAAATTCCCACTTTCCCCTTAACCCCATAAATGCATATGAATGACACGGAAAAGCGCAATTTGCCATTTTTAGTTTCCGCCACCGGCAGTCTGCTCTTTTACCTCAGTGCGGCTTGTTTGTACATACTGTTCCTCCACAGAAGGTGAATCAGTTTGGTCCTGATGTTCGTGGAGGGGCTCCCGGCCCGGACGGCGGCGTGGGTCTGGTATCACCGCCCACCGACACTGGAGGCAGCCGTCACCCTGGCAGAGGACCACCTGCCAGGAGTGCTGGAGGTGCGGGCGGCCCGGCCACCTACGGAAGAAACAATAAAAACCTATTGTGATACTCTATCCTGGCTCCGAGCCCCTTTGTCCGCACGACGCACCCACCTTACAGTATACATTACAGTTTTTCTCCATTGGTTTGGCTCATTTTTTGAAACAGAAATGACATTCTCAAAACAACATGGACAGACCTCCAAACAACTTAGCAATTTCTCAATACAGAATTGAATTTCTCATTCATTTGGTTAAATTGTAAATGTCTAAGTACATGTCTCAATGTCTCAGTACATCTTTGCAAATGATTAAGTACATGTAGCCTACGTTTAGCACAATTTCCAAGTGAATAGATCTTGTTGATCTAAACTGATTGTTGATTCTCAGTCTAATTGTTTTTCGCTCCAAAACGTCTCAGCGTAATTTCATTGTATAAGTCATCACATGCACAATAGTCTGTTCAATTGTCAAAATTACTCAAGAACATAATACCATGAATAACATTTGATAAATTCACAGTATTACAACAATTGACAGTCAGGTGAAACTAGAACTTTATTTTATCTATTCTTTGACCGTCTTTATTTACAGCACTGTAGTATGCATATAATTTACATTGGATTTTGTTTCTGTGTTTATTTTACAGTATATTATGCTGCTTTTTACTTTGATGGATGGAAGTTATTTTATGTTTGTGAATGATAATTGCAATTACAATTTCCGGTAGCATGAGTGCAATGTGTGATGTCAAACCTTGGAGGCTAATCTTACCCTAAAATCCTTTTTTATTCTGTTAGCTAGACAAAAAAACCAGTACAGTAACCATTGTCAATGAAGGACTGGGCTAAGACTGGTGGACATGAGGGATTTCAATGGTCCTCTGCCATAGTGACAAAACAACTAAACATTTTGACCTGCAGTGTTTAAACAATGACAAAAGGACTTTTCATTTTGGGGGCACTGACTGTTTGTATGAGAAAAGGAATTCGTTGTGACTGATGAGTTGTCTGTTTTGGGAGAGATATGACCTTTTGCAGGTGTGCCATAGTGTTTTGCTAAACCATCTAGGTTATTTTGGCAAATGTATTTAAAGCTTTGAGAATGTCGTTTTTTCGAGAGATAGATGAGCCACAGCAATTGAGAAGGAAGTTTTCATTTGGGGGCACTGACTATTTTTATGAGAAAATGATTTGGTTTTGAAGCTTGAGTTAACTGTTTTGGGTGAGATATGACCTTTTGAAGGTGATCTATGTAGTTGTGCTGAACCATATAAGCTATTTTACCAAATGCATTAAGAGCTTTAAGAATGTAATTTCTGTTTCAAGAATTGAGCCAAAGCAATGGAGAAAAACTGTATTCTGTTAGCTAGACAAAAAAAACAGTACAGTAACCATTGTCAATGAAGGACTGGGCTAAGACTGGTGGACATGAGGGATTTCAATGGTCCTCTGCCATAGTGACAAAACAACTAAACATTTTGACCTGCAGTGTTTAAACAATGACAAAAGGACTTTTCATTTTGGGGGCACTGACTATTTGTATGAGAAAAGGAATTCGTTGTGACTGATGAGTTGTCTGTTTTGGGAGAGATATGACATTTTGCAGGTGTGCCATAGTGTTTTGCTAAACCATCTAGGTTATTTTGGCAAATGTATTTAAAGCTTTGAGAATGTCGTTTTTTCGAGAGATAGATGAGCCACAGCAATCGAGAAGGAAGTTTTCAATTGGGGCCACTGACTATTTTTATGAGAAAATGATTTGGTTTTGAAGCTTGAGTTAACTGTTTTGGGTGAGATATGACCTTTTGAAGGTGATCTATGTAGTTGTGCTGAACCATATAGGCTATTTTACCAAATGCATTAAGAGCTTTGAGAATGTAATTTCTGTTTCAAGAATTAGGCCAAACCAATGGAGAAAAACTGTAAGTGCACAAATAGTTTGCGCTACTGCCCTTTGAAAAGGACAGTTTTTGTGAGCTTCTGTCTCACACTGTCTTTCTGCAAGCTAAGCGTTGACATTTTCGCAATGTGGTGCAGCCTTAGCTTGAAGAAGAGGGACACAACCAGAGTCAAGAGTGTCACTTTAGAGTAGAGGGCAGCCATGAAACACACAGCTACGCTGCAATGTTAAGCGTTTCTCAAAACGTGAAGCTACAATTTAAACATCGGCATCAGCACAAATCCGTCAAGAATTCAGCAAGTTACGAGCATTTTAGTTGGCGTATGTCACTCACCTTCCGTCCACAGCAGCAGGGAGCAGCAGCGCAGTCTCCTGACCCAAGATGGCCGCCAAGTGCCGACACAGCTGACTCCGCCTTGAGCCATCTAGCCTTTCTATACATGTCTATGATCCTGCTCCCATAGACATGTATAGAAAGGCTAAAATGCTCGTAACTTGCTAAATTCTTGACGGATTTACAAACGGTTTGGTTTATTACAAACCCTATTAACGTGGCTATGATTTGTGCTGATGCCGATGTTTAAATCTATAATTTTTCACAAGTATGTAGTTAAATAGCCGCATCCCTGACGTTTATGACACACCAAGCCGTTTGAAAATCGGTTGAAAATTGAGCAACATATAGTTATTTCAGCACTACATGCACAATAGACTTTAATGTTATAACTGGACGAGCGGTCCTGTCCTAAGATGGCCGCCGTGTGACGTCGTCGGGTCCCATTGGCTCTCAGCGCCGGTAAGCCATCTAGCCTTTCTATACATGTCTATGAGCAGGATCGTCTGTTCTTGTGAGAGCCAAATATCCCAGAATGCATTTCACCTTAGCAACAGGCAACAAAATAAACACAACTGTATGTCGAAGTTTATAAATACTACTATATTTAAGTAGCGTAATGTAATTTTATGACTGAAGTTAGTTGTTAAAGCAACTTTTCTGCAGTCGGTTTGTCAACATTCAGCCTTTGTAAAAATTTGCTCCGTGGATGTGGGAGATGTGAGGTGTTTTTAACGGACTGTCAGACCCTTCAGCACCGGAAGATCAGCTCATCTCACCCCGCAGAGAGCAGCCTGTTTTCGGCGAGTCTTCTGTGAATTGCCCCGCTGGTTTTCACGTCTCCGTAGCGGTTATACATGAGATTGTACTATAACGAGTCTTCATAAGTTTTAATGTGGTGTCAGAGACTGATGTTCACCAGTTACGTCTGTTTGAGGACAGAGTTTAGATTCATAACTTCATGTCTAAATGTAACTTATTGTAACGTATTGTGACGTATTGTCTGTATCCGCAGAGTGCAGCTTGTTATTGTCCATCATTGTGCATTAAAACTAACGATGTTTTAACTAGAAAATGCATTTCCTGCTGAAAATGCGTTGGAATGCAGAAAGCTAAAATTAATTTCAAAAAGTTGCTTAAAGTACAGAAATGAAAGAAGCTGAAATTATTCTAAACATTGCTGAAAGAATAGAAAAAGCTGAAATACATTTAAAAAATGCTGAAAATACAGAAATGAGAAAAGCTGAAATAAACTTGAAAGAATTGCAAAAAAACAGAAATGGGGGAAGCTTCTATGAATTTGAAAAAATACAGAATAAAACCTGAAATTAATTTAAACATTGCTGAAAATAGGAATGTCTGAGAATGAAAAAATACATTTTTTTAGTAATATAAGGTTTAGTACTAGGTATAGTTGTAATTGTGGTACTAGCAGTAGAAGAAGTAAGTACTAGGTGTACTAGTATTTGAAAGCAATTGTGGTGTACCTATGGTTGAGGTACAGATAATCATTGAGGCTTTTATTTTGAAATAATTGAATTGGGTGAGGGGGGGGGTTGGGAGACAGAATGTTTGTTATTCAAACCAAATGGACTTGGTCAAATAGATTTGTACAGCGCTCTTCTAGTCTTCTGACCACTTCCGCTTTGCAGGACAAGTTCAGTGGGACAAAGACGTCCTCAGAGAAGGACGACTCAGATTTCACATCTCCAGACTCCAGACTAATGACTCTGGGCTGTACTGGTGTGAAGTGGACACAAGTTATAGGAGTAACTTTAAGGAATGTCACCTCAACTTCACTGGTAAGTTAAACTTACTCAACGCTTTGCATTAATAAAACAGATTTGTTAGGTCTCTCAGTGAAGGATCGACCCAAACCTGAGACAAGTGATAGAAGTCTGAGAGGAGATCCTCGGGGAAGGATCGGCTTCTACTCTGCACTGGGACTAGCAGCAGCTCTACTGGTTGTTTATTTATTTTCTCTCTGCATTGCCAAAGATATTAGTGATCAGCAGAACAAACGATTCATCAGAACCACCTTTCAAGTTATTGATCCATTAAGTGTTTGTGAAGAAACAGTCTGATGTGTTTGACTGAAGTCCAGCTGAGACACATCTGGATCTTTGGATGTCTCATGGATCAACAGCAGCATGAAGGTATCCGTGAAGTCTACAGAGACAATTGTGACTCACGAAGTCCAGCTGGTGAACGCTTTAGTTTCATCAGGACCAAACTGGTTCACCTTCTGGTAGGACTTCTGACATCAGAGTATGAATGTAAGTCAATGGTGACATGAAGTGAAGGGGCGACTGCGGGTGCAGAGTCCAATCAGAGGATCGCTGGTTTGATGCAGGTCCTGCTGACCGCGTTTTGATAAGTGTGTCTTGGCAAGTTTATTCAACTTATTTGTATTTTTGTTGGAATGCTGCATTTTTTTTAATGGTGGTTTCAGTCTGGACGTGACGTATGTCTCCTCTGTGCTCTGACTGCAGCTGGACTGCTGCAAGCCGCGAGGTTCCAGTGAGACTCGCTAAGGACAGTAACTGCAAAACTATACATGCTTTCACAAATAACGGATACGCTTGCTGGATTTGTCGCTAGTTGTTTTTGACAAAAAGTCACCAAGAGGGTTTGGAAAGTCAATTTACCCAACAACAAAGCTACAGCTTTTAAGCAGAGCCCGTTTTGGGAGATATAGATACTAGTTATTTACAATAACCGCAAATGCGTAATCAATGTGGAATGTGGACTTTCTGTCAAGAGTCAACACATCAGGAGAAAACGGGTCAGAGACTCAGAGAGTCTGCACAACTTCGCTCACAGATTCACCTAATTTACAAAAAAAAGTAAATAAATGAGGGCGTCGCATAATCGTGGTCCAGTTTGTGTATTTCCGGTAACAAGTTGTGTGAAAGATCGATAGATATGTATCTGTGAAAGGATCGGCCTCTACTGGGCCTAGCAGCAGCTCTACTGGTCATTCGTTTGTTTTCTCTCTGCATTGCAAAAAGTCTTCTGCTTGGTAAAGCATTAAAATTAGGAGGCTGGAACACATCATGTTCGCACATGGTGGCTCATTACATGAAATGAGGAGCATTAAATACATCTTTAATAACTTAGATTAAAAACATGAACACAGGTAAATATAATGCATTCTGCCGCCTACTGGTTGAAATGTGAACACGTTTACACTGAGTCTCATTGAATTGTCTCTGCGGTTACTGAAGCAACACAGAAAACATGGGGAAGAGGGTGCTCTGGTCAGATGAGACGAAAAATTAACATTTTGGCTCGAATGACAAACGCTGAATGTGGTAGACACCAAACACACCGACCCAACAGGGAAACACGGAGGTCATCATGACATAGTTTTACATTCTATATTTGACCTATTTACAAGTAGATGGAAGAAAGCACAGCGCTGCGCTGCCACCCACTGGGCATAGACAGCACCACACAGAAATGTAAATGTGTTTCAAATTAATAAAAATGAACACAAATGTGACCATACATTGTGTGTGCTTCACAATAACTTACTGTTTTCAAAAAAGTAATAAAATAGTACCTTTTAGTCTATTTTTAATTGTCATTATGTATTACTTTGTGATCAACGAACAACAATGAAAACATTGAATCCAAAAAAATGATAAATCTGCTAATTGACCATTAAAAAGAAGTTTAAAGGTCAACTTGTGAGTTAAAACGGGACAGAAATAAAGACAACCACACTGGCGGAATGAGTATAGCAGCCGTTTATTAAATGTTTAATTACTGTACACGCCAAGAACATGGCAAACATTACACTGTCAATCAACTAAACCAACATGCTCGCCGCCTGTGGTACACGTTCACATTTATGTGTGATGTGGCCATCTTTACAGTAAATATTAATGTCCGTCACGACCTCTGATGAACATTTTTCACACCAGTGATGTCACACCTAGAATAAAACAAACAGGAGGTCAACATGATAACCACTAAAATCGTGTCAAAATCATTGTTGTTTTAAATGTATGTTTAACGAGTTGCTGCATCTCCTCAGGAGAAGTAGACAAGTACAAAAAGATCAGTTCCTGATCATGTGAAGTGTTCAGGGAGAATCACATACAGTTTGATGAGAGAAGATTATTCTGTAATGGTGCGCATAGCATGCTTAGGAGTAGTATTATGTGGCTGTCGGCATCCTTCACGACACACTCACCCCGGGAGAACTTGCACTGCTTGAGCGCCTCGTTGAAGCCCTCGCACAAACTCAGGTCCGTCTGGTTGGTGGCGCAGTCAAGGAACTGTTTGACCTCGTAGTGACATGGGCCTGGCTGGCCTGGGGCAGACCGGGGGGGCTCCTCGAATTGTACAAGCAAAGAAAGAAACGCATTACACATTGTGTCACAAATTAACCTGTTTCCAAAGTAATCCATAAATAAACAGCTCAAAAAAAGAAAACGTTTTGTGGAAGACCTCCCAATAAGGAGAGAGCGGACGTGTCCAAGTGCAGCTCTGTTCAGTTATCCAGCCATCTTTATCCTGTCTGCTTATTCTCCACCTCTTACCTGGTATGTAGGCTTGGCCGGCTCGGCGTTGCTGCTTCCACCGCTGGATCCCGAAAGGGCGCCGACAAGGAGGTGGCCCGCAACCGAGCCCGCCGCCACTCCAGCAGCTGTGGTCGCCATCTGGGCCATGAGGCCCGGACCCTGGGACTGAGCTGGAGCCGGGGCCATCGCAGCAGGAGGTGGATGAGCGGGGGCTGGCGCATGGGAAATAGCCGGGCTACAAATGTGGCAAAGAAACAGTCAATATAGGATGCATTTGAGATCCTCCACAGGTTACTGGGAAACATTTCTGTCCGTTCAAATGCAGCAGTATAAATGATGCCTTCATACACACCAGTGGTATGAAGCAGTGAGAGTAGAGGTCTATCACATGGGCACCAGACAGTAATGCCGTACTAAGGTAGCCAATGCTGGTGATTGTTAGTTGGTAACTTCCTCATACAAAAGAAATTGCATGGCAAGAGGTCATTAGTCATTGTTGGAAACAACAACAAAAAACTTTTGCCAAGTTAAGCAAAAATAGTTATAAATTGTTTTCATTTTTCTTCTTCTTAAAAAGGTGACATTAGTAGCCCTGCTGACATTCAATTGATAAACGACTGTATCATTTGGTCCGAGGGAGTTGAGTTGCAAGTTACATTTCTGTTCCATTAAACACCCTAAACTGTCAAAAAAGTGTGTTGCCGTTATGTTATGTTATCTCCATACAAAGGAGTTTACATCATCTGAGATATGACAACAATAATCTGACTTCCTAGAGTTTCTAGATTGACATCAAACTTTTTAGGCCACGCTGTCGATGTGGTATCTGTTAAAAGGGTTACAAAGCACTGACGAAACACCACACGACGAGTCCGTTTCTGTTACCTGGCTGGCGCGGAGTGGTGGCTGCGGCTTCCTCGGGCCATCTCGGAGGTCAATGCAAGCTTTAGTGACGACCTGGACTAAAGAACGGGATCTGCCCTTCGTTGCTTCCAGAAACGTGCCTTTTCGTAACGGACTGCTGCCCCGCGGTCAGATGACAGCAGCTGTGCGCGCGCACACGTGCCACTGACCTTGTGCGGTTTTGCTCAAGGGTTTGACGCCCCCGGCTGCGTGCACACATGTCGTCAGACTTAAAACACGGATTCCCACAATGCATTTGCTTCCGCTGTGGGTCGAGCACTGCAGCCGTCGGGGACACACCGCCACCTGTTGGACTGGAGGGCTTCTGTACTTAAACAGTCTGGCAGTGGTTAAAGTAGTGGTACTTGATTATTTCTATTTTACGCCGCTTTGTACTCCACTACATCCCAGAGACATCTACTAACTTCACTACATTTATCTTACAACTTTAGTCTATCTGCGGATTATTTAAAGCAAATACGAATAAACAAATAAAGTATGATGTATTAGTATACATAAAATTAGCCAACATTAATTAATTAAACTGCACATTGTCTTTTAGAAAATAGAAAATACAATTTTATTTTTCTGTCATTATCTACATGCCTGTAGTTTTGCATTCAGTGGAGTTAGCCTGCAGGGGGCGGTATTGCTCCGTAAGATGACACAAGTATTTCACACAGTTGCAATCAAAAGGCCTGCAACACACATTTATTGAGTAAGAGAAACAAGCAGTAGGCCACACAACAACACCATCCTCATTATTGTGCCATCCGCTATTCTGCTTTCAATTTAACTCATTCCTTGATGCGTTTTATTTTTGTTTGTTTTTTAAAGAAAACCAGTCATTTAATGCAGCCACAAAAACCCACAACTAAATATGTTCTCTCTCTCGGTCTCTCTCTCTCTCTCTTGAAGGAGCCGGTCTTCCTGCTTTGAGTTCCCAGAGTTCCCGGCTACTGGCAACAGAATGCTGGGAATATCCGGAGAGGAAGTGGAAGTGACATCACAGCGTTGACCTTCCGTACCAAGCCATATCACCTGGCGCTGCCTGTAGGAGAGCTACCAAACACAATCACACACACACACACACACACACACACACACACACAGGAACAACAATAGGCAAAAACACATACTTCTCTCTTTTACTCGGCACAAACACATTCACAAACAGTATTGACACACTTCAATTTGCTCTCTAGGAGAAGAGAAATGGTGAGAGAGGAAAAATTCCCACGAAGAAAGAGAGGAAGCGATAATAAAAGTGCAGAGAACGCTGCATATGGCGCCTGAGTTGACCACAAGCTTGAAAACCCCCACCACGCTTCAGACGGTTCCTCATCATCAGCTCTGTCTGTCTTTCTACTTATTTACCAGCTTCTACTGGATGGCCATCTATGTTGATTGGCACTTCAACATCTTTATTCAGTTGACCCCACAGTGTATTGTGCTGTTCACAACTCTTTAATTTTCTTTCTGGATGAATATTTGGACCATGTACATTTACTGAAGCTTTGGTACAGTTTGAAGGCCCAGTGTGTCACATGTCAGAGTTGTCAGCAGTTCCTAATCAAAGGGCATTTCCCCCCTTAACTTCTTTATTTAAATAAACGCTTGAGTCAAGTCATCCCTCATTTTACATTAAAAGCAAAAGCCATATTAAGCCATTTCTGTCCAACCACGGGAACCCTCCCACAGATGCTTTATCATCTGTCCGACCTACAAGCAGAGAGGAGCCAGACACGCCGAACCACGTGCAACACACGTTGCACACAGATGGGAGCTTTAAAAATAACAGGGACTGTAGTGGTGACATTTGCTGAGTTTAGAGGGTGTCTCAGAGGTTACATTCTTTAGGAGCAACGGGTGGAAAACACATAAATAAAACCTGTGCACACCTCAGATACGATATGGAAAGAGCAGGATGGACCGAAAAAGACAGTGATGTCTTCAGGGGAGGTGTGGACAAAAGAAGAGAGAGATGGGGGGAGGGGGAAGGGGGGAGTAAATAGATGCCAGGAAAGAAAGGGAGAAAGAAAGAACATGCAGAAGCCAAATCAGGCAGAGCGGGAGGAGGGATGAGTAGTGATGGGGTGAAGGGGGAGGAAGGGAGGGAGGGAGGGAAAGGGAGAGACAGCGTGTGTGTGGTGGCGACGTCATTATGCACGATGACAAAAGAAGAAGGGATTCTCTGGTCAGCTGCTGCTGCTGCTGCCACTGTCTATTGTCCTGTCGACGGAGGACCCCCCCCCCCCCCCTCCACACGCACACACACACACACATTTTACTCTCTCCGTCTCTCCTCTTGTGTCGGACATCACTTTCTTTCCTTCTTCAAGTTCAACTCTGATTACACGGCCGACCAACTGGCACCCCCCGACATTTAAAGATCCCGCTCGCCCCCTCCCCTGAAGCCCAGCTGTGTCATCTGGGTGTTTTTCAGTAGGTCTGAGATCCAACAGATGTTGGCTTCCAAAATACCAAATCCAGAAACATTCTGCAAAGAAGTTCAGGTGGGTAAAGAAAGCAAGAAAATAAGCCTTTGTCCCTGAAGCAGAAGTTAAAGTCCAGTTGAAAAGTCATCAAGTGAAAATATTGGTTTTAAAGACTATTTCATATAGAATATATATCTTATATCCCAGACTATATCCATATTCTACCATCTCTTGGGCTGCCAGTGCTGCTGTGAAGTTAAAATTTAGGAAACAAGATGCATATTACATACAATTTAAATGCCATATACTCCTGACGAGCATAGTAGCAAATAATAGGGCACGCTTAAAAACAAGGAAATAAATCACCCCTAACCTGAAGGCTTGATTATTTTTGTTGAATATTAATGCTAGAAAAACTAATTTAGCTAAAACAAACACCATTTCAGTCAGGCCACAAACTGCTAAGCCAGCAAAGGTAAAAAGGTAATGAAAATACTTCATCTAAGCTAACATTGGCTGGCAGTGGAAAGTCTCCTGCACAAATGCTCCAGGTGAATTGAGTAAATGTTCATGTGTCAAAAGTAAAATGATCTTTCTCTGTAAAACAATGTAGGCGAGAGTTCGATCGATGTAACTACAAGGGAAGCCAGATTCCCATGAACAGAACATGTGAAAATACAGCTGGAAAGTTTGGGAAATTACAGAAAACTTCTCATGAATTCTAACGAATAGTAAAAGAGTTACAAAACAACCCCTTCACCTACCGGCACACATGATGTCTTGAAAGAAAGCAAATCACAATAATATTGTTAATTGTTATCTATGTAATCTATGAAACATAAATCTAATAAAGCTGCCATTTGAAATCAATGTCTTACTTGTAAATAGCGGTCATCCAAACTTTACTTTAGCAAATGCAGTTTCAGTATTACAAAGTTCTTTGTTTCTTTAAATAGAAATGCATGAAAAAACTGCTCAATTAAACGAACAAGAGTGCTTGTAATTAGTAGTTTTCCACCCATGGAGACGTTTTATTGTAATAAAGAGGCATGTTTTATAAGAAGAAGCAATAAATTCAGCCCAATAATAGGAGCGGGTATGAGGCCCCTTTCTTCCCTTTGTGAGGGAGGCGTGTATGTATGCGCCTCACGTAGTCGCCAAAGGTGCCCAGCTCTGCATCATCATCCATCCACCTCCCCCGGTGTTTCTCGCGCTGTGCACCACTCCTCACGTTGAGTAAGAATATTAAAGTGTGTTTGTGTTCGTGTGAAGTCAGTGTGACTTCATAAATGCTTACAAGTCCTTTTTGTGGGTGTGTGTGTGTGTGTGTGTGTGTGTGTGTGTCTTCGTTTCTGCTTTCAAATCAATCCGGAGCAAATGACCCTTGACCAACTGACCTCAAGAATATTCAATCGTCCACTGTCTCCGCACAGTGTGTGACTCTCTGGTCCATTCTGCTTTGATTGACCTCTCATTGACACGCGCACACATACACACTGGCGGACAGACACAATAGGAGACCCGGCACATTCCTTTCCCCAGGTGGCATAAAGGACACAGCCGGATCAATGGCCTAATGGGCTCCAAACCAATGGCCGACGATCATTAACCCCCGACGAGTGTCCCTGGCCAGACTATTGTGTGACCACCGTGTGTGCGTATGCAGACTATTGTGTGAAAGGGGTTTTTTTCTGCCGTGTGTAGCTGGTTAACTGCTGGATGAGGGGTCTAAGTTAGGGCATTAGATGGTGACAACATGTGTTGTATTGACCTGAAAACATTAACATGTGCTGAACAAGGTGTCCCACATGGAATTGATGGACAGACAGTGATGGTTTTTAACACAGTGGATTTGCCAAAGTAATCCAGTAGTATTTTCATTCCTTGTTACTTTGTACTTGTCCTCGGCTACATCTCAGAAGAAAATATTTTTGTATTCGCCTAATTTATTTAACAGCAAAAGTTTAGCCATGTTAAAAATAATAAGTAGTGCTAATACAGTGATACAAAGATATGATACTCTTTTTTGCATGCTGTCACCTTGCTTTTTTTGATGCTCTTAATTATTACTTTGAATACAGGGTTGTTACTCAAATATGATTTTCTTCATATTATGGTGTTATTACTTTTAACTTTATAAATACTCAAAGTTATTAAACGCCCGTACACATTGGGCATTTGCAATAACGCCACTCCTTAAAAAACATGACACATC
Source organism: Pungitius pungitius (assembly GCF_949316345.1). Taxonomy (NCBI): domain Eukaryota; kingdom Metazoa; phylum Chordata; class Actinopteri; order Perciformes; family Gasterosteidae; genus Pungitius; species Pungitius pungitius. Next base: position 8,645,573 of record NC_084917.1, on the reverse strand, counting down.
ACAGTGAATAAGACAATCATCACAACTTTATTTCAAACCCTGAATCCCCTCCCCTCTGTTCATCACTTTACCCCAAACAGCTCTCAGATTTAACAGAAGCTCCGGCCCTTTCTCCTCGAGGCCTCCACTCCAATTCCACTGTCGATACAGCACCATGTGTGTGTGTGTGTGTGTGTGTGTGTGTGTGTGTGTGTGTGTGTGCGTGCGGAGGGCTGGTGGTGGGAGGACAATGGGCAGAAAGGGGGCTGGCTGAATGGGACCATTGAGTCTGCTCAGCCAAACAGAAAAGCATCTTCCATCTCACTTCAAACCCCACAGTTTCACCCTGTACAACCAGGCCTTTATCCTCCATAATTACTCCCTGACACACATGTGTAGGCACATGCCCGCACACACACATATACACATATGCATATTTATGAATATATAAATGACTGATTGAAGGCGCGGATCCCAAAAATAACACCAGGCCAGGCTGACTTTTGACAGTCTAAAAGTGTTGTGTTACTCTAGTGTTTACAACTCAATAATTTTACACAATAACTAAACCTTATGTTTCTAACATCCAGAATGTTTTATTTTGTAACAGGTTACATAGCTGTATGTTTTATATGTAAGTATGAAGATTTACTTAAAACTGAGTTTTGTCATAGAAATGTTGGAATGCTGGTAAATACACACTTATCATGGCCGTAAACAATAGCAAAACAATAGAAAAATGATACTCGTCGATAAGCTGGGATCAAAAATTATGTTTTCAGTCAAGGGAGTGAATGTCACATGATATTTCCATGTGTTGCAAATATATTGACATAATTCTATTCTGTCTGATTTTGCAACTAATTTATGCCTCCTTTTGTTGTGTAAACCATCTGGCTGATGAAGGCTGCAAAATGTTACCTGTTTCTAGTCAGTGACCCTCTAATGTTCTGCTCCCCTAAATTTGAAAGTTCACCTGCACCTCCCCTAAATGTATGATGAGGTGTCCGTGCTCTTCCAGCTAGACGGAAACCACCCAGGGCATATGGATTGATTTCCAACCCCACCCAAGCCTCATTTTCTTCCCTGTTATGGAAATAAAAAGCTGCAACAGATGTGTCACAATATGTATTAACAACCTAATTCACTGTAAGCCCTCTAACAAGAGGTATTATCGTAAACAGCCTGTCAGACAAAGCTGTGGGGCCCTGACTGAGAACATGCTGTCACAGAGTGCAGTATCACCGACAGGTTTTTGTCAGTGTTTCACTGGGCCGTTTAAACCCTACGAGCTCGTTAGCCTAGATCCACCCTGCGGCCAGCCGGCTCATTGTACATCCAGCACACTGAATCATTGTGTCGGAGGATAATCCATACGGGGTAATTGGTACACCCTATCATGCACCGTATGACGGCAGCAGGATTGAGATGAGGGTCGATCCATCCACGTACCTGCTTATGGAGTACTTTGGACGTGTATGAATGAATGAATCAATACATGCATCCATTCCTTCACACACAACCCTCGGGCCTTTGTCTCCCACCTGGCATGCAGCAGGTCCGTGTGTTGGAATGGCATATCTCTCTCTCTCTCACACACTGACACACACACACACACACAGACAAACAAAGGGTGCAGGCAGCAGGAGATGTGGTGTTGGAGTTCTATGTGCGTCAGGGTTGGGGGCCGGCTGGGTTGGGTGGGGTGGGGTGGGTGCGGGGTGGTGGAAGCTCCATATGGGCACCCCACCCCTTGTATCCCCTCTCTCCCTCCCTCCCCCTGCAAACAGGCAGATGTCAAATGGGACGTGCCTCCCTGGCAGGGCACAGGGTCACACTGCACAGGGGTAAATAACAGAACAGGAGGGACAGAGAGAGAGAGAGAGAGAGAGAGAGAGAGAGCAATGTCTTCTTGCCAACACCCCCCAAACCCTCCCCAAAACCCTCCAAAAGCGATGTGTACACATGCTATGAGAGAAAAGCTGCTGACACAAACATGCCAACACGCAGCCATAACCACTGGATCCAATAGGTCAAACTATTTTAACTTATGACTTTTAATAAATACAATTTTAGAATGATTTTCATGCGGAAGAAATATGCATTCAAAAGAATTGAACAGCCTCATTTCCACAAAAATAGAAAAAAAAGGATTAAAAAAGACTGTGTTTGGAGGTTTAGGTCCAATGATAAATTGTATGGTCTTTCTATTCCATTGTATTGTTTAGTATTATTTTTATTATTATTTATTATTATTTTTCCAAGTGACAGTCAAGTTGAAGCCAAATCTCTCATTTATTAAGTTTGCACTTCCTGCAGGGCTGTTCTAGCTTGATGTACCTAATAAATCAGTAACTTTCTACCTAAGTATACATCTCTTACTACCACACAGGGACTGGTGGATGTTTGAGTGTGTGTGTGTAGATTGTGTGTCTCTAATGTGTCCACTGTTTGAGTGTGAAGGCAGATGCAACTTGACTCAAGGACAGGTGTCAGTTGTGTGTGTGCGTGAGTGTCTGTGTGTGGAGGTATGGGCTGCAGTCCTAAACAAAGCAGGGGAATGGACTTGCACACGCACACACACACACACACACACACACACATGCACAGGCTGCTTTCTGTGTCTTGAGCACTGAATAGTTACGCCCGCAGGGCAGGAGTAAGGTTACTTTACATACTGCACTTACAGCTCCCTTTACCACTGGGGTATAAAATGGATTTAAATGAGAAAGAGGGGAACAGAGGGGTGGAAGGAGGGGGGGGGGGGGGGGGGGGGCGAGGGGGAGGAGGGCCAGGGATTCCCTTTGTGTAACAGGAGGCGAGCTGCAGCTCTGGCATGGCCATGGAGATGGAGGAGCAGGGTCACTCTCCCTGCTCTCCCCTCCCTCTGTCCATGTGCTATAGGCTGGCTGCGCTGTCTCTCCTCCCCCCCCCCTCCTCCCCCCTCTATCCATCCCTTCCTCCCTATTAGCATAGCAGCTGCCTGATACAGGGCGTAGGGTGGGGAATGGCCAGGTTGCTGTGTGCATATGTGTGTGTGAGGGTGTTTGTCGGAGGGAGGGATGTTGGAGGGGGGTCGGTGGGGGGGGGGATGAGGGGGGGTCCAGTCAATGGTGGTCCGTCTGGCTTGTGAATAGCAGCTAAAGCAGGCCCCCGCAAGCTAGACAAAGGAGCCAGGAGGGAGGGGATGGGGTCGAGGGTGAATGAGGGAGATGGGGGGGAGGGAGGGGTGGAAGAATGAGGCAGTGAATGGAGCGCCTTGTCACTGGCGCTGTGGAAAGAAGCACAGAGTGAACTGGAAGAATGAAAGAAAAGTTCAAAAAGGAGCGGAGGGCAAGGAAAAGACCGGCCCGACCACCTGTCTCCCTCTCTCTCTCTTTCTTTCTTTTACTCCCTTTCTTACGCACAGGCAGACTTTGGGGAGGGAGTGTTCACTGGTGTTGTTTAGCAACAGACATGTTTTTGGGGGAGAAATTGTTGCATCAGCAGGATTTTAAGCTCACTGTCCTCCACCAGCGAAAGACTGGCTCTGTGCAAATTTCAGTGATTGTTGAGGTCCAATCTGTTGGATGCACTCAGTGTAAGACTTTCCCACGGAAAATGTGCTGATTGATGTGCGACGACACCGCGAGGTTTGATTATAGACACCAGAGTAGTTTCTGCTGGATCCAAATAAACCGTCTCCTGTCCCATCTTTCAGTATTTGTTCTGATAAATGCTCAGAGAATCTCCCTGTTTGTCGCTCCTCAGTAATCTTTAAGTAAAGAAATGGAACATTGAATACTTTGTGTACTGTCTTACTTTTTAGGGCGCAGATGATTGGTTAATGTTCGTGTTTGCTGACTTTAGCCACATGGCTACTTGCACCAAACAATGGCAAAATGCTGACAAGGCAGTGGGCACATGAGGGGGCAGCGGAGGACGGGCGCTACGCTGGCGCGATGTTGCCACCGGTTGGGAAGTGTTCTCAGCTGCAGCTGACCAATGAGAGCAGTAGAGAACGGCGGCCTCGAGCTAAACATCGGGGCACGCTCACGTGCACTAAAGTGCATTGAAAACGTCGCGGCAGGCCCAGAAAATCAAATGACTCTGTGTAATGTCTAAGGTTTGCTCATTGTGACAAAACCACAGAGGATCTCCCACCCAACTCGGTCATCACTCTCAGCTCTACGGATCTAACTCATGACTCCCGGTGAAATTACAAATGAATAGGTAGAAATCAAAAGATAAATATCGTATCATTTGAGATCATCAAATTAATTAGCCGATCGCTTGCAGAATCTGAGATCAAAACTGTATGAACTAGGCCTGGGGCAGACAGATGTGCACAATCCCGGAACAGCTGTGATGCCTAAGCACAAGTCGGGCCTGCTAAACCTCGGCCCCGCACACCCAAACTGTTCTGGTCAAACTTCTGGGTGGGAGCCATGATGGGAAATTACGCACATCATCAAACTGTGCACACCACCAGTAAAGATGATAGGAGCTAAATGTGGACCTTAACATGTGCAACAAATCTAAGGTCCCGGAAAGGCTGTTAACCGTTTCTCTACGTTCCTCTTTAAGTGGCCGCAGGTTTCTGCAGCAAGAGCTCAGATTTGTCCTCATGGTGAAATGTAACGTATTTAAACCGTTCAAAAAAGCCGTTTGCATCACATTATTACCCAATCAGAGTGCAAACACGTCAATCCTGAGGCCCTTGGAGGAAGTCATACAGCGTTCAAATGAGGAACTCAATTTTGCAAAACCAATTAAATTGCGTTTTACAAGATTTTCAGTTCGTCTTGCAATCTACAAATCAAGTGTAACCATTTAAATGAGGGGTGTTAGCATGGATATGAATATTTTATGAGATGCAGAACAATGGCCTTTTGAATGTAGATGAAAGATTATCACAGACGCACTTGTTTGCAGCTGCTATAACATCAACGCACCAACAATATTTTACTTGATTTATGTGTGAACAAGAACACACAAAGAACAGTAATTGCCATGCTGCTTTCCTTATAATCCGTATTTTGCACTTAAAGACTTTCCCCAATCAAGTCCTCATCTGATTTTAACTGTCTTCTCAGCAAAATTCCTCCCAACATGCCGTGCGTCGTCTGGAGGCGGGCCGCCCCATGCGCTGGCCCGACCAAGACATGCGAGGAGAGCCAGGGCACATGAAGAACCTATTAAGGGTCCTAGCAGTCAACATCAAGCCTGGGAGGCCAGCCAGCTCGGCATGTGAACAATAGGGAACCCGGCTCAACAAAAACATCCTGCAGAAGTGAGAGACTCAGGGGGGAGAGAGGAAAGGACAGGCGAGCGGGCTCGGCCCGCCGCGCCATCAGAACACAGAGGGGCCTGAATGCGTGGAGTTGGGTCCCGGCGTGGTCAGCGCCGAGCGCTCGAGGTCAAAGACGGTTCGGCTGCAGCTCGGAATGCAAGTTTATCAGCTGCTCTAACAATAAAACATTTATTTCACTTTGAGCTTAACTTCAGGATCTCACAGAAAGGAAATCTGTCAAACAAAAAACATTCTTTCCATTACATTAAAAGGCAACCTTTCTTACTCAAACAGTTACAACTAACTGCCGGTCGCCACCCAGCAAACATTACAACACAAACGGGTCCAACACGCAGGAAGGTGTATTGTTGTGTAGTGTTGCTTTTCCCACGACCCTCCCACAGCGGCGTAACGTCTGTTGTAAATCAGTCTGACTCAATGAAAGGTTAGTCATGAGCTAAATGCAATCACCAAGCATATTGGGATTTTATAAATGCTAAACCTACAGTAAAGGGGAATAGGAGAATGAGTGAAGTGTAACACAGTGTCTCTTAACGTTTTGGGGGGCAAATGAATCTGTGTGTTACAATTTTTTGACTCAAGGCTGGCCCAAAGGAGGTGAGATGGTTCAACAGTTCAACCAATCAGTGATCAGGGCCCTTTCATGCACCATCACAAGAAGCGTGGAATGTACACAACAACAACAACAACAACAACAAAATCACAAGAAGTACCGCAGGACGTTTTCTTCCCCACCCACAAAATCAGCGAATTGCAACTTGGCTCGTCTTTCCTCAAAAGCAAAGTTGTCCGGTGTACAGGGGGGTTTGTGAAGATCATTTGGGGAAAAGATTATACACTCAAGTGTGCGTAAAAGCACGTTTGTTAGCCGCGAGCTGGATTGTTGCTCGGCCGTGATGGTCAGAACGGGAGCACAAGAGGACTGCTTGTGTCTGACATTTTTTGAGTGTGTGAATGTAACATAAAACTAGCTCTGCCACAACACACACAAGGGAGGGGACCCTTCTTTAAACTGAGCCTACCCACAATGCACTGGGCTCTTTTATCCCGGCAGTGAAAGGATGAGGCCAGATGAATGACAAAAGGAGAGAATGGGGATCTGGGTTGGGCCCGGCTTGGAGGACGGGGAGGGGAGAAAGGGAGAGAGAGGAGGGTAGGGGTGTGTTTTCGAAACCAGCATTTTCTATGAAAAATGCAGGAGGGAGGATGAGGAGGAGGAAGAGCACTGAGTCAGAGGAAATGTAGCTTTTTGCTTGAGCCCTGACAAAGAAATGTATACATACACAGATTTTTGAGTTTAATGATTTCTTTACTGGCTTGTACACAAACGTACAAAAATAATACAGCACTCATCTCCACATGACATCACGTCATCATCACAGTGTTACAAATGTTCAAAAATAAAAGTATACAAACAAAATGAAACATGATGGAACATCTGCATCACTCATGAAAAAATCTGCCGTTTCCTCTTGCTTGAAATGAAGCAAGACCAGAAACACCACTTGGTCCAAAGAAGTCAGCATTAAAAAAAAAAAAAAAACCTCTCACACTTTACACCAATCCGGAGGCTGGCTCCATACGTCATAAATGTTATGACCCTGGAAAGCCAAACAACCACACTACCGTGCAATTTTTAACCATGTTACAATGATCTTACCATCAAATGTATTATTCCCCTTTCAAAAAAACAGGAAGACAGCACTTCAAAAAAGAAAGTGCCCCCAGTCATCATCATCGATATATATATATATATCCATATGTATATATACATACACCCAATCACAGAGATACACGCATCTTTGCTTTTAAAAAAAACATCACGTTTTTTCCACAAAGTAACACACACATTAGGACTTTATCACCCGGAGCATATATTTATACAATAGTATTTTGTTGTGTTGTTTTTTTTTCTATTCAGAAAAAAAATAAAAACGTTGACACACAAAAGTCAACTTTTCAACAACAGTCATCAGTGCAATATTCAAAGAAAAAAAAAGAAAAGAAAAGAAAAACATCAAGTTTAAGACAAGTGATGCATAATTCATTTGTTGCCTGATACCAATCTATACCTTGATGTGGTGGAGCTATTGCTTCAGATTACTTGTGGTTGTTCCGGAGGAGTTTCAGTCTGGGTGACTGTTTTACTGACAGCGACACGGGGCCCCCATGAGAAGCTCACAATCACACAAACACACTGCAAATGTTCAACAGCTTCTCATGTGGTGAACCAGTGCTGCTGTGAAGCTTCTATGCAACTGTTGGCCATTTGAGTAGTAGGCTTTAAAAAAATATATTTTAAAAAACATCATCAACAAACCAAAACATACAAGCAGCATTGATACACATGTTAGGGTGCCATGACTTTCAAAATTCAGCAGGCAAGTTTATGAAACCGTTTTATTATTGCTTTTCTAATCTGTGACGGCCTGCTATAGTGATGTGTGGTTGCTTTGAAGTCTTCATCGTCCAACAGTATTAGGCTCCTGCTCAGTAGTAGTAACTATTCCAAAGCCTTGGCTCCTGCAGTTACCCCGTACAAACACTAGGGGGGCACAAGGCTCCGCATTTTTGTGCAATAAAACTCCCTGCATTTAAAAGTCACGCGATACGTTTTCTTTTGTATGACTGGAATAAAATATCCTAGAAAACAAAAAAAACAGGCTGTTGAAGACAGAGATAGAAAAGAAAGTGGAGGTTTATAGGGAAAACAATGGCAGTGTGTGTGTGCGTGTGTGTGCGTGTGTGTTAGAGAGAAACAGACAGAGAGCCACAGTCTCCCATGCAGAGGCAAAACGATGCATTACTCGACAGAATTGGTTTGGTTGTAATGTAAAAAAAAAAGAGAAAAAAATGCCCCGACCGAGGTTGCATCTTGAGTCCATCGGTCTGATGGGCTACAAAAAAAATACCCCAAAACATACTGGCATGCAGATGATCACAGACAAATTGTGAATCTCCTCAGACTCCAAACAACGTGGCAGAGCGGTGAGAGAGCGGAGCAACTTGAGAATACTTTATAGTCGAGGTAGCTGGTAAAAGGCAACCAAACAAAGTCCTTTGAATGGGAGAGAAAGTCCTCTTGGGTCAACAGGCTTTAACAGAAGGGGTTTCTGGGGGGGGGGGGGGGGGGGCAGTTTATTTATACCTCGAGTCTGAAGCAGCTTGAGTCACCCTAAAAATTCATATATGATTTTAAGAAGAACCATAACATGTTCAAAAACGCATCTTCTCAATGTACCTTCATAAATAAAAAAAAAAAAAAAAAGAAGCACAGCCTGCTTTCACAGGGATGACTAGGATGTTAATAAAATACTGAAAGGAGATTATAAAGTGAATTCCAAATACGACTTTTTTTTTGATACAAAGCGAAAGCAGCGTTTTTTTGTTTGTTGTTTTTTTTTGTTTTACACAATGACCATCGGGCAAAGGTGGTCGCAACTGGCCTGAAAAGTTGGACGCCAGCATGGCAAGATCTGCATGAGCGCATTCTGCTACTGTCTCTTTTTTTTCTCCTCTTGAAAACACAAACAAAGTAAAGCTATTGTGTACAGTACATCACAACAATGACGGAGCCGCTCGTTGTTACACGATTACACATGTGAAAGCGTGTTGGTTAGCCATAATGCCGCTCTTTGAGTTAAAAATAAAATAAAACACTAAACCTCTGGTAGCCGACAGAGGGCAACACTTCTTCTCTCTCTAGTTCGTGCGTCTTCCCTTTCAGATATTCCAGCATGCAACCATTTAGCAATCAAGTGCCGTGTTTCATATAAAATAACTTAAAACGGGTGAACAACAACCCCCCCCCCCCCCCAAATCCCCCCCAGGAAGAAACTGTCCAACTGTATACTGGAGCTCGTGGGTAGAAAGAAACTGGGCCATCTGCACTTCTGGAGTCCAAACACACACACACACACACACACACATGTGATACGCAGACACCGGGTTCTTTTATATCGGACGACAGGATCCAATGCGCACATTCAAGAGGAAAGCTTTAGTACCAACGAACTCACCGAAGTGGCGTTTCTTTTGTCAAAGAGTGGCGTTGAAGCGCTGTGTGTGAGCCATGCGATACTTCACCCAGGAGTGCAGAGAGGACCCCGTTTGGTTTTCAATGAGGGGAGATTATTCTGCTGTCTATTTATACATATATATATACACGTATGTATACACATATATATACACATATATGTATAATTTGGCCCAACTATGTAGATGATGGCAGTTTTTTTGAGCTCGGCTTCCCCCGTGTGTTGCAGCTTAATTTTCCACTTGTTGCCTTTTTATTTTCTCATTTTCTTTTCTTTTTCTTTATTTTTTTTACCTGACAGCAGAGACAGATCACCGGGCGCCAGATGAGTACTTGGCCTTGGTGATGAGGTATAGCACAATGTCTTGGTGGCCACCGAAGGCGGCGATGTGTAACGCGCTCCAGCCTTCCCTGTTGGCCAGTCGGATGTCTGCGCCAAACTTCACCAGCAGTTTGACCAGCTCCAGGTTGCCGTCGATGACCGACTGGTGCAGCGCCGTCTGTCCTTCCGGCCCGAACGAGTTGACGTTGAACTCGCAGTTTGTCATGTTCTGCAGCAACGAGTGCAGCTCCTTGGTGTTGCCCTTCTTCACCGCCTCCTGGAAGACCCGCTGCGGCGCGGAGCACGTCGACACCTCCGCCTGGCTCATGGCTGCGGCTCGCTGGAGGGAGCGGAACCAGTAATCCTGCCCGGGCTCTGGAGCTGGTAGGAAGCGTCTTCCCCCTGTTGAGCGCCTCTGGTCTGGTGACAATGCCACAGTTACACTGGATTCTAACCAGTTGTTAAGGCACTTGTTTAAGTACTAAAATAGAATCACTGTATATATCCCAAAAAAGGACAAGAGAGGAGATAACACACTTGGTGTGCAAAAAAAAGTTAATAGTTGAGGGATCCTAAAATCCCTAAATCATAAAAAGGATGCGCTCCAGCGATCCAGGGGTCTCTGGAAGTAGTTCCCCCCACGTAGCAGCAGCAGCAGCAGCAGCAGGTAGCCTGAAGCAGAGGATGGAGACGAGAGACACCTCCGACTTCACGTGTGGAAATAGGAAGAATGAACACTATTTCCACAGGGCAGTCTCCGCAGGTTTTCCTTGGACGGTCCGACCCGATTCCCCGGAAACACGTCCCGGCTCTGTGTCGCTGCTCATGAAGGACCAGGGCGTCTGGGGAAGACAACAAGAAGAAGGAAAAAAAGGACAAGAGAAGTCCACATGAATCCCGATTCCTCACCAACGGACTGCGAGAGAGACCCCCGCATTCCGCCACATCCACGGACGGGAGAGAGACCTCCACGCGCGCACACCGCTGTGCCACTGAAGACGCGTGGGAAGTGTAATCCGCTGCACATTTGTGACTTACCTGTGACAGAAGGACGGGTCCGTGGCGACGAAAAACGATACAAATCCCCCGTGTGGCCCCCCGGTCTGTGTCCTCCGCGCGGTCCGTGCGAGTCTCTGCCCTGCGCTTCGCTCTGGGAGAATATTTCACGCGTCCTTTATTTGCATGACAATGCCATCCGGAAAGAAACAACTGTGGAGGAATGGGCGGAAACCCGGGGAGGTTATAGGCTGCCGGCTCGGTTAGGGGGCGGGATCTGTCCCATGTGGATCCGCGCGCACGGAGGCGTGGTCTTCCGAGGCGGGAGCCAAATGCCGCTCCAGAAATATTAAAACGAGCCGAACCGGAGCAACGGTGAGCTGCACATCCGACCTCCTGTAGACGACCCCGGGAAGAGGGGCCGAGGGCCGGACACTTCTGAGAGAAGTGGGCACGTTGAACGAGGACCGTCCAGTGGATTTAACCTCAAACCCATAAGCAGCTTCACATTAAACAGCGATGCAAATGGTGACTAAAGGGCGTCGGAAAGACAAAGCCTAATTAAGTTAAATGTCCACTGTGGAATTCGGCTGTAGGCTACATTGTTTAAGTTTAAGTAAAAGGAAAAACATTAATATTAGTCCAATGGTTTGTTGCATTTGAATGGACTCATTCCACGTTCCAAGGGGTCAGAAGAGGGGCTGATAATGACATACCGGGAGAGGGTGTGGTTCACATGTGTGCTGCTGTTTGGCGGCCCTACTTTCTCTGTTCGGACGGTGGCTGTGAATTTGTGCAAATATTGCGAAATTAAAAAGAAGCGCAACGTGCATTTGCTCTCGTTGCCTCAACGCTGTTTCGAATCAAGAGGCCACCGGTCCAGTTACACGTTTTATTCTCACACTGCAGGGACACATATAAATGAACTTTTTAACACTGGCCGGCCGATTGATTGCCTCCGTACCAAATGGTAACGACAATAAAGTAAAAACCCCAAACGAGTGTCCGGGTCGTAACGCTCATCCATCTAAAAAAAAAAACGCGAGGAGGAGATTGCAGGTCGCTGCTTGAATCATAAAACTGCGGATATATTCCAGTTGTTTTAGACTGTGGGACTTCGAATAACAAAAGCCCCGCGCTACTTCCTTTTTGCAAGTGAAAAGAAGTGACGCTGTGTGCGGATTGACACGCCACTCAGCCAACCCCCCCACCCCCAATCACCGTGGGAACTGTGTGTGTGTGTGAGAGAGAGAGAAACAGGGCGAATGTGGTGATAGATGTTGTTAGATATAGACACGAGGTTTGGTGGGGTGAATGCATGTGAAAGCGACAGCGCTGGAGAGAGAGAGAGAGAGAGAGAGAAACAACCTCCACTTCGCGGAAGCCTCTCTCCGCTCCGATTGGTTCGGTGGCTTTTCACAACGGCCTCGTTTTCCCACACTCTGAACTGTACATGTGGCGCGCGTCTGCGGCCGCATCTGCGCTCACGCGTCAGCGGAAAGAGAAGGTCGCAATCTGCTCCATTTAATCAGCCAACAAACAAACAAGCTGTCATGCGGACATGATTTACATTCTGCAAGCTTCCTTTGGAGTGCATTATCATGGTCACGTGTGTTGGGATTTAGACTTTGATTGACAGGTGTCACACGATACCTGGAAATTGTTCAACTAAACAGTCAACCAGACACCTGCATATTATTGGTCTCAATGGAGTCGGGAAGTGTTTCGTTGTAGCTGGATGGCTTGGGTCACCCCTCCAGGTTCCACATGGCCAGTCGCATGATGGCAGCGTGCAGGCTGCTCTGCAGCGAAACCCTTCCCAGCAGATTCATGATTTTGGTTGGTATAAATAATTGACCTTTTAACATAAAATAAAAAGTGGACTGGCTGTTGCTGCTGGTCTGTATTATGTTGAATCCGATATCGAATTTAAACCCGCATCTGACAGTCAATAAAAACAAGTAGGCCGGATTGTAATTCCGATTTTTTTCTTTGGGATTTTAATGATATGAACGACAACCAGCGCGGGAGACTGTGAATCATCTGTTTTTGACACTTTTAGGTGCATCGGCAAGTTTGCTGACCCACACCTGTTCCAGAACAAAGAAGCTGGCTCTGACTCATTCCAATATAAATATTCAGAATATAAATGATACGTTTGTCTCACGTGACGACCTGCATGGTTACTGGAGCCCGCAAATCTGAGTATGTTAAGAATGAACAATTATTGTGGTCCATCCTTCCGATTTGTATCATATGTTTTTATTAGTTTTACTGAAAGCTCTGCAACCTTCAGTAAAACTCTCTCTCACACACACACGCACACTCACACACACATTTTGCGAAAAATCAGAAACATCTGTTCCGCTGTCACATCTTTTGGCTTCATTGCGTCTGGACACTTGGAAAACATTTGCACAGACCACAAGAGCCAAAGGTTTCTCTCCCAAACTCTGTTGCTCCCCACCACTTCGCTCCCGGGTCGTTGTAACGTGTGCCTTTGGAAGAAGCCCAAACCCAGATGCCATTTTTTACAAATAATTTGACAAGCATGTGGCTTTTGTAGGTCAAGTAGTGATGAATACGTAAAACAAGTATTTTACGATGTCTTATTTTTTTCTCAATTGGGCTAGAAGCCATTCAAAAGTCCAACAACGCACTCAATGCGTGCGTCAAAGCGCAAACCAATCACGGCAAGGAGTAGGAAAAAGCGATCTCCAAAAAGTATCTCGGACGACCTTCAGTGAGGAGTGTCCGGTTCTCCACAAACTGGTCACGCAAAGAGAACCCAAGCAATACCGCCACCCTGCTTGTATTTATGCAGCCACATCTCTGTGTCGATACACAAGACCGTCGTTTTTTTTTCGTCTTCATTTCGGCGACATGGAGAGAACCCAGAGGCGCGCACTGGTGTGCGGCTTCTCTTTGTAAACGGACCGATGGGGGACAGCCAGGGGCCAGACGAGACGGGAGGAGCCACACGTCCCGTCCCGGGCTGTGGTGCGCACGCATGTCGCCGAGGCTCCAGATCGGGAGACTTGCACTCTGGGATACATTCAAGAAACTGAAGTCTTATATATGTGTATATATTAAATGCCATATTTTCCATGACCAATATATATAAATATATATATTTTTTACATTATCATCGTCATAGACGGAGAGAGAAAGAGAGAGAGGGGGGAGGGAGGGGGGGGGGCGTTTCACCGGGAAGGAGGGTCTTCTGAATCCAATTCATTCCGGGCACCACGTGTCCTCAGAGCGTGGGAAAGAGGCGAGCTTTTCTTCCCAGCAAAGAAAGAGCAAGGATCAAATAACACGGTGCTGCAGCAGAAAGCTCGCTCTCTGCGCGGAGACAGGGCCTGCGACCACCCGGACAAGGACAGGAGAGGACACACAGACAGCGGCTTATTTGGGAGCGAGGCTGTCCACTTCATCCGTAGCAATAACGACACTTCAGGGTAGATTAATGTTACCGTGGTTATTGTCACTGTCTGCTTTTAAAAAAAGGCAATATGCCAAGACGGATTTCGTCCTGGATTTAAGAGGTGTATATACCCCTAAAACAACAGCATTATTCATGACGTTCAATGCGCGTTTGGCCGAAAGAGATTTATTTTATTATAGAGTAACATCTGGCTGATAAGAGTCAGGCTGGCCTCCACTACAGATGGACCTCCTTATCAGTCATCTACTTTATCAACCCTGTTAGAAAGTGGTACCATCAGCCCACTGCGTGGAAATAAAACTCAAAATGTATATAATATCTTAAAGTAAAGGATTTACACTGCCATTCCATGATGCTCGGCTTGAGAACATGCAAGCCATGTCTCAGATGGACCATAATCTTCACGACCTCCTCTATCCAACACAGGTTGTCGTTGTCACCGCGCCATATGAGAAGCCGGTTCAGATGTGCTCACCCAGCACCTGCAACAATGGGCTGTGAAGCTCACACATTAAGCTAAGGACACCTAACGTGTCGAACTTCATTCTTCAGAAGTTACAATACTCATGAATTCCTTTGAAATAACAGCAATATAAACATTTGAGACTGCAACAAAAAACACAAAGCCTTCATTTTGGTGGTGCGAATTTGGTAAACGGTGTTCCATTACTCACATGTCGAGGTCCCGACTTGATCTTCACACAAGGGGAAATTGTACCTCTCCCAAATAATGAAGTTAGATAACACCTCACTTCTACATGTCCACAACATGCTTTGATCAGGACTTGGCAGCAGCTGAGTTCCCTGTAAACTGACAGCTTGTGAAGTTAGAGATTCAAGAATTTAAAGCTGTAACACATTACAACTATAAATTCCATATAGTTATTCATGGCCATCATGTTACCGTTTGCTCACTTCAAACATTCTGAGGAAATGTTAATCATTGTCCAGGGTCACTGAATCATGCCGAGGTTCCCTGACTTCCTGACGGAGCCGCTGAGATTCAGACACACTGAGGACACATTTTTCTCATTGATTCACAGAACTACATCAGAGGGCAGGGCGGCGCTTTGATGCCTGTTAAGTGGTCAATTAATTAAAGTAAATATACGGCAGTGGTTCTGTTTTTTTTTCTTTCTTAAATTGATTTGAACTTAGCCTTAGAGTGTCAACAAAATAAACACTAGAACATTTAAATGCATAATTTTCCACAAAAGATCTCTGTAGGTCCAACAAAAATCCAACGTGGTGTGCAGAGAGGAGAGTTGGGAAGTCAGGTATGAGAAAATATGAAGGGATTCTGTATGTGTGTGTGTGTGTGTGTGTGTGTGTGCTGGGTTACTCTGTGACCCGTCTGCTCTTCAGCCTCGGGGCACCAGACCCCCACACTGTTAGTGTTACACCTGACAGACATCAGTGAAGCTTAGAGGATCTGTTGATGATCATGCCGTCTACTCTTAATCCTTCACCATCTGTCCCCTCCATTTGGAAACACGTCCTAAAATACCAGTACGGAGACAGGAACAACTGGGATTTCTCACAGATTGATATATAGAGTTAAATGCATTTTATTCACGCATATTCAGCTTTCAACAAAATAGATACAGATCACACAGAAAAGGCCGTAGAACTTGTGATCCGATAACAGCAACTTTTAAATCCAAACAATAAAATAAGAACAAATGAAATAGCAACATGCTTTATTGTTTGATGATAAAAAAAAATCCCTCAACAAGGAATTAGAATTAAGAACAATTAAAAGGATCTCAATACGATCCAAACCATAAATCCCTCTGAATGTGGTGTAACAGAAAACCTGATCAACGACAAAAATCTGATCAAATCAAAAGTTCGAAATTGATCACAGCGTGATCCGTCTTTGGATCACTGAGCTTAAAACTCTCACAAATGCAAAAGGTGTAAAGCCGTTGAAACCATATGTGTCTGTTTTTTTGGGGGGTTTGACACATTTTAAAACCATATGGCAAAAAGGAAATCCAAATGTATCCAAAGGAGTTGAAGTGGGTGTCTCTCTTGCAGATGAAGTCATTCTTAATGCCTCTTTTCTTATTACTCTCCCATCAAGTCGATTAGAAAAAGGAAAAAAGAAATGTCTATAATTGGATTCCATGCTATTACTGTGGATGCATTTGAGCGACAGGTAAAGCGCAGTAGCTCTGCAGATGTCAATCCTACTGTGCAGCCGCAGCGGATTTGGTGTCCTCGCCTGCAATGTGCAAGACCTCCTGAAACATGGAGAGGACGCGGCCAAAGTGGGAGCCTTCCCAGAACACCTTGCCACATCTGGTGCAGACGTAGAAGAGCGGTATCCTCGGCAGGACGGCGGGGGGCACGGCGTGGAGCTGTATGGGTGCCCCCCCGGGAAAGGTCAGCGTGTCAGGGTTCAGCCCCGAAAGGGGGGCCCACTGACACTGAACATACCTGGGGAATTCAGGGGTCAGAATGTCACCAAGCGTCCCCTCTTCCTGTTGTTGTTGTAGGATTGTGTGGTCGATGCTGTCCTCGCCCTGCAGAAATCCTAGAAACAGAATAAAGGCCTTTCATGGATTCATTAAGGTTGGCTGTTCCAATTCTCAAAAGCTACATTAAACAGAAGCGAAGGGGTAAAAGATCCAGTTAAATGCATCCAGTGTTTGACTGACCCTTCTGCTGAAGCATCCTGGCCATGTCCTTTCTGGGTACCGCTGCGTACTCGTCATTGTTACACGCCTGGACAAACACATAAAAGCAGTCATTTGAAGCGGGTCTGAAAGAAGACTTTTCCCAAGATAAAAAGGAAACAGGTGCAGCCCATCGAGATAAAAATAATCTCCTCACAGTGAACAAAGTGCACATAAGCTACCTTTTGCATAACTAATGGCCAGATACACCCATCAGTGTTCCTGCAACGCCTGCGTCTGCACCTATAAATAGTGTCGAGTCAGGTGACAGTTTAGTTGGCCGACGTCTGAAGGCAAAAATGTTTGTGTCGCTTTCCTCAACCGGCTAAACCCAGAAGTAAGTAAGTGCACGGCCTTTCCAAGAAAGAGTCTTCCGTGCTGCACTTGCTTGTTCATATAAAAAGTAACAGAATAAGTTAGAAAACTGGAACAATAAAAAACAAAGAGCAAAATTAAAAGTGCAGTATCTCTCTTCTGCACACCTGAGACAGTGCTGCATGAAGTGGCCATTCTGTTTTTTTAATTTAAAACTGTTATTTTATTTTAAAATGATTTAAGTACAAGTGCGATTAGGAACTTGAGATGAGATTCTGGGGCTGGAGGTCAGCAGCAGTGTGACCAGATTATATTTTCAAGATGCCCAATCATCTTTTAAACGTTCACATTTTAATTTGTGCATTTCGGCCAATGAGTTCCTCTCCACACAGACTGTACACCTGCATTGAACAGAAATTTGACTAATAATTCACCCGTCAAAGTTGAAAAAGCCCCCCCCCCCTCCTCCTTCTTTAAAACCGGGTGGAGCTCATGGTCCTAATAGTGCGAAAAAGTGCATTGTCGACCCATTCACACACACATTCTCTGTGTGTGTGTGTTGACAGCGTCTACGCCTCAGTAACGTTCACACGTCTGTGCTGTCCAGGCTCTCCCTGGTGAGAGATCTCACCGGTGGGACATTAGTGACCTCGTTTGCCGGCCCCCAACGTGTGTACACGCTCACACACACACACACACACACTCACACTCGTCTGTGAGCCATCCTGACAGCATGTCAGTGTTAAAAGCCTTGTCAACACACCTGAGCTCCACCCAGCAAACAACATTCCACTTAGAGGTGGGTTGTAAATCAAACCTCACTAAAAAACCTCACAAAGCCCAATCCTCGACTGGCTCACTGGAAGCCCCTTCTCTCTCTCTCTCTCTCTCTCTCTCTCTCTCCCCTCCGCTCTCTCTCTTTATCCGGGAAAAAAATTAAAATGACGACTGCAGATGCATTTGCGCTTTGCTGCACACAACAGTATGTCCCGTCCTCTGTGTGCACACGCGGAGGGTGTTTGCCTCTGTGGCGACTGAGGTCGGGACAGGAGAAAGCCAGCTAGACTGTGGAGGTGTGGGAATAGCAGAGGTGTCATCTCCTGTCTGCCTGCGGGAATGAAGCTCATCTCTCCGTTGGTGCACTCTTGTACACACACACACACACACACACACACACACACACACACACACACACACACACACACACACACACACACGGCGACAGCCAGGAGAACAGACCGAGCTATTTGCTCAGCTCAAAGTTTCCCAGAGTAGAGCAAGCCAGGACCTGCTCTGAACTCTCAAGGCTAAGCCACGGACCGGCAGGCACACACGCAACGGCACCTCGCACACAAGCAACCCGGCGTGGAAGCAATCCCCCGGAGGATCAATCCAAACACTGCTGCTTGGAAATGCAGAGATGGCGTTTGATCTTTTTTCCCCAAGAACTCATTTTTGGAGAAAGTGACACTGTGCGACGTAAGGCTGTATATTACAGTGAGAATAGCACACATGATAGTGATATTAACAGATATGCATTCATGATTTTCATGGAAATGCACGTGACGAAACGAGCCCGGCCACAGTGGTGAGGTTTTACAGAGCTTTATATTTTTAATAAAAACAGATATTATTTCATTTATGATTCAAAACCAGGTTGAACCAGTTGATTTCCGAAAGAATTTTTCAGTTTTAAGAGATACGTTTGTTCCACAGTAATGCCACCAGGGTTTTTTTCCTCGCTCACGCAGATGTCACAGAGAGCTGAAGGATAACAAACGTGTGCAGGTGCCTCTTCTGCACCCCCCCCACCCCCGCACGTTTAGCGACACAGAAACAATCAGGCCGACGGCGGCGTCAAAACCAATCGCATGTGTGCACAAGATCATGCGTGTGAACACCAAGAAGCATGTGGCTCCAGTCACCACAGTCTGCCCTTCTAAAGAAGCCGTTTGTACAGAACTGGTGCGTGCCACGGGATCCACAACTGTGTTATGGACTGTGTTTTAAATACGCGTCTTCTGGACGCAAGTCTTCTCTAACCGCAACTCGAGAGCTTTTCCCAACAGCGCTGGATGTACCGGCCGAGCCGCACGAGAGGATACCAGTTGCTGCGCCAAGTCTGTCCTCATTCGCCAACAAATGATATTTTGTTACAAGTGATTGTTCTTACGAGTCTTTTCTTTGTTAACGTTGCGGCCGTGGGATCAAAACGACACCAGAAATGAAACAAATGAAAGCGTTTGTCGTTGGAACTGTTTCCCATCATACTCTGAGTAGTTTAAGGGAGTTGCTACACTGCTACATATTGTTAGTGTGTTAGTCTTTTGTTCTCCCTGTTTTTCGGGGAACCTCCGGCATTCTCACACTCCGTGTGGCCGCGCCGGAGAAAGAATGCTCCTTGTCATGACAACAAAAGGGCTATCTAAAGTGTGATACTGTGTTTCAAAGGATGGGAGGTGGAAAAAAGAGGAGAAAGGGGGATATTGGGGAGGAGGTAGGAAAGAGAGGGAGTGGGAAGGAGGCAGGGGAGGGGGGGGGGGGGGGGGGATATTTCCTAACACACACACACACGCCAGCTCCCATGGGAAAAAATCCTCGACCAATCTCAAAAGGCGGTGCTTTTAGGGCTGATGTAGGTCACATGGTCTGAGCAGCCAATTGGGCACAAGTGATTTGATTCAAATTGTGGTAAGTCAGGTAAAAGGCAGCGTGGGAACTAAAGAGAAGGAGAGCGAGAGGGGAGGAAGAACTGCACCATCATTTCCCTTTGAAAAAACCCCCACTTAATTCCACTGGTCATGGTTGCTGTGGTCTTGAGAAATATACACAGAATGAGAAAGACAACAGCAGCGATTCATTGTTTGCTCCCATCGTCGCCTGTCCCCGGACATCCTGCCAGATTTACTTCCACGTCATTCCGTCTGAACCTTTGCTGCAACTGTGAAATGATGTAGTCCCATTGTGGGATCACACGGAGATCCGGAAAAAGCAGCCTCACGCTGAATAAATGATGAGTAAGGGGTAGCTGACTGGCTGAAAGCATTGATTTTTCCCCCTTTCCTACGCGGTCCCAAGGTCAGGCTAAGTGACTGGGACACCTTTCAAAAGCAATCGACAATCTCACACCCACAGGTTTAAACTGTGGAAAAGTGACCTGTTTATAATTGTTTTTAGCTGGGCAGAAGGAAGGAGAATGTGTGCAGGGAGTGGAAACACCTCGCTTCATTTAACACTTGTTCACTGAAAGCGCTGATGTCATGTCAGTGTCAATCATGAAATCAAGGGGCTTCTGATTGGTAAAAATAACGCCCGAATAACAGTCTGCAACTTGCAACGCAAACCAAGGGAGAGCGACTCGTGAAATGGTTTTTACGGAGAACACTTCCTGGAGGACATTCATTGTAATTAAAAAGAGGTTCAGTAGCTGCAACATCCTACTGGAGGTTGGAACTATCATCTTTTGGGCCTATTGTTTGCGTATTATTCCCTTGATCTGTTTAAAGACACAACGAGATCTTGAAATGCATTCGAACTGGGGTAAGATTATAAAACTGCAACTGCCCGTCTCATGTTGAAAAAAATAATTTTAGTAAATTCAAATGGGCTTCAGATGAGTTCTTGTTCATTCAAGCATACTCAAAATGTGGGTAAATAAACAAATGTGATGAACATAGTGTGTAATGTAATGGACAGTGGGACGAGATTCCACTGAATGCACCGGGAAATATAATGAATTAACCAACATATCAACGAGAAAGAACCAAGTTGGGAGTTTATTGCATTTTTTTTAATAAGATACTGATACTGTATTCAAACACCTTGTGCAGCAGCACGAGGGAAATGCCGCAGTGACCCACTAAGCACATGTACTTTCCCACAGTACCCTGTGGGCATCTGGCCAGTGTCTGAGGTAATTACCAGCTCCGTTAACTAACCACTACCACCTGACAGCAACCTGAACTTGGACCACAGCAGAGCCTGTCCGGGCCTGACGACTCACACGCACACCTTCCTCTGACTCACTTCACTTAGTTTGCTCGGCATGCAGAAGGTCTAAGATAAATTCACATGCAACTCTCTCACACTGATTCACGTTGCACCCACGCATCGTACCTGCAAGGTACATTTTGTCTTCCCAGATCTTCCCAGGGTTGCATCCTGTGGTGTTGAATCAGCTATGACAGCGAAAGCCTGCTCGTCTTTCTCTTTTTTGTGTAAATGCTTCGCATTGGAAACAAAATGTTCATTGGCATGCATTTGGACAGTGTTAAAAAAAATCCAGTGAACTTCATGTCATCTGAGACAGATGTGTTGTAGTTGTTTTATGCCAAGTTGCTTTATTATTTCAACACTACTTAATTGACCCTTGTCCTGCACTCTTATTTTTCTTCAAGGGTTGAAGAGGTGTGACCCCGTCCACCGAGTTCTCCAACATCCGTCCAGTAATAGATTCGCTGACTTTTCTCTTTAGACAAGCCTTCTCACTTAAATAACCACGTTCTAAGTAGACCAAATGCAGCAACTACTTGCATAAACAGTAAGACATCATTGAAATAGTTGTAAAATGTCTTTGTATTTCAATTTTTTTAAATTTTTTTATACTGCACATGGTTCTCTTAATTATAAGAAATATATCTTTATTTTGAAACCATTTTACTATAAAAGACCTAAAAGTAAAGATATTCCTGTTTCATACCATAGAAATGATACAGGAGTTGTGACGGGTCGTCAGTAGCAACATTTCTCTGCCCTTCATGATTTGGGGGGAAACTGAGGGAAACCCTGCTCGGTTGGTCCCGCTCGGTTGGTCCCGCTCCCTTGGGGCGTCTCGCGCTCCCTCAATCCCTCTTTTTGTTCCTTTTCTCCTGTCAACTTTCTTTTCCCACTTTTGACCGTTTTCTCACCCCTTCACTCCGGCCTCTCAACAATTTTTCCCCTCAGTTCCCTCTTCATCGGGGGCTCACTAAAAGGGTGATGAAGAAGATAACAGTCTGGAGTCTAGCAGATAACAGTCTCTCTCTCAGCCGCCCCCCCGCCCCCCTCCCAGTGTTCCCTTCAATCTCCGTCTCTCTAGTTGTCTCTGACCTCTAACCCCCTTCTTTCTCTGCATCTCCCAAGTACTTTTTCTCTCTCTCTTCAGACGCCGGGTAGCTGGGGCCGTTCTAAGCCAAACAGCCGGGGAGATCAACGTACTGAAAAGGTCCGTTGACAATGCTGCTCACTGGGCAGTGGGTTTTGAAGAGGGATAAAAACAGCTCATCTCGGAAACATAAAAAGATGGATTAAACAACCGGCCAGCATCCATTGACATGTTGCTTTTTATGGATGATGAGTTGAAATTAAAAACAGCCGGACTAAACATTGTGTGTTGGAGTCAGGTGGCAAACGGCATTCAGCACTTGCCCTTAATGTGCTTTTTAAGTTTAGCGGTTAATTTCCATGTACTTGTTTGGTTGAGCTGAAAACGAAAAAATTGATGGAGGCTTCAGAGTGTCCAGTAGCAACCCGTTGTGATTATCTAGTTTTGATCCTCCTTTAAGAAAATAAACATATGTGTTTGTTCAATACATGGTGTTGGTCAATACAAATCTCATTTTTGTAGATATATAATGACTAATTGAATAATCAAGAAAGTAAACATCTCTGGATTGCTCTTGAAACCTATACCTATTAAAGCGAGAGGAAACTTTACATTTGGAAACAATTGTTGAGGACACAACTGGTGAGTTTTGTGCTGCCTTTCAGTGCATTTGTCCTTCTGTGGCCAAAACGGTGCTCCAAATGCTCCGCCCCCCCCCCCCCGTGCCTTTGGTGCACCTACTCAACCTGCCATAATTACGACATCCAGAACGTTTCCTCGACATGCGCTAACAGTTCTCTAACTGTCACTACACCCACTCACACCAAACTGAAATTCAACCCATTCAACCTGAATGCATCGACCTGATCTACATCTGCACGCTCACACACACACACACACACACACACACACACACTCACAGATTCGTCACGGGAGAGCCACCAGCAGATTCCTTCCTCAACGTTACTTCCACCCCCCCCCTCTTATCTCTGCCTGATGTAAAGGCCTGCAGGCACTGAGGCAATGACATCATAATGCAGAGTGTTTTATCCACGATAAATATTGACAGCGGTGGTGGCTGCTTATCCCTCCTGAAGAGCTGTGAGCGGACGATAGAGGACAGACTCACTAGCGTGGCTTTTTGACGGACGACTCGTCAGCGTGGCTTGTTATCTACAGATCATTTCACATACTGTGTGACCTTCTAATTGGCTTATTCTGCAACAGGAGGCATACACTGATGGCCAGATTCCCAAAGGCGGGGACTGCTTTATTTTCTGCACGTCTTTTATCTTTCAAAGCGCCCAGGCGGGATTCCTGTGACACAAATATGCCCTCTCACTTTGTTTGCACTCTGAGGAGTAAGCGGGCCGAAGTTCATCCTTTTCTGTGGGTAACAAGTGGGATCATCTTGTACATTTCAAGATCTCAGATAGAGCAACTATTTCCTAAGCAGTGTGCAGCATTTATAGTTTCTGCATCCATCTGACTGCGTGGGCCTAGGTGACAAACTCTCATCCGCTCAGGTCCTCGGACCGTAAGCATCGATAGTACATGACCACAAACACGTGAACCCATGTCGTGTTTGACATATCTACAATGGACACTTGGCAGAGAGGGATCTAAAGGAGGCCGTTCACACTCGTTCAGGAGTTACAATGTCCCCGTCAACTGAGACCACTCCATTTGCTGATTGAAGAGCACGAGAAGTAGTTGAGAGCATGTGATAGACCATTGAACCTTTCTGCAGCTTTACAATGTATGCATCATGTACCCACTGAGCTTCCAGGCTCAACATTGATCGACCATGCAAAAAGGTCTTTTGTCCAAATTATAATGGGCCATTCGTAGTTTTAAAATAAGCATAACATTCCCAATAGGAGCACTTAGCATGGCTCAAGAACCGAGGTGGTTACTAACAAAATGTAATTGTTCCTGACAACTTACTCAATGGGTTCAAAAACAAAAAACTCAGCTGTACACACTAAAAAAGGCTGGTGATTTTACGGGGGCCACAAATGACCAATCGGTCCCAGAGACAATGGAAAGAGATGCTCATGCAAGATAAGAACATCATTACTGTTTTAAACCGCTGCTGAGCTTTTGGACCGACACAGACACACCCACCCACTCGGCCCATGTCGGTCCCGCGAATACTTTGAGGTCACAAGCACACAACTCACAGTGGAAAAGGCTAAGGGAGGGCGAGATAACGGCAAATAAAAGAGCCAAAGGGCTCAGGGTTAAGTGGTAATAATGATGCAGCATCAGTGTGTGTGTGTGTGTGTGTGTGTGTGTGTGCGCTTTTTCAAACTCACATCAAAGAGTCTCTGGGAGCCTTGTTCATGTCAACAGGAGAACCAGGGGGGAAACGCAGCATTAAACACAGAGAGGCAGAGAGGCAGAGGGGGGGGGGGTTTAGAAAATAAAAAAAGGAAAGAAGAGGGGGGTGTTGGGGTAAAAAGGAAGCAGTACATGATAGCAAACAAAGGCTGAGGGTAAAGAGAGGACTGAGGCGGAGAAGGGTGAGGGACGGCTAAGGAGAAGTGGGTCGGAGGTGAGAGGTTGGGGTATTAGGGCAGAGGAGGGGAGGGGACCCGCGGTAGAGGGGTTCACCTCTGTTGTGAATGCAACAAGGTAAAACCAAAAAGAAAGGGGCAGCGGAGAGAGAGAGGTCCTGTGTCGTACACCCTCTTTAAGTCCACCCTTCCCCCCCCCCCCCCCCCCCCCTCTGCCCCTGCCCCCTCTCCTCCCTCCACCACTGCTGCTCTCTCTCCGCGACCGGTCCCAGCGAATTCCCCAGGGCCAGGGGCAGTCCCCTTTCAGTCTCCAGTGACACAGTAATTAGAAGTGTGGGAACTGAATCCGTCCCTCTTTCTGAGCCCCGAACTCCCACCAGCACCCCTCCCTCGCTCCCTCCTTTTGCTGGTCATAACCCCCCCCCCCCCCCCCCCCCCCCCCCCCCCACACACACACACACACACACACACACATACACCAGGTCCTGGCTCCTACCCTTCTCGTCAACCTTCTTTGCCACCTCTCTTTTTGCAGTCTCAGGAAGTAGCATCTACTCTCAGAAAGAAGTCTCACATCAGGCCAGGAAGACATTATGTTCACAGCTTTAAAGGTAATTGAAGATATGAATATCACCAAGTGGATTAAATAAAAAATTGTGAATCTAATGAGAGCCCATAAGCTTAATCCTCACGGGCCACCTGTGACGTCCATGGGAGCTACACATCACACACACTCACACTCTCAACCCCATACACTTCATTCACCCCCCCGCCACCGCCAATTCACCCCCAACTCACTCACCCCCCGCCTTCCCTCAAGCCACAGAGTCCCCTATCTCTTCGAACAGAGCAACGCTGTCTCTCCCGCTGCCTGTCAAGCCCACCACCCCAACCCCCATTCGCTATCTCCGCGGCGATAACCATGGGAACAGCAGCACTGTGGGAACGGGCTACCAATTGACCAAAATAGACAGCAGGAAAATGGAGGGAAAGAAAGAAAGAAAGAAAGAAAGAAAGGGCTTGCTGCATCCAAGGAGGCCTTCTGTGTGTGTGTGTGTGCGCGTGTAGGAGGTCCATGGGATCAGCCAGACAGACAGGTACTCAGGCACTCCAGTCACCTCTGGTTGCCATTGGCAACAAAGGGGGTCGCTGGGTGGCTTGAGTTGCAACATTAATTAATCAACGGATATGCCAATTTAATTTGAGTTGGTGGGACGCAGCGAGAGCTTTCCTTCTCACACACGAATACACTTTAAATGGCCCTAAATAGAAGCGTCCCACGCAAAAAAGGCTACACCCATAGCCACAACACACCCTAACAACACACTAATATTACACCATCGCACACCCAGAAAAAACAGCACAGGCATGCACCACGACGAGCGGACATGTGTAAACGAAAGCATTGAGTCAGAAGGTTTGCACGAGTGAGGAATGACATGACTGGAATGATTGGCATTTGAACAATACAACAATGAGCCAATAGTACTGGCAACTTTCAACCAATAACAAGAGAGGTTTGTACGCTTACATCAACGATAACTGTTGGATGTGCATGTCGTGATTTCATATTCACTGTTTTTTTCATTCTGTATGTAGCTGTATTGAGCTCCCTGCCATAGGAAAATATGAAAGGATGTCAGAGATATGATTCCCACCAATGATAACATCCGAGCTAAGAATAAACACACACACACATATATACATCTCTTTTGGTGTGTTTGTATTGATGCACTGGCAATGCTGCACACAAGAATAAATGCATGAAAACAAACTTCTCAGACTTCGTGTCGGTAGTTAAATGCTGGGCTGCAGTTCCTGTGAGAAACACGAGACACTGGGTTTCCTACGCCTGAAAGGGGCGGAGCAGGAAATGGGGAAAAGACGCACGTTGCGCATCATCATTTTTTTATTTTGGTACCTTCTGTGGGTCTAATTTTCCATCCCATTTATATCCTGCATGTGTTTCCCAGTAGCTTGCTTTGTAAGGAAAAGACACTTCTGTGAGATAAAAGCAGGCCAGGGGGGAAGTAACAAATTATATTCATAAAAAAACTGAGAAAACCTTAAAAGGCCCATTAATTAACATTCTTTTTAAATTGTTAATGGTTTTGGTAATTGTTTTCAAAGGAACTATCCTTATTAACTTCCTATACTTATAAATAGATAAATTAGGTAAGTATTGAATAGCTGCAGCTGCATGCCAGTTTCTAGGATTTGCAGATATTTGGGACTTAGCACTGACCTCAGTCTCACCTTGCACTCTCTCATAAACCAGCTCTATTTGCATATTGTTATGCTTGTTTAAGCACAGCAGCATGGGTTTCACATTTAACTAAAAAAATGCTATTGTGAATGAATTTGAATGTGAAGTCATGTGAATTAGAAAATAGTTGTGGCACGTGGCCAGTTGAGCCTAAAAATCCAATATGATTTTTTTCTCTTATTCTGCCCAGAAACTTAAATGATCTTTTTATGTTCAGTTTTTCTCCTGCTTTCCCTCCTTTGTTTTCCTCATATTTATCTCCTCTCAGTACTCACTCTTCTCTTTTCTTCTCTAATTTCTATCAATCCATCTATCTATCCACACTGAATTCCCCAGGTCAAGCAGCTTGACCTCTCCGGCCGTCCACCTCTTTGCTCTCTGGGCGGGGGGTTGCTGGTTCTGCCTGTGACCATTCCTACCCTGCAAAGACTTTTCCTTTAATATGACTGAGGAGGGGACAAGAAGAAAACCAAGAAAGTGCGTGTGTGTGCGTGTTCTTAACAGACGTCAAACCTCCTGATCGGACCACCAAAACTGCAGGCTTTTGGGAAGAAGTGCGAGAAAACTTAGTCTAAAAGTTGGAAAGCCAAGCTTGCAGCACATTCCCGAGACCTACACGCGCACGTACAAGCAGTACAGTGAGACGTGAGAGCAGGCCAGACATTTAAAGAATGTTTACAGAGCGTACAGACCTACACAGAGAACATAAACTGTGTGGATGGACGCAGTTCCACACATCAGAGACGAGATAAATGGCAACATCAAAACATGCGCACACGCACATACAGTACAGTGGTGAGTTCAGAAACCACAGACTATGAGGGGGGGGGGGGGTTACCATCTATTATCTCTGTCTCCATGAGGTTTAAATGTAATTGTTTACACAACTCATTCTCGGAAACTCTGCACACGCACACGCACACACACACACACACACATAAATAAACTTAGCCCACAAAGGGTGCAGGGTTGTAGTTGTAAAGCTGTGTAGGTCAGAGGTTCCCACCTTGCTGCTTTTCCTTTCCATCATTTGCATAAAAAATCTTCCTGTGACAATAGAAGAGTAAAAGAAGAATTAAAAAACAACCACAGAAGTTGCTTTTCAGAGAGCGTACGTTACACTCACCAGTGTTTCCCAAACATTGACTTTACTCACTCTAGTGAGTACAAGCATATGTCGCTCCCCGCTTTAACGATCATACGCGTTTGCTCTGCTCCATGGACGTTATGAAATGGTTGGTATTATTACACCTCTGCGCCCATATCTCTAAAACGGATGCATCAACGTTAACTATGAGCTCAACAACACTGTCAATATTGGAGAAGAACTTTGTGAGGAGGCATGGCTAGCATGGAAAGCCTTTGAGGTAAAGTTAGAACCCAGCTGGGTCGCCATGGACACCACGCTGCGGGCTGGGTGTGCCTGCTTCGGGGTGCACAGGCACCATCACAACGCCCCAAAACTCTATAAACAGGAGACAGGAAGACACATACACAACCGCCGAATTTCAATATCCCTACTTGTGCAACTCTAAGCGCACACACACAACAGACCACACACATTCATCCCAAGCAGAGGTAGTTAATAACCTAACATTAACAAAAGACAGCAGGGAAGGATAACGTGACTTCCTAGAACTCCTTCATGCTGTAGGGGGATGATGTTATCATAAGTGGAAATCAGTGCTCACTCATCTTTTTTTAACAGTGAAATATATTAAACAGAGGTCCTAAACATGTGCGAAAACGCCTGCGCACATCAACCGCACACTTTTAGCTTTGAATCCTAGAGCTGGCCGCTACGATG
This sequence comes from Pungitius pungitius, assembly GCF_949316345.1. Taxonomy (NCBI): domain Eukaryota; kingdom Metazoa; phylum Chordata; class Actinopteri; order Perciformes; family Gasterosteidae; genus Pungitius; species Pungitius pungitius. Next base: position 8,616,828 of record NC_084917.1, on the reverse strand, counting down.
CAGTATTCTCACACGGTCAAAGTGAAACCCTAGAATATCAACAAAAGGGTAATAAGCAGTCTTGAATCAATCAGCAAACAGGAATGGCTCCGTGTTGGCCTGGACAGTCGTTTGCCTCAGACAAACCGATGCAACCCTTAGATTATTGGCTCAAAGCTACAATCACGTTATTCTCTAACTCCTTGTCATAGCAAAGAGACGGTTAAAAAAAAGGAGAAGAAAAATGGCTTTCTGCCAAAAGCTAATTTATAAAATCACATTTGAGCAGGCATGGTTGCCTCCAGAGCATGACTTCATGTGGAGGAGCTACCCGAGCTACTAAAGTGGGCCCGTGTGCCACAGGGTTGTGAAAATAACGACCCTAAAGCCCTCGGCTATTTCTCACTGGCAGGTATTAGCGCGGCTGACAAGAGTCCTTCATCATCCGAGCTGTGTGCGGCGCGGGCAGAATGCCTTCGGAGGGGTTTGCTGCGTTTCGCCCAGCGTGTTGAGTGTGGGAGAATGATCTATGATTCACTAAGCGGCAGAGACCGAAGATCACATTTCACTAACCCAAGGGAAACCATTATACCGTGACCACAGACACAAAGACGGCCGTACCGGCGGTATCTGGGAGAGGACGACAACATTTCTGAAGCTAGTTCGCAGCTTTTGTTACGGTTACCTACTGGATTTCCATCTCACTCATGGGAGAACATCTTTAATTGTGTAAAGCGAGGCAACATGGTTGCATTTGTAGACGCTTTAGATTGTTCACAATTTTCTTTCAAATTCCTGACCTACTTTTGCTCTCAGCATGCACCAATTATGTTTTCTTTCAAACGAAGATTCACTTATTACCGAAGAACTCCACACAGTGAACAACAACACATATTTAATAGCTCCATATCGGCTTCTGTCTGGTGCTCTGGTTGTTTGCTGACCCGAGCTTTTGTTATTACACCGCAAAGAATTCAGCCTCCCAAAGGAGACTATTTAGGAGCAGGGGGCAATGGCTCGGACCAGCACAGTCCAGCTGCACGGCTACTGTACAGAAACTTCCTTTTTTTCTCCTGGTATGTCTGAGAGGAAGGCATCAGTAAGTGGTTCCCTCTCCCTGAGCGGCAGGGGAAAGTAGACCCTCTCGAGTGCCTCTCGGCTTCCCCCACCTCCCCCATGAGCCAATAACGCAGTCAGACAGCCCCACACACACACACACACACACACACACACACACACACACACACACACACACACACACACACACACACACACACACACACACACACACACACACACACACACACACACACACACACAGTGTGGTTTCTCCTCTGGAGGGGAACATAAACAGGGCTGTCTGTCTGCAAGCGGAGAGCTAGTTCTCATGACATCACCACCCGGCAGGAATGCTGTGCTCTGCCCCGTCAAAACCCCTCCACCGGCCAGCAACTAGCGCGCGCACACACACGCGCACATTCGCAAAAACACATGTTGAATGATTTATGCACGTACATATTTTCACAGGGAAATGAACCACATTCACAACAACCAGCAAACAGCATTTAGAGTTATTTTCCCTGCTCTTTCTTTGCGACTGTCTTTCTTGCTGCAGACAGACAGCGTCCTCCGCTGCCTCTCCTGCCTTGTCTTTATCACCACATTACGCTTATTCGTCTTGTCATTTCTCATCCTATCTGTGCCGTCCAGTGTCAGACAATGTGTACAACACAGAAACGGAGCGCAAGCAGGAGAAGAAAACACTTAAGTGTAACTGTCTGAATAAAGCTAAATATTGCTGTGTGTGTGTGTGTTTGTGCGCGTGGGTGTGGGAGACATGGGAAATTACGCACTACCTCATTGTATTGGTGTTTGGAGGAAAAGCCCTATTGAGGCTCTCCCTCCTTCCTTCTCACCTCTCTTCCTCTCTCTCCAACTCTCTCCTACCGTTTCCATCCCTCTATCACTTCCTCTCTCATCCTTCTATTCCTAGCCATCTTCTCCCCCACCTCCCCTTTCTATGTTTTTCTATTCCACCTTCTTGCTTCTCTCTCTCATCATCCCAACCTGTCCCTGCAATATATTCTCTCAATTTCTTACTCATTTCTTTTTCCTCCTTTCTGTTGCTCTCAAACTCATGGGGAAAGCAGTGACAGGAAGCAGCTTGGCTCTCAGACAATGGAACACATCAAAAAGCAGCACCAGCCTCACCAACTTCTCACACACACACACACACACACACACACAGCAAGACAAACAGGACATTCCAGCTGCCGGCTGCACCGGATTCCTCGCCTTGGCTAATCTGAAACGGAGGAGAGTGAGACTGGGAGTGGAGCGGAGCGAGGAGGCAGGGTGAGAACGGCAGAAAGAGAGAGAGTGAGAGAGAAACAGATACCGGGAAGGAGCAATATTGGGGTGCAGAAAAGGGAAAATTGGAAAGGAGGGATTGGCGGGGGGGGGGGGGGGGGGGTCAGAGGAGGTATAGCAGGCTTGAAAACGCCTGGGCACACAATTATGTCCCTGTATATGCTTATTATGACACGCATCCAAATGGAAATTGTGTATTATGACTGTTACCTGAATTTGAATCATTAATTCACACATGGTGATTGTGTGTGTAGAGCCCCACATCAATTGGAATTTACAGTATATTCAAATGGGGACAAAATATGTCTGTATGATTGCCGGCCATGTTTGCTACTTACTTGTCTTGGCTAAGCAACGGAAACGGAGACATGTGTCATTAAATATCCTAAAAGAAAAGAACAAGCCACCTATTCATCCGCTAAAGAAACCTCAGATAAGCCTCAGTAACAAATTCACACACAAGCATGCAGATACACATCATGCATGCACCCGCATACACAGGTGTCACTGCGTTGCTATGCTAGCCTAGGGCCAACTCGGCTGTGGGAGTAATTATTATACTAATGGTCATGTTAAAGTATACAGTAAAAAACACTTTGATCATGTATTGTTTTCTAGTTCCAGCCTGCGTCACATTGAGATGATTCTTAGGATGACACACCTCTACAAATTCCCGACCAAGCTGTGTTTAAGATCAGCAATCGGTTGTTGACGTTTTCTCATGTTCACATACAAAGAGTTTGGTGTTGTGTAAGGTCATCATGAAACTATATCTCCATCAGCAAATAGATTTAAATATTCTGTCACGGTGATTTCGACCATGTCACCCAGGCCTAATTATTTGCTTTCATTATTAATCCAATACATGTACATTTACAATAAATGGGACTTTTATTTACCTTTGCATGGGTTCATTAGTTTGAACCACTGTTTCCCTTCTGTTGAAATAGCATTTCCAGTAAAGTACACAAGAATACTTTTATACTCATATTTCTGATGAACAATGAACTCCTCCATCCACAGAAAAAGGAACAGACCTGAGCGGCAAAGCGAAAGCTTAACATGCTCTGTGGCAGTGTCTTATGATTATTGATAAACGCAACACAACAAAGAAACACAACGGCTTGGCCTTCCCTGATTTGAATCCCGTAGTCAGAAACAACTACAGACCAGAGATGCTCACAAGTCTCTGAGCTCGAGTCCGAGTCGAGTCTGAAGTCACCGTGTGTGCGACTTAAGTCGCACTCGAGTCCGAGTCTCAAACTCGAGTCCCCATCTCTTATCATTGTCCCTTTTACCGTAAAAAAAACATACCAACAATTTTTTACTCCGTCAATTTTTCTCCATTCAGGCTGCTCATCAGTTGCTCAGAACTGCGCCCACCTGTGTGTGTGTGTCAGAGAGAAGTGTTTGTTGGGTCGACCAATGTTCTGTGTGAGCGTGTGTTGGGCCTTTAATACTTTATGTATGTGTGCAACAGGAGACACAAAGCCCTCGCCACACACAGTGGGAAATATTTGGGATGGTTTCCCTCGGAATGTCTTGGCGTGCCTATGGAATGCCGCCCTCCCCTCCCCTAGCCCCCCTCCCTCTCTCTGCCTTCTCCCGGTGGCTCCCCTCTGGTCTCGGACGAGGGAAGGGAGAGTGGGAAAAAACGGTGGGACACCCGAAACCTATTTGGTCACCACGAAAAAAAGGAGACAGCACAAAAATGCAAACAAAGCCACAGAGCTGAAGTGCACTTGGAAACACACGCACGCACACACACGCACACACAGGTTTATAAATCTGGGTGTCAGGGTTTCACGGCTCGTACGAGAATACTTTATCTGCAGACAATAGAGAAAATGTGCATCCAAAAATAACTGCAGAGAATCAAGGTGTGAGAACATAAAGAAAGAAATACCTGATACCTACAAACTCACTGACCGTATTTCAACGCGCACAACCACACTCGGTGGAGGGTAACTTTAAACGTGTCTCAACCTCTCGCATTCCTCCTGTTTCTCAGCCAGCGGCTCTCTTTGTAGATCAAAGGACGAACAACAAGTCTTTCTATCGCCTGGCCCTCCTTCAGCCCCTCCTCTTCCTCCAGTGCCACCTTTCTCAGTCACTCTCTGTTCCCCTCACTCTTATTCCCTCAAACACCTGTCCCGCTAGCATGCTCGCTCGCACGCACGCACACCGATTATTTCAAACATCCCTCACAAAATCTCCCCCAAAGAGAGAATAGTCCAGGTTATATTTTTCTTTCTGGAAGTTCTAAGGGGCGAACCATCTTGTCTCCTTCTTGTCTGTGTTGGGTCGCACAGTACCACCTCACTGCTATTCTCCTGTGAAAATGGCCGTGAACAGTGGCAAAACTGAATCTGAATGAATTTACTCAAATCCAGACATACGACAAGTCCCTTTGTCTTTGGTCATTACATAACTGCTCATAAAATTAGTAAAAGCATCAAGCATACTTCTGACTCACTTGTCTAACCCGATAAAATGAACACGAAGCCATGCCTAACCCGGACTAACCGTCTCCTCCTTATTTGCTTTCACTGCTGTTCCGTTTCCATGTCAGTCTTTTTACCTCCCTGCCATCACTTCTGGTCTCACTTCTCTCTCCCTCCCTAGCACCCCCACCTCTGCCACCCCTCATTCTCATGGTGTGGCGGTTCCTGTTGCTCTTGTTTTCACTTCCCCAGTAGTCTGGTGCGTGGGAAAAAGTGGTTCTGCTGCAAGGGTGTCTACAACTGGCTGCGTGTGTGTGTGTGTGTGTGTGTGTGCATCTGTGACCGACTCAACAGTTGTGTGTGTGTAAAGGTATGGAGGTGACTGTGGGTGTGTTTATGGTGGTGTTTGTAAGTTTGGGCTTTGAGTGTTTATGTTTTGCATCTTTCATGACTATCTCTTAGAACATCGCTGCTATCTCAACATGTCTATAAAAGGCCGGTATGACACATCTGAACTGCGGATGTGCACACACTGCATATGTGTATAGCTGCAGCAGGCATTAGTATAGGGATAGGATGTAGCTGTATAAGGAAACTGTAATGACCAATAGCAAACTCCACCCTGTTACTCTGCCTCTCAGGTACAGAAATGAATCACAGTGAAGTCAACATCTTGAATTAAATTAAATATAATATAATCAAATCAAAATGTTATTAATGCAGCAACAGACTATACAATTTGAAAACACAACTGTCAGTTATCTGGAGTTGGGTACTTCCAGAGCCACACTGACATAAATCTATAAATGTGCACATAAATCCTTAAAAACAGCATCAATAAAGATTTAATCCGTTGATTGCATCAAATAAAAAACTGTAGTGTTTCTTTTGTTTTCAAACACCCAATTTATGTGAGTATGCAGACAAGGATGCAAATATTCCTATGCCTCTAAAACCTCTATTGCGTCCTATTAATACACAGAAACAGACAACAACCCTTTCCCTGCACAATCTTTACAGGCACGTACACAAATCTGTGGTTAATCTCCTCTTCCCTGCCTTTTATTTTCTTTAAACTCCTCTTTCCTCATGACATTGATCAGTGGTGTATGTGCATGAGGGAGAAACGGAGAGACAAAGGGAGAGAAACTAACCCATCCATTGCTAATCAGGGAGCTTTACAATCAGACAACAAAAGGGGTTAACTTCGCCTGGGTGGGCCAAGGAGAAGCCCTCAGGGGGGGAACCCTCCCTCCAACTCACACACACAGATACAATCTTATACTACTTCATTTTATTATGAACTCTGTCTTCAAAGTGTTTGAACACACTCATCTGTGGTCATTATCTTTTTTTAGAGAATCTTCAAAAATCCAAATTCCACAACTTGATCAAGGAAATACTCTTCTTTAAGTTATGCGTTGCTTATTCTTCAGTGAAAGTTACGACCGGGTTGACATTGTAAAATATCACCCACATGCTGTAACAAAAGGTTTTTCAGGTATGCAGTGTAAAGTGTTGGGAAAGATCGGATGCAGAGCCGTTCCTGGTAGTGTGCAACACTTATGGAACATTTGGCCTTTCCTAAGCCATATATCAAAGGGACTTTGCCTCGGGGTGGCGTCAAGATTGATCAATAAATAGGAAAGGCCGAAAACCATTTGGCCACGGTGTGGTCGCGTCATCATTGCGAGACAGGAGGTAGCATTAAGAAAGGTCCAGTTTTTCTGCCAAATGCACCCAGTGGTGCATCTTGACACATTTAGTGCCACAGGGAGCAGTAAGAACACCCAAGTTTAGAAAACGTCCTGCAAAGATACCTCCCACCAATCCCAACCGCCACAGACACACAAACATAAACACAAACACACATGTTTTCCCCAAACAGCCACCCAAGGAGATTTCTACAGATCAGATAAAGTCAATTCAACAATGATTGGTGGCAACAGGCTGACTTACAAACTCCAGGCCCCTTACACATCATCTAAGAGGAATTTGAAAAGGGCAGTGTGCTGCACCTCTATTTGTATCTGTATGCAAGTAAATATGTTTCTGTAACTGAGGAAAGAAGAATAGTTCAATGTTTAAATCCACACTCATTCTTAAGACTATTCTCATCCCTCCAGCCATGTATCCCCATTTTCCACCAGTTGCCCAGATCAAGGTTGTGGTGGCAGCAGGCTGAACAACACAACCCTCAATCTCCTTCCTCAGCCACATCCTCCAGCTCCTCCTAGGATAGCCCGAGGCATCCTAAGGCCATACGGGACACGCAATCCCGTTCAGTGTTTCTTGGGCTAGCGCCAGGGTCTGCAAAGAACATCTCACAGTCTCAACTGGTCACCTCCAGCAAGGACGGCCAAGCAGTTCAACCTCAAGCTTCTTTCTCATCCTCTCAGCAAAGGTGAGCCTGTTTAGGACAAACATCCACACTAGTTTTCCACCCTAGTTCCCCCTTTCGTATATTAGTTTCTTCCCTTTTTTTCCTCAGTATTGCACAAAACACCACAACTGCCACAATCTTGTTTGTTCTCAGAAATAGGGAACTTAAAAAGCTCAGCAGAATTTTATAACCACAGAAATATTGTTTGGTGTTCATATTGCTTGTAATTGATAAAGGAACTCAAGCTGTTATTTATAAAAGCATCAGCAGAATGCTTGAAACGGGAACGAAAATGTGTTTGTCTTTGGCAAGTAATACAAATCAGCGAATTGTGAAGTTCAAACACTAATTCATTTATACAAAACACACCCAGATCCAGCGTGAAGTTTCTTACCTGGCAGCGGCTGAATATGTCGCTGGGAGTGAGCTGGACGTTGAAGTGCCTGAGGACTCGCACAGCCTGGTCTCTGGCCTTTTCTGAACAGTCTAGGGACAGACAGCGGCCCTCGCCCACCTGGGACCGCAACTGTGCGGGCAGACGGAGGCGGCACGTTTTTTGCAAAGCCAACGGGGAACGTGCATGCGCACTCGCAGTGTTGGTAGATATGAGATTGTTTGTGACATCACATCAGTCGGTACTTACGCTTTGGAACGGTTGTCCACATGTGAGAATGAAGCGGCCTTCAGCCTGTGCTAGCTGTCACACAACACAAACACACTTAACACACACTTAAATGCAATACTTGTATTTTTGTTTGTCAGAAATATGTCTATTAGTTTTCAGATCTTCTTGGAAGTGTCTATTGTGTATAAATTATTGGCAGCAAACTAACCTTCGCCGCCACTCTGTGGTCATCGGTGTTCTCCAATACGATCACGTCAACGCCTAAACAGCGCAGGTACCTCCCGAGTCCCTGCAGCATGTTGTCACACACCACCCGCAATTGCTGTGGGGGACGAGGGGGGGTGTCTTCGGAGGGCTTCTCGCCACACAGGAGGCCTTTCTCTGTGTTGGAGCTCCGGGGACTGACCCCTTGAGCCCCCTGACATTCCTAAATGGACAAGAGACAATAATGGGATACTTAACTGATCCCCAAAGGGGATTTTCTTTTCACTTGCACCACAGTGCAGGGAGGTCAAAGCACAGGGGGAGCCATACAACTACACCCCTGGAGCTGATAGAAGCTGCTGAAGTGTCGCGGCCAAACATGCATTGTCCCTCCCTGCAGGATGGATGCTCAAATCCAAGTACTTCAGTTTATTCTGTATTTGATCGTGTCACATAAAAGCTCAGAGCTCATCGAATTAATATTATGTTATTAAAATAATAAGGTCACTGCCGTCTGTAAAAGCAAAAAACACATCAGAAATAATGCTGTCTGGATGCTTAAAGGAGATGTACGCAAAAGTACTCAAATGTGGCATATATACAAAAATATCATACACACCGTCCACTTTATCTTGCAGTTAAGTAACTTCTAGTGGGGAAAAAAGCCCTCCTACAGTTACGTGTTTTTTTCCTCCTCAATTTCTTGTTGTAGGTATAGAAAATTCCAATAATTTATACATACATATTAACGGTGCGCAATATTACATTTCACTCTTTCAGGGTCAAGAATTGGTCAAGTAGTTTTAGGTATCTGGCTTCCACATTCTCATTAATACTTGACCCACTTCTGCATCAAAATATTGGCCTCCTTGAACATTGAAGTATCTTAAACTTCCAAGGCATCCAGTATAAATAAACCAAAAATCAATTATCAATAACACGCAATTCATGGCACCTGACTAATTGACTCCTGACCTCTTTCTCTGTGGCCTGTTTCACCTTCTGCGTCTTGTCTTCTTTCTTTTCTGATTGGCTCGATGAGATGCTGCGCAGGTCAGCTGGTAGCCCAAAGTACGCTGGGTTGCTGGAGAGAACCGAGTACACATCCAGCAAACAGCAGGCATCTGCCACTAGAAGGAGTTTAAGAAACAAGCAAAATAGAGTATATATAGAGTATGGCAGTTTGTCCATGAATGACAAAATAATCTGTGGTGCTCTATAATGAAAAGAACTGTACCCATCTGTCTTCCTGTCAATGTCAGTGTGTCTATGCGTAATACCTGCATATCTAATTTGGCTGATGCGCAGCGGCCGTTTCTCCCAGTTGGACATCTGCTCTGTCTTGTCGAGGGGCCTTCCCAGAACCTGTTGAACCAGCAAGCTGAGGCCTTTCTCTGCCTGCTGGCTTTTTCCTACTACCACCTCTTTATGTCCTTTTTGAGTTCTGTTAACCTTCCGACGCTGGATCTGCAAAAGGCATTAACGTGAGAGTTAAACGAGGAAGTTAACCATAGAATATTCCATCTCAGCATAACCCTGTCATTCCTTGTGGTACCTATCTCGAATTCCTCACGTCCTGCAGCATGCAGCCAGAGGGTGAAGCAACTTTATCACTTACAGACCCATGTTGCCATTTCTACATCTCTATACACCAGAGATACCAGCGAAGCCACATATATCTCAGGTAGAATACAGAGCCACAGCCCTGTGTTACAAATGAACCTGCACAGCTAGTTTTCTGGCACATCATTGTTTTCCACATTAAAAATATATTTTAATTAGTTGTGGTCTTAATCTTATAAAACAAGGCCAGAAAGAATTAAGCTAATTTTTAATCAGTTAATTTTTATTTAATTAATAATTAAAGATGGATGGTCATGTGACCATTACCTTTTGGTGCACATTAAGAAGGTCAAGCATTGCCTCCATCTTCAATGGCTCGTCTAAAAGCTGGTGCCAGGTGGCGATGAGACACTTGACATCTCCTGACATGCCATAACCTGAGAGGGAAGAAGAGGCGAAATGTAGGAGACCAAAGTATAAACAGAAATTCCTTTGTGTCTCATCTTACCCAGTTTAAGAACGCTTCTTTCGGAAAACAAGCTTCTGATGAAAATAATTGTATCTGGGTGTTGACAGAATCCATTTGCACAAAGGTCTAATAAGAAAACCTGGTCTAGAACAGCGAGCTGTATCAGGGCAACCTGCTGAGTTGAGATACAGCCAAATGTAGGCTGCCACTCCATGTCCACTCCTACGATACCGCCTTCCTAAAAAGGGCAAGAATAGTCAGTGCAAATAATACAAAAATATATTTTGTCTTCAATTTGCTCTCCATTAGATCCAAACATAATATGAAAACAAAACCTTTTTGGAAAACAAGTATTTGGTTCTCTGTACCTTCAGCACAATGTTTCGACATCTCCGTAGAGCCTCCGGCGAGGCGACAAAGTGCACATTTTCTTTGGTCACTGGCACCTGGTAAAATGTCTTGCAATGAGACCGAGATGGTTTCCAATCCTCGGTTTTTGCTGAATCCCTAACACCTATCTGTCTGAGCAGAGGCGACACATGCGCACATTCAAAAAAGGCAAATAGTGGGAAGAAAAAAAGAAAATAAGATTGAGATACAGAGGAAGATAAGAGGGTGACATAAATTTGGAAAGAAGAGGATGTGGCAAGCAAAACTTTGCTCCAGATTACTCCTGTTGCACAGTAGGAAGCGTTTATGCATAATCATAATCAACTCACTGTAGATCAGATGGTAGACTCTGCTGCGTATCCCATACGCCGAAGGGGAGCCGGTTCCTGGGGATTTTGTATCTCAGGGACCACTGAGAGGCTTTGCTTAGACAACCAGAGTATTTCACCAACAACTCCACCAGCTGGATCTGCAGCTCAGAGTCATCTGCCACGACGTACTATAAATACATTATGTACGTACATAAAAGTCACTTAAAGATAGATATCACATAGAACACGGCAAAATATTTGTTATACACAAAGATATGGTAGAGTACACAAATACAGTAAATCACATAACTACCTGCACGTGGTCACTCCAGTTCTCATCTGTCATGGTTTTCTAACAGCAAAATTGAGCAAACACAAATAAATTATGAGTACATGATAGGTATCATTTCTAAATTATGTAACCAGGTAATCTGAGTTAAATACCTTTTGATATTGTGACATTGTTGAGATCAGTGTTGGGAAAGTTCACTTTCTACCTGAACCAGTTCAAAGTGTAGCTCACAAATTGTTTTAAAATGAACTAGTTCACTTCATAGTTCAAACTTCAAAATATTTGAAGTTCACAGTTCCAAAAAATGAACTAGTTCAGTTCTTTTTTTCCATATGTTGCTGCAAGATATTATTTTTCAAAAATATTGCCACAGCCCAGAACCACAGACAGCAATTATTTTATCAGTTTTAACGCTGAAGCTATGCATCAGATTTAATCTTCATATCCAATTTTTGAATCCTTATCCAACCAGGGTTTACATTAGCATTGAGGGGACAGCATTTCCCCTTTGTTACTTTAATGTTGCTGTCCATTCACTCCACACTAGCAGCAGCTGCAGCGTTCACCACTACAGTACATGCTCAAACACATGCTGCTTGAATGGTCTTTTTTAAATAAGGAACAAAAACACAACATTTATCATTGAGGTGAAAATGTTTGCAAAGAAAGGTCAGATACCTCCCATCCTCACCGACCTTGTCAGTAACTTCATAAAACTCATTTAAATTATTATACGCCGCCTCTTTGCTACACGCAGCTGTTGCCTCCATGCATTTCTTTTTTTTTTATGACACATGCGCGGTGCGACACTGGTGGCTGGTGTTGCCAGATTGGGTGTTTTTTCAGCTACTTATTAAGGCGCGTTTACGGTGTGTTTTCTATAGAAATCTGGCAACCTATTTGAACGATGTTACCCTGAATGAACGCGTTCATGAATCGATTCATGAACGCGTTCAGGCACAAAACTGGTTGAGATAAACAAAAACATTTCTAAACAAACAGAATAGATACATTGGGTAAAATTGCTAGTTTCTGTTCCACAAGTCCCTGATCTACACGTTTGACTTAATTTATCAAGTAATAAAATAGACATGGACAGGAAATGTATGTGAAATAATGTATTATGGACACAAAACAATAGAGGAGATCTGTCTGCATCTGCCTGATTATTCTTAAATGAAATATAAAGCTTGGTTAACCACTTGCCTCCACAAACCTCTTGTACATGAGGAAACGTAAAGAGTCCAATCTCCTCTTGTGCAGAGCATTGGGACACAGACCTGAGACAAAGAGACAAGATCCTGATCATTCCTTTCTGAGGTGTTCGCTCACCAAGCAACCGATACACTCGCGCCCAGCCACACACACCTTGGTCAATGTTGAATTTCTCCACCAGTCTGAAGATGTGTTTGGTGAGTATTTTGGGATCGATCAGGCTCATGCAGTGTTTGGTCACAAAGAGGTGAGGGAACCGCCTGTGGAACACACACACAACCATACGAGTTCATTTAGCAGGCCCACGGATGCTTATATGTACGCTGCAGCTTCCCAAACGTTCCAACTACATGATCCATACTTGCTTATCTCTTCCTCTCTGAAGCCGGGGTGGCACCACGAGTCCAGCAGTGTGACCAGTTGTTGTTCTAGATGGTTGTCACCTGTGACGAAGGACTCTGCCATGCCCAACTTATTTTGCAAGATCAGCGGTACACACATCTGCAGAAGAAGATGGAAAAAGAGGGTTTGGAAAAGAAGTGAGCGATTTTAAAGATTCTATTTTTGAAAAGTACTGTTCTTAGTTACTGTTTAGGTTGCACGGACACGTCTACAGAAAGTCTTTGGTCTCACCTCCTCCATATTAAGATCTTTCTGCAACTTCAGCTTTATGCTCAGCGCTGCCGCCTGTGAAAAGCATAAAGTATAAATCACTGCATTGTCAAATGTGTTTTTCCCCAAAACGTTCTGGCGTGTTAAATATTGTTTACGTAATAAGAGAAACTCACCTCTTTATAGCAGTGAACAGAATGCAACTTCATAATGTTCAACAGGAGAATGGCTGGATCCATGGAATTGAGTTGGTAGATGTTAATCAGATTGTCCGCAAAGTTGGCCTGTGCATCTCTGATTAAGCTCAGAGCTCGCTGCTGAAGTTCCAGTGCCTGCTGCTCTAAGAGGGAGCTCAGAGTTACCTGAAAAAAATGTATTTTTTAAACAATATGTCAAAAAAGAAGGAAAACACCTTGCACTATAATAAGACAAAAAAGAATTAACAGCCTTGGACATCAAGCAATATTTGTTTCTCAACACAGAATTTGGGAAGAAGTCAATCATGAGATAACTCAGCAACTATTGGAGCTAAATTCACTTTTGGAGCAGAAGGCTTTATTACTTGTGTTACCATGAAGTTGGATCATTGGGAAGTCATTGTTAAAAAATGAAAAATATACAGGACCAACCTGTGCTGCAGGATTTTGCTTTTTAGATGCAAGGCACCCCATAAAGATGTCCTCACTCACTTCACTGCAGAAGTCAACTGGCTACTTGACGAGTTGCAAAGTGCTAAAGTGCAAAAGTGAAGGTCCGACACCGATGGAACTTCAGCTTGAAAAGCTTTGCTTGATGAATCTTGTTTACCTGAGGATGTTCCTTCGCCCAGGTCAGGAATTCCATGAGGATGTGATGGCCGAGGGTGTGGCTCCGACCCTTCGGTTTCCCTGGACAGCCCTCCAGGATTGTTAGCAAAGCCTCCAGAGGCTCAGACAGCTTTGAAAATCCCTGGAAGGCTGCCAAATGTAGCTGTGGGGGGGAAAGGTTGTATGTGTATGTAGGAGGGTGGGGGGGGGGGGGGGGTTTAGTGGAAATTAAAACAAAAATGTGAGTGAGGAAAAAGGTAAATCAAACAGGTTAATGTCTTTTTAATCTGAACCCTATGTGCATCATTCATATCAGAGTCAAACTGTATTGATTGACAATTACACACAACCTCATGATTCTCCTTCATTTGTGTGCAAGTTTGGGACGAAAACATGCTTTTTGTTGCTACCAGTAAAACAAATGTTGAGAATTTTCTTGGAGAAAACATATGCATATCACTAGGTCAATGTTTATGGATAGGGTAAAATTAATTGTCAGAATGACTACATCAAAGTAGCTGTTCTCTCTCTGCAGCTAGCAGACACACCGGGATTGTGAAGAATGCGTACCCTGGCTTTAGAAACTTCCCTCACAAGAATATAATATCTGTGTGAGAATGCCTCGCGCTTCGTCTTAATTCGCAAAACAGATGTCATCCACTCAATATCCTCCTCACACAGATCTCAAGTTCATTCAGTGCAACGCAAATTCCTTCCTCCTACTGACAGACACTCTGGTTTCCTCATTAAGGCACACACACACACACGTGCGCGCACACGCACGCATGCACACACACTGGTGAGTTTATGCAAGATCTCTCTCTCTACCTCTTTGTATTCCTTTACCTTTCTCTCGTTACCTCGGCTAACACACAGACTGAAAGAGACCCTTACCGTCTGCCGATCTTTCCGGTTCCACAGCTCGGCGAGTTGGTCTTTCAGCACGACGGGGTCAAGACCTTGGGAGATCACACACACATACACAGACACACACAGAAGGATGGGGTGGAGTTTTACTCTGATCTCTGACCTCCATCACCCGTTAAGGAATCACACCTATGAGGCTTTATAGTATTTTTTTCGCCATACCAGGCTCCCGATAGATTCAGGTCTTTTGTCTTAAAATAAATAGTTCTGACTTTGAAAACTACGCTTTTCCAAATCCAATACATTCAATTGTCAAGGTTATTAGTTAATTTAACTAGGTTGCAATGCAAACTGTAACATCCAATGACAAGATATTATTTTCCCCAGTTAACAGTTACCTGCTTGGAAAATTGTTGTTTATCAACTCATCCATTCAATTTTGGCTGGCTCTAAAATCCGGCTATAGCTATTAACTTATAAATACAAGTTTGGCTCCAGAAGAAAACGCAAATGGTAATTCATTAAATAGTCCTTATTTTAATAAGACGTTGTCTTGAAATAACTTGTTTCGTGTCCATGCTGAATCTTACAGGTAATCTGATACACTGGAAATAATGTTATTTAAAAAACAGGCATAGCTGAGTAATGTTAATGCCAAATATTATTTCCTTAACAGGCATAGCAAAGCAGCCATAACATTGGATTAACAGCTGAGGCCGGTTGGACAGTAAAGGAACCCGGCATTAGCTCTGCATTCCAGCTGAAATACTCCAGAAGAGACTCTCGAGGCACATTTTTTGGAAAGCCATAGGGAAGTAAAAGAGCCGAGAAACAAGAGGAGATGTAAGCATGCATGCACGTTTTCTATCTATCTGCCTGTGCGTGTGTTCCACTTAGACTTCCCAAAAGCTCCAGCGCTTTCTCTATCGTTCATGCTGTGTGGGCTTTACCATACCTGCCCCCCCACCTCCTCCCCCCTTCACCCCCCCCCCTCTTCCCAGGGCTAGTTTTCCTGTTCTCCTCTCCCTCCCTGCAGCAGCCTCTCTCGATTTTGTCTCGGATTTCCCCAGGAAAGGGCTATGCGGTGGTCACGGTGTAAAAAATGCAACCTTCTTGATGCATAGCCTGGGAAAGCAGACCGAAGGACCTCTCCCTCTTAATGTGTTGAACTTCTCTCCCGACACTTTTGGTCTCTTTCATGTTGCCTCTGTAACATTAACTTTACCTGAGAATATTTTTTTCAACATTCGTCTCGTCTTGTTTTTCAGTCAATGCTTCTTTATTTCTCTCTTCAATTTGCTATTTCTATTTCACTCCCATCATTATTATTTATTAAAAACATGAAAAAGTGACTTGTATCTGACAAATAATATCTTCTTTGCTAAAATCACAATTACTTCATGTGTGTTTTGCCAAATCAAAAGAATCAGTTTTTACTGACAGCAGCAGCAATGACAAGATGGAAGAAAACCAAAAGCACAGTGGACTAGATATAAATGAGAGACGGGCTAAAACAATGCAATGGTCCTCCGAAAGGTTCGTTCAATTCAAAAATTTGAGTAGCTACGGAGTTTCCTTTGCCTTTTTTCCGTGGTTCTGTGATTATAAACCCCCCTGCAGTCCATTCATACAACAGAAGAACACGCATACATGCACAAGGAATCACACATACAGGACAACCCACTTCAGTCTTACTCCTTGTGTGAGGAGAGGTGAGGAGAGGAGGGGAATGTGGAGCATGCAGCTTCCTTTGAGCTTTGGCTGGTGGATGAATGACAGAATTGGAGACTCCCCATTCATTGCAACATAATAACCTCCATCATCACCATACAAACACATGGACTCGCATACAGGACACGCACTCATTCACCTTAGGTGGGTTGCGCGGGGGGGGGGGGATCAAAATCACACTTGAATTTCAGTAAAATTAGACAGAGACCACATCCAGATGAAGGTCTAACTGCCTGTTGCCAGGCAGCTGCCAAAACAAAGGAAACACAAAGATCAAGTGTCTAAATGGGGCATTTGGTGTCACTACAGCCACCAGAACAGCTTCAGTGTGACTTGGCAGAGGTTTTGCACATGGCTTAACTCCACTGGAAGGATGCCACAACATTCTTTCAAAGTACTTCTCTCCTTTTGTATTTTGTAGTAGGAGCCGGAAAAAAAAACCTTTCAACAGGTGCTATGGCAGAATCTTGAAATTGTAGAGAGTACAACCACTTGTGGAATTTGATGCTTGTTAAGGCGGCGTTTGCATTTTAATTACCTCTTGAATTGACTGAAACTTCTGCAAATGTGGCCTGGCACATACCTACAGACTCTACAGAGAGGAAACGAGTAATGATGCTGATTTCATTGTACACCCTTTACACACCCCCCGTGGTTCAACAAACTAATGCGGCAAACCGAGACGGTTGCAACACATTGATGTGTTCTCCACTACGACATACAATTCCAATAGATAAGCCTTCAGCTTAGTTGATATTTGGGATTTTAAATATACATTTGTTTCATAGTTAAATAAATGTTACATGTTAAATTAGAAAATAAATTATGCAAAGGAATGTTAACAGTCAAAAGGCTGTTTCAGCACAACAACAAGATGGCAAAAAGCCTATCAAACCCCGTTGGATATGAAAAAGAACTATTTGTTTTCTCTTAAAATTATTCTATTTTTGTATGACTAAAACATCTGCGCTATTTAATAAAGATGTTTCTGCAAAATGCATTCAACACTTTTACACCTCAAACCTCATGTGTTGTTTCTTACTGAATATTGAAAGAGAAACTGTGATACGTACCCTCTGCCTCTGGAGTCCTACGGTCCATTTCTGTCCACAGAATGGTTTGCTGCTGTCGCTCTATTGACCAAGGCACACAGAACAACACACAATTGCTCATAATATTATTAAAAGATACTTGTATTTCCGAAATATGTAGATATGATATGTATATACATGTAATAATTATGAAGCAGTTTTATAATCACTAATATACACAGAAACAGACTGAGAAAGGGAATGATACCAGCTGGCTATGAGACTAGATTTCAGGCTGAGAATGTTTTTTTCGGGCCTTTCGGGTGTGGTTGTATCTTCTTGTCTGAATGCCTTTCACTGATCTAGCCCCCCCTCCTCCTCCCTTTTTGAAATGTTTTTTCTGAGACACCAAATGATGGAAGTTTTTTTTATTATAATGTTACATGTGTCAGACTATTTGATATGGCGCAATCTAAAGCCAATTCATTTGACAATGGGAACCCCAGGAGACGAGAAATAGTCAAAGAAAGAGAAAGAGAGCGAGGTCAATAAGATAGTGTCATGTTTTCTTTGTCTTTACAGTATTAACTTTATTTGACTGGTGCAGATTCAGGCCTGGACCCTTGTCAGGGGGGGTCGAGCACCTCTTTCTTTTTGGAGGGGGAGAAGAAACCGACCGTTTATACTTATAATTATCT
This sequence comes from Pungitius pungitius, assembly GCF_949316345.1. Taxonomy (NCBI): domain Eukaryota; kingdom Metazoa; phylum Chordata; class Actinopteri; order Perciformes; family Gasterosteidae; genus Pungitius; species Pungitius pungitius. The sequence goes on along the minus strand of NC_084917.1, from coordinate 8,598,838 downwards.
TCTACCCCCACCTGGTGGTGATTGAACACGCGTTACTTCCGCAGTGCTTGATTTCATGCTACGTGCTAGCAAACAGTGGCTCGTCCGACACCAACAAAAATTAAAGCTAACCGTGCGGTGGCACCTGGTGCGAGTTTTGCCCTCGGCTGCCTGGTTAATGCAAGAGCGAGTTGACAGCCGAAACAATGGCGGCGGGTCCGTTACGCCGGTGAACGTTGGTGACTCTCACGACTAGCACGAGCGCCAGTGCTCGCTGGTCACCCTGCTCTCGATATACACACAGTCGACTTCATTTTTTGTGGTGTTGACAAGGGAAATTATATTGAATTACACAAACGTAACGTCACGTTATGGATGCGAATGGACTCACCATGTGCTACTTTGTTCCAATTCACTAGTTATCGCCAGGTAGACTTTGACTACGTTACCTTAAATCAGTAGAGTTTATGGGGAACAATAGTGGGTCGATTACGACGTGAGTTTCTTTGCCCTGAGTAAAGGCTCCTAGGAAGATATTGCTTCACATTGAATTAAAACTCAGATGTATTCGCAAAGATGAATGTACCATAACCCTTGACACGTGGTTTACTCTTCCATTAAAGACCAATGTCTATATTGTCAGATATTTTATTGGGTGAAGTTTACCTGAAGCAATAAACACAATGAAGGAGAAGCTGCCTGTAACTCTGCACTCAGGGAATATCGTAACCCTCCATTAAATCTCGCTGCTGTTTGGTTTCTATTTGGAGGCCGTCATGCAGGCACGAAGTGCAATACTGCCGACTTCTGGACAATACATATGAGGAGCACACAAGTTTTCTTCTTTCCTTTGCGTCCATATTTAGGGTCGTCTACGACTAGTCGTAGAGGAACCTATTGTATTTCAAGGAATTGCTATTATTATTCTCACACGCCGCGGGCCTTTTGGGGTTATTTATCATATTCAAAAAGTTGTTATATTTGGCATGGATATCTGGACTGTTTGATAATTTTTGGGTCTCACGCTTGGTTATAAAGAAATGTCTCCATAGTGCCCTCTAGAAATTTAAAAAAGACCACACTAGGCCAGTTTCCGCCCCCGATGTCCGATCAACTTGAAAGTTGGCACACAGGTGCTCTCCGACATGCTCTACAAAAAAGTCAACCATGGTATGCAAATGCGCCTAGATTTTCCGCCATTTTGAATTTTGTGAAAAAGTTTTTTTTTCTCCTAAACGCCGAGTCTGATTGTCACGAAACCTTTCGGTGGATCATTATTGGTTCAAAATTAATTGTGAAAGATTTTCAAGAAAACCATTAAGCTCATTTATAGTATTTTGAGAGGCTTTCATTTTGGAATGGTAGATCAGAATGTCCTGGTTATATGTTCAAATAAAAGGCCAAAGACCATAATAATGTGAAAAGTAGTTTGCAAAGCGGCATTCCTGGCGTTGCTCCACGCGGTTAACGACCACTGACTTGCGAACTCAAATATTGAATCAGACTGGATCTGCAAAATAATACTATGCTACTGTGAGGTGAAAGTGCTAAACATTAATAGGAGAAACTAACATCTGAAAAGAAAAGTAACTTTGTTTACATTAAAGTCATACAGACAAACATTCCCAGTGTCAGAGAAGTGTTGTAACTTAGATCAATTTGATCAATAACTCTTGATCTCATCTCAAATGTTGAAACATGGAAAAATCCTAAATTAGCACTATTTTTCTACCTGGTACTATAGTGATAAACAACCATGAACAGTATATAAACATCTGTAATATATTTAATGACCTTCCATTCATCTTTGCTAAAAACCTGTTTAATGGCTGTACAATAGACTGCTTGTAAACGTGATTAAACCACTTATATATTGAGAGATGAGCTGAAAATGAAAGTGTATCCAGGAAACAAACAAGAAACACCAGAGTTAGGGTTGGTTTTATTGTTAATCTCTTGCAATATAACTTCACACATTCTGTACTGGAACAAAATCGTGTTCAGATGAGCAGCCAAGTTTTACTCAACTCACTCAGTTTGCCCTCAGGAGTTCTCCCTCTGAAAATGAGCAAAAGTACACAACACGTTTTCCTAAGTGCTATCGTGATATTATATCATATTTTTCATGGTCTTTATGTTTTTCTTCATCCACTCACCATCATTCACTGCCCCGCAGTACTCGCGGCACTCTGACTTGCTGTAGAACTTGTTGGCGTTGCCCTGGCAGAAGCCTGGTTTGTAGGGCACACACAGACCAACACTGGAGTCAAATGCCCAGATGGGGGGCTGGCCTGTGCAGGGGTGGGCCGCCATCGGCAGACGGCACACAGCTGGGGAGACACAACGCATTTACATGAATTCAAAGGGTTCTCTTTTCTTATTTGACAGAAAAACACGTGAGAAAGAAATAACGATAAAATGACATTGATAATGCGCTGATTCTATCATTTCCCCACATGAATAACAAATGTGTCCTTTGTTGGTTTTGTTTTCTATTCCTTTTCTCACCCTCAGTGCGACATCTCTGCAGACACGCCCTCTCGTTTTCAAAGTTGTTCTGGTTGCCCAAACACCCTCCGTACTTGAAGAGTTCGCAGCTCATTGAAGTGGAGTTGTAGTAGTAACGCTGCAGCATCCCGAAACAAGGTCCTGTATCCGGTGCTGCTTTGCATGACTCTAAGAGGGAGGAGGGAGTGAGATGTATCACGGTGAAGGAATCCCATTTTTATTTTCAGGGTCAGAATCAGGATCTTACATTGAAGACACATGCGTTTTCATGAATTTGCCTTGCTGTGCAGGTGTATCTGGTGATCTAACCTAGCGAGCTGATCCCTTACCGGATCCATTGAAGAGAGGTTCATCATCACCAGAACTCTCAATGTCTGCTGTTTCCAAAGAAGGCACCAGGTTTCTCTTCATCCGCTGCATCACAGATACTTAGTTAGGGATACAGAGACACCTTAACCCCAAATATTTATATTAAATGTCTTCCAAAGTCCTTTAAGACAGCTACACAACTCAAAGCTACATTATAACTGAATAATTTAGATTTAGATGTCTTGAAAAAGCAATGACATGAAATGCAAAGTACATGTGGATGCACTCGGAAAGGCACACGTTTTACAAAGAGTACTTGTATCTATTACTTGTAGAATGTGTACATTCTGGTGTATTTTATGTAGTTTTACGTGGTAACCTATGGCGGTGACGCATGCAGAAGTATAGCACCAGCATTGAAGCTATTGCGGCACAGTCGGTCACGCTGTTGGCCCCTTTAGCTCCAAGCTGCAGGCGCCGCCGTCACCGTGTGAAAGCTATCCCCCAACCCTAGTTTGCTCTGATTTCTGTATAATGGTTTGAGTACCTGAGGCTCCGGCGGAGTTGACGGCTCTGCCACCAACTCTCCGGGAACACAGTCTCCTGTGAAGGTTTGATTGGAAAACATATCATAACTGTATTTCATAGCCAAACAATCTACTGTTTTTAACACGTTATTCTATTTTTTTAAACTTTTGTTTTATGTTTTGAACAGTGATGTTAAAACACCCGTCAGATACCTTTATCTCTTATTCAATTAACTAATCCTAATTAGACGTCTCTGAGGTAGAAAATGTGTGATAATCTCTGTTGTACCTTTATCCTGCTTAATGACAACGCTGTCCTCACTCATTCCCTGTTCGCTGACCAGTGTTTTGAAGTCATCCAGTACAGTGTCTCTCACAGCAGTTGTCCGACCTGAAGAGCACAGAATAATTCAGAAAGAATTTTTTACCATGATGTAAAAGGTTTCCTTAAAATACATTCATGTGCAAGAATATGGCCGTTCTTAATATACATAAGGCAGGCAATCCTGGTACTTGAAATGTTAGTCCACTCACTGTAAAGCTTCACTGAGGTGCTGTTACAGCCCGATGCTTTCTGTTTGCTCATTATCAATATTGCATACTCATCGTAGTTGGTGTGAACCACATAGGCGTCCACGTCTGCTTCCCACTCTGCGGAAAGGACATAATAACTGTAAAAAGTCCATGGACAAAAGGAACTGAACGGAGAGCTGTGTCAGAGGAAGACGTACTTGAAAGATGGTAGACGAATCGTCCTGGCGTGGTGGTCAACGCGTAGTCCACGCTGATCTCATAACATGTTCCATGTCTGCACACATGGACAAAATAAGACATTCTGTAAGAAATGACTGGATATCTATAAAAAAAAGTAGATGATGTTCTAAAATGTATATATTTATTCTAGTATTTAAAATGACTTCTTCTATTTATTAAATTTATTAAATTCTTTGAACCCTTCTTTTGGTGTGTATTGGTGTTTACATGTGTGATACGTTCACTTTCTACAAACCTCTGCATGCGTCGAGTCATGTTGAGTTTGCCTTCAGTGGCGCCATTCTGGAGAACCAGTTTACCGATGGGTGCATCTCCCGTTTTATGTTTATGGGGATTGGTACTTGCAACAGCGACATCATGCCACGTCCCCAAAAACTAGAAATAGGTTAGAAATAGGTTCCATAATGTGTTCACGTTTTAATGATACGGCACACATAGATTAGACCTTATTCAGTGTGTCAGATGAAAAACACTATGGACATCAAGCTTATTCCAATACATCTCACATTTATATTAAACCTCGGCAAAAAACATTACTTTAGATAGATGATGCAATACTTTCACATGTGCTTTATGATCTTATACCAGCCCCAAATTCTTTACCTTGTTCAACATTTTACACACAAACAGATTGCATAAGATTTCATGTTTCATTCTTAATTTATGTAATTATTATAAAAGCTTAAAATGAGTCTGCTAAGTAGGGTACATGTCAGGTTGGTTGATGGGTCAAATAACTGACGTCTATCAAGAGATTGCAGCTTATGCAATGTTTGCCCCTTTGTTGCAGTTTTGTTGTTTCAATTTGTAGTAATTTTACACCAAAGCATGTTTTTGTTCTCTAACAGTTAGGATTATGATATATTTAATTAAAGATTATTAAATCAACAGACAGAAATGGGTGGACAAGAAGCCATATAAGTACTCCGCTTGAGCCTTTAACATCGTCATACTCAAAGTAGGAATTCAAAATCAACAAGTTCGCAGAACTCACCCTGGCCAGATCAAAGTTCTCCTGCGTGGGGTAGAGTGGATCTGGGAGAACAGGGACCCCCTGTAGGGTCGAGGACCACCCCAGGACCAGGAAGGAAACCATAAACACAGCTTTCTGCATTCTGTTTGTCTGTCCACTCGTCTCTGGAAGGACTGATGTCTGAGGCACCAAATCTCAGGGAAAGCGCCACCTCCTCACTGTGCCTTACCTCTGTCAGCTCATCAAATGGGGACAGGGCATTGACCTAAGTTTTGTGCACTCACTCCCACAGCCAAGCCGAAAACAAACAAGTAAAAGAGCAAAGTTCTGCCCTGTGCTTCTGTCTCTGTGCTCTGACACAGCACGGACCAAGCATACATTGGACTTCACAGTATTTGCAAGATCATCAAATCAATACATGGTACATATACATCTGAGACACTACTGAGAAACATGGTATTGTATCATATATTGTGTGTGTGTTATACAGTATACTGTATATGTGCATGGTTGTATTCTATCAATTTCTAAGCACCTCAGCATCAGTAAATCATATAAATGTTTTACAGGGATGTGGTGATACCCTCTAGACACAATATCTCTCTTGGTGGCCCTCAGTTATTGCTTTCATTTTTCACAACAGAGTTCCCCCGATAAATCAATAAAACAAGGACGATCAAAGACGAGAGAGTATATTGTTTATTCATTATAGGAAGACTGCACTGACAGAAGTGCGTTTGTATGTATTGAGGAAAAAGTGTGACGTCACAACATGATAGCGAGGTTTGTGTGATGATGATGATGATGATGATGACAATAATCCTCGTCCTCTTACATTAATCCCAATCGTTTATCCTTTAAAAGTAAACAAGCATTTACAGTTTTTCTCCATTGGTTTGGCTCATTTTTTGAAACAGAAATGACATTCTCAAAACAACATGGACAAACCTCCAAACAACTTAGCAATTTCTCAATACAGAATTGAATTTCTCATTCATTTGGTTAAATTGTAAATGTCTAAGTACATGTCTCAATGTCTCAGTACATCTTTGCAAATGATTAAGTTCATGTAGCCTACGTTTAGCACAATTTCCAAGTGAATAGATCTTGTTGATCTAAACTGATTGTTGATTCTCAGTCTAATTGTTTTTCGCTCCAAAACGTCTCAGCATATTTTCATTGTATAAGTCATCACATGCACAATAGTCTGTTCAATTGTCAAAATTACTCAAGAACATAATACCATGAATACCATATATGAATCCCTTGGAACATTTGATAAATTCACAGTATTGAATTGAAGTAACAATTGACAGTCAGGTGAAACTAGAACTTTATTTTATTTATTCTTCAACCAGCTTTATTTACAGCACTGTAGGCCGCATATAATTTTCATTGTTTTTTGTTTCTGTGTTTATTTTACAGTATACTATGCTGTATATATTTTCTTTTTACTCTGATGTATCGAAGTTATTTTATGTTTGTGAATGATAATTGCAATTACAATTTCCGGTAGTATGAGTGCAATGTGTGATGTCAAACCTTGGAGGCTAATCTTACCCTAAAATCCTATTTTTTTCTGTTAGCTAGACAAAAAAAAAACAGTACAGTAACCATTGTCAATGAAGGACTGGGCTAAGACTGGTGGACATGAGGGATTTCAATGGTCCTTTGCCATAGTGACAAAACAACTAAACATTTTGACCTGCAGTGTTTACAGTTTTTCTCCATTGGTTTGGCTCATTTTTTGAAACAGAAATTACATTCTCAAAGCTCTTAATGCATTTGGTAAAATAGCCTATATGGTTCAGCACAACTACATAGATCACCTTCAAAAGGTCATATCTCACCCAAAACAGTTAACTCAAGCTTCAAAATCAAATCATTTTCTCATAAAAATAGTCAGTGCCCCCAAATGAAAACTTCCTTCTCGATTGCTGTGGCTCATCTATCTCTCGAAAAAAAAGACATTCTTAAAGCTTTAAATACATTTGCCAAAATAACCTAGATGGTTTAGCAAAACACTATGGCACACCTGCAAAATGTCATATCTCTCCCAAAACAGACAACTCATCAGTCACAACGAATTCCTTTTCTCATACAAACAGTCAGTGCCCCCAAAATGAAAAGTCCTTTTGTCATTGTTTAAACACTGCAGGTCAAAATGTTTAGTTGTTTTGTCACTATGGCAGTGGACCATAGAAATATCCTCATGTGCACATTTCAATCTTGGCTTAGTTCTTTGACACTGAATGGTTACTGTAGTAGATGTTTTCTTTCCAGAATAATATGTGTATCAAACAGAAAAAAGAGGAGCCAACAAGGTTTCACATCACATACTGTATTGCACTTATACTGCCATGGAAATTGTTACAGTAATTGCAAAACAGAAACAGAAAATGTGTACAGCAAAAAATACTGTAAAAAAAAGCACATCAAAAATAAAATACAGTAGGAAAGTAAAGCAAAGCTGGAGTTCAAAGCTGGAGTTCATCCTCACTCTCCTGCTCATCCTCGCGCTCACGTCTGTCTGGCCACAGATTTTCATCAACATCGCATCTGATATTCTCCCTTGCTATGCAACGGGGGAAGAATCGCCGTGCATGCCTCAACCATCCCCTGCACTGATCTGCTGTGACATCGACACAAGCAGCATCCATTGCCTGGAGAAGAGACCTCTGGCTTAGAGCCCGATGCTCATACACCCTCCACCGCCATGCAGAAAAAACTCCTCAATAGGATTGAGGAATGGGGAGTAAGGCGATAGGAGCACCATCAGCATTCTTGGATGGGCAGTGAACCACGCCCTAATGAGTGGGCCACGGTGAAAGCTCACATTGTCCCACACAATCACATATGTAGGCAAGTGAGGCCCTACCAAACCCCCCTCATGTAGAGGGATAAGATCAGCATGCAGGTGGTCCAAGAACACTAGGAGCTTCTGGGTGTTGTATGGGCCAATACTTGGAATGTGAGTGACTACACCATTTTCTGAAATTGCAGCACACATAGTGATGTTGCCCCCGCGCTGTCCTGGGACATCCACCGTTGCCCGGTGGCCAACGACATTCCGGCCACGCCGTCCTCCTTTGGCCAGGTTGAACCCAGCTTCATCAACAAAAATGAGGGTGTGAGGGTTCTCATTCGCCTCCAGCTCCATTATTCTCTACGATACAGAAAACACAATATTACTGTAAATTGGTTATGCAGTAGAATCAGACAACAAATTACATGGCAATGTTCTGTGTTCTCTGCAAGTTCAATAAACTGGGCTCTATGCGCCACTGCAAACAGGTCATAATGATATACACCGCATAACACTGTACAATTTACTAGGCGTAGTGAACACCACTGCTTTACCTGTACATACTGATAGCGCAACTCCTTGGTTCTCTCAGAGTTCCTTTCAAATAGAACTCTGTAGAGTTGCTTCATGCTCGTCTGATTTTTACTGTAATCAGGACCCTGTCAATTGTCGAGATGCTGACAGCGTTTACGTTCGGGAAGATGCCAACATTGTTCTCTAGGATTGTGGTCCGGATTTCTCGCAGTGTGATGGAATTGTTGGCCACGACAATATTGCAAATTTCCTGTTCCTGTTGTTGGCTGAAAATTGCTCTTCTGCCACCCGCACCAGGTTGTCTTGCAATCCTAGACATTAGAATTCACAAATAGACACTATTACAATTTGTATTTAGTTGTTTTACTTTTACTTTAGTTCAATACATTTGAATACTACAGTTAGTAACTCTACCACCAATAATTCCATAGTTGACTGAGCACATACCTGTCTTCCCTGCGGAATGTTTGGATGATCAAGGACACTGTAGAGCGTGGCACATTAGGCTGAACTCGACGACCTGCCTCTGCCATTGTGAGGCCATGGTTGACCACATGGTCCACAAGTGTAGCCCGAATTGCATCTGGCACAGCCTGTTGTCTTCGTCCTCCTCGGCCTCTTCCCCCTACTCCACCACCACACACCCTTGCTCCTCTTCCTCTTCCTCTTCTTCCTCCTCTTCCTCGAACAGGCAGTTGCCCTTGTTCGTTTACCTGGCCATGTGCTTCCATGTTCATAAACTACTGAACTTGGTCAAGCCCTAGATATTTGATGGAAGCATTTATACTCCTGGATAGCACCTGTCAGCTAACTAAAATGACTGTGTGATTGGTGATCGGATGTGAGTAACTCCCCCTGATTAGTAAAGTTCTAGTTGCACCTGAAAATGAAGCCGATGATCCAAGAGATCCATATTATAGTATATACCATGATGTTTTTCATGGTATTATGTGCCTGAACGATTTTGACAGTGGAGTGAACTATTGTGCAGGTGATGTTGTACACATGGAAATTATGCCAAGATGTTTTGCAGAGAACAACCACTTGACTGAGAAGCAACAGTCAGTTTAGACCAGCAAGGTGTATTCAATTGGCAATTGGGCTAACTGAAGGCAATTGTACCTAACCGTTTGCACAGATGTGCTAAATCATTTGAAATGTGTGCAAGCTGTAGGCAATTGTTCTTGTCATTTGCAAGGAGTTTCTAAAACAATTGCAATTTGATTAAAGGAATGAGAAATTCAAATCTGTTGTGAGCAAGTGCCCAGTGGTTTGGAGGTTTGCACGAGTTGTTTTGAGAATGTAATTTCTGTTTCAAGAATTGAGCCAAAGCAATGGAGAAAAACTGTAAACAATGACAAAAGGACTTTTCATTTTGGGGGCACTGACTATTTGTATGAGAAAAGGAATTTGTTTTGACTGATGAGTTGTCTGTTTTGGGAGAGATATGACCTTTTGCAGGTGTGCCATAGTGTTTTGCTAAACCAGCTAGGTTATTTTGGCAAATGTATTTAAAGCTTTGAGAATGTCGTTTTTTTCGAGAGATAGATGAGCCACAGCAATCGAGAAGGAAGTTTTCATTTTGGGGGCACTGACTATTTTTATGAGAAAATGATTTGGTTTTGAAGCTTGAGTTAACTGTTTTGGGTGAGATATGACCTTTTGAAGGTGATCTATGTAGTTGTGCTGAACCATATAGGCTATTTTACCAAATGCATTAAGAGCTTTGAGAATGTAATTTCTGTTTCAAGAATTGAGCCAAAGCAATGGAGAAAAACTGTAAAGTTATGCTAAAACTGTACAGAAATACAACATGTATCATGGATGTTTTGCATCACAGATGTATGTTAGCATCTGATATTTAAAAGTCTCGTTGAATATGACTGCTGTATTTTTTTTCCAACATTGAGTTGGTGTAGTTCGTACACAGTTGGTGTTGTTCGTACACAGTTGGTGTAGTTCGTACACAGTTGGTGGAGTTCGTACACAGTTGGTGTAGTTCGTACACAGTTGGTGTAGTTCGTCCACAGTTGGTGTAGTTCGTCCACAGTTGGTGTAGTTCGTACACAGTTGGTGGAGTTCGTCCACAGTTGGTGTAGTTCGTCCACAGTTGGTGTAGTTCGTACACAGTTGGTGGAGTTCGTCCACAGTTGGTGGAGTTCGTCCACAGTTGGTGTAGTACGTACACAGTTGGTGTTGTTCGTACACAGTTGGTGTAGTTCGTACACAGTTGGTGGAGTTCGTACACAGTTGGTGGAGTTCGTCCACAGTTGGTGTAGTTCGTCCACAGTTGGTGTAGTTCGTACACAGTTGGTGGAGTTCGTCCACAGTTGGTGTAGTTCGTCCACAGTTGGTGTAGTTCGTACACAGTTGGTGGAGTTCGTCCACAGTTGGTGGAGTTCGTACACAGTTGGTGGAGTTCGTCCACAGTTGGTGTAGTTCGTACACAGTTGGTGGAGTTCGTCCACAGTTGGTGGAGTTCGTCCACAGTTGGTGTAGTTCGTACACAGTTGGTGTTGTTCGTACACAGTTGGTGTAGTTCGTCCACAGTTGGTGGAGTTCGTCCACAGTTGGTGGAGTTCGTCCACAGTTGGTGGAGTTCGTCCACAGTTGGTGGAGTTCGTACACAGTTGGTGGAGTTCGTCCACAGTTGGTGTAGTTCGTACACAGTTGGTGGAGTTCGTCCACAGTTGGTGGAGTTCGTCCACAGTTGGTGTAGTTCGTACACAGTTGGTGTTGTTTGTACACAGTTGGTGTAGTTCGTCCACAGTTGGTGGAGTTCGTCCACAGTTGGTGTAGTTCGTACACAGTTGGTGGAGTTCGTCCACAGTTGGTGTAGTTCGTACACAGTTGGTGTTGTTCGTACACAGTTGGTGGAGTTCGTACACAGTTGGTGTTGTTCGTACACAGTTGGTGTTGTTCATACACAGTTGGTGTAGTTTGTACACAGTTGGTGGAGTTCATACACAGTTGGTGGAGTTCGTCCACAGTTGGTGTAGTTCGTACACAGTTGGTGGAGTTCGTACACAGTTGGTGTTGTTCGTACACAGTTGGTGTTGTTCATACACAGTTGGTGTAGTTTGTACACAGTTGGTGGAGTTCATACACAGTTGGTGGAGTTCGTCCACAGTTGGTGTAGTTCGTACACAGTTGGTGTAGTTCGTCCACAGTTGGTGTTGTTCGTACACAGTTGGTGTAGTTCGTACACAGTTGGTGTTGTTCATACACAGTTGGTGTAGTTTGTACACAGTTGGTGGAGTTCGTACACAGTTGGTGTTGTTCATACACAGTTGGTGTAGTTTGTACACAGTTGGTGGAGTTCGTACACAGTTGGTGTTGTTCATACACAGTTGGTGGAGTTCGTACACAGTTGGTGTTGTTCATACACAGTTGGTGGAGTTCGTACACAGTTGGTGTTGTTCATACACAGTTGGTGGAGTTCGTACACAGTTGGTGTAGTTCGTACACAGTTGGTGTAGTTCGTACACAGTTGGTGTCAGCGCTGTGAGCAGCTGACTCACAAGCCACCATTTTGAGAGCCGTTAAACTGCTCCCAATCTCATATAATGTACCTCTAAACATTAAGTTGCTTGTCCTCACCTGGTCAAACATTCCAATGGTCCTCCTCATTTGCAGAAAACATAATTGGTGCCGTATTTCTTTACCTCCTCCTGGGAAGAAAATATCGACGCTACACTTAGTGCACACACAGAACCAGTGACTGATTCATACAAATACTGATCTGTAGTTTCAGCATGCAAGTGTGATATCAGCTCATTGCTGTGTGAAGCATGTACCTGATGTTGAGCTGTGACGGCTGTGTCACCCGCTCACCTGGAACACACACACCTTGAAAGAGAGGGCTTTCTGTCATTCATGTCGGCAACATTTGTCTTTGTGTTTCAAAGAAGTCCCGCACTGGTAAATGCATTTCATTTGTAGACCTTGGGCCATCAGCAGTGGGTCACCTTTGTTCTGATTCATGATGATTGCGACATCACTCAGACCATGTTGTCTGACCAGCGTTTTGAAGTCATCCAGCACAGTGGCCCCAACACTCATACTTCGACCTGAAGAAGATGGAATTTACAACACAGACTTATCAGTGTACTTAATTAAAATCAATTTCTGTTTTAACTTTTGGATCGCTCGCAATTGTCACTCACTATAAAGCTTGATTGTGGTTGTTCTATTTCCTGATGGTTGCTCCACGCTCAGCAGACGAATCATTGCGTACTCATCATATTTGTAATGGACCACGAAGGAATCAACATCTGCCCTGAATCCTGCACAAAGGAAAGTGTTCACAATGCTTTGATGACAACACTAGTTTAACTCTACCATTATAATAATATATAAATAATATATAATTGAATATATAATTAATATATAATGAAAGGAATGGACACACTATTATGCAATTTGGAGAGGAGGCCAGCCTGAGAAACATACTTGCAATATAATGGTAGAACCGTCCCATAGTGTTGGTCACACGGTAATCAGTGGACGTCTGGTGACATGAGCCATTCCTACATGCAGGCACACAAGGCACAGGTTACACTAGATGAAAACATCTTTAAACCACTACAATGTATGTAAATCTGACCTGAAATGAGTGGCTGTCATTGTGAAGTTGCTATCAGAGGCGCCATGTTCCAGCTCCAGGGCAACGATGATGGGGTTTCCCCTCTTACGCTGCATGTAGTAAGGACATGTAGAAACCACTGCCAACTCATTCCACCTCCCCATGAACTGCAGACATGACACAGACATGTTATCATCACCACTGCAAGCCAACAAGACAAAAACAAGCATGGGAGAAGAAAGCAAGGGCAGCAGAATATGAAACTATATATTCTGCATTTCAGCCTTTTTTTTCTTACCTGGTCCAGATCAAAGTTCTCCTTTGGGAGGATTAAAGGTTCCAGGAGCACAGGGACCGTCTGGACCATCCAGACAGAGCCGAGGACCAGCAGAGCCGCCACACACACAACTCTTTCCATCGTGTCAGTCCCTCTGAAGCAGACTGACTCAAATTCCCCTCCCAAAAATAACACAAAAAACAAAAAAATACAATACCAAAGATTGGATCATCTTCTTATCTCGTCATTGGTCTCTTTTTTCTGAGTGTTTGTCATCCATGCAAATGAGCAATGGATCATTGGACTTTGGAATTTGAAGCTAAAACAAACAAACGACCAATCAATACGTGTCCGAATTAAACGGCCGATAATTACTAGGAAAAGGGCCCGATATTTGTCTGCCATCTTCTCTTTCGAATGTACCATGGGGGAACCAGAATCAGTTATTTCCTGAATTCTCACAATATCCTGAGTATCATGTGTGCTGTGTAATATTAGGGGATATTAGCTTTAATAGTAAAACAGTGGTTCACAGTAAAAACGCCCCATGCAATCATGTGCAATATCCGCCCCCTGGTGTACACACCATGAACTGCACCATTGTTGATTGAACACACGTTCACCTACATACACACGCATGAACAAGCAAACACTCAGTCTGGAGAATAATATATAGTTTATTTGACTACGTCAGGACTATGAAACAGCTCATCTAATTACATTTAGGATATTAAACAAACAAAAAACGGTTAGTTAAGGTAAGTTAATTAAATAGCCTGGAGATAAATATTGTTTATTAAAGTAACGATGTGAAAATGTAAGACACCAGATAACACAGAATGACAAGTGCATTTCATCACCGATATTTGCTATTCATCATCATTGTAAGCAGAGAGACCTCGGTAGCAATACATTCTACAAAGAAAATGCTAGTCAAAAGTGAACCGACAGACACAGAGCAGCACGTTGGATACCCATGCCGCCATCATCATCATCATCTCAGGTGCATCCGAGAACCTACAGGGAGACACACAGACTCATTCACACTGAAGATGTGAAGTCATTCACATACTTGAAAGTTAAAGAAACAAACACTCACCTAACGCCCTGATCTTGATGGTGGGCAATTCTCTGTTGGTCAGAAAACATAAAGTAGAATTCATCATTGATCAGCTCTACCCATTATCTGTGTGCACTGCCATGTGCTCCCTGTACCGTACCTGCCGGAGGTGGAGTCAGAATCGAGTCTCTGGGGAAACCTTGGGACAAGGCAAAGGCCTTAAACTTCATGATCGTATCATTTCGGACTGATTGCGAGCGACCTGCAAACAAGAACAAAAAAAAACCACACACACACATTGTGAGTGTTGCCACGGTTTTCTAACATGCTTGGATATGATGTAAACGTGAGTCTCACCGTAAAGCGCCACCTGCGTGTACTCTCTGTTAAAAACCTTGTGTTTGAGAACCACGGCGTAATCAGTATAGTTTGTGTCCACCACTGTGATGTCCTTCACCATGTTATTGCCTGACAGAAAACACAACACAGAAGTGAAAGACAAAGACTTTTATGTCTTTCGGTGTTAAATAGTAACTAAACCAGAAAAAGATGACAATAAATTTAAATCCATGTGAGTGACATTGTAACATTCTTTTTAGAATACATGATAAAATCTAAAAAGTAGAATAACGTACAATTAGGGTGAAAAAAGGAAACCATATTAAAACATTCTGTATATAAATCAAAGTAAAATAAGCATTCTCTTATATAATAACATATATTTCCATTCCAATGTCAACAGCAAATACATACCATAAAATATGAATACACAAATGAACAAATTAAGCATGTATTTAAAATGTAATACAAATTTCCAGCACAGATTTACAAAGTCAACAGCTGTCTACAATGTTAGATACAACACAAGTGTAAAAACAATCACCAATTCTAATGAATGTTGTCTGTAAATATCTTTGTTACCAAGAATTTATTTATGTATTTATTTATTCCTCCATTGATAATACCGTTTTTTAAATTTTACTATCACATGCATACAAAGTGGTTTGTATTAAAAATAAAAACAAAACCTCAACAAAAATATATTTGGTAAATTTTTCTGGGTAAAAGAAGTAGGGACAGACCAAATGATCATTCCTGCTTTTGTTTTATTTAACTAATTGTGCTCAACACATTCTATACATATGTATAGGACTCAGTAATACAGGCACACAGTAGCTCTGGTCATCTTACGTTCACATGTTCCAAACTTCCACCAATCATCAACGCCCCTTCTCGTGGACCACATAAACATTTGAGCCTTATTTAGATGTCATTAAACTACTCTGCTGCATACTTCCACACATGTGGTTCAGGGACATTCTGCGTTGGATCATGTTTGTTCACGAGCGTCACATGACAGAGACAGAAATGTACATTGACGGAAATATTTACACGGCAGCATTTATCTGCGTGCTTTTGTGGTTGTTTGCTCAATACTGTTGCAGATCCTGATATTTGCAGGAACTCGCTGAGCACCACGCAAATATTTACATTGTAATTGAGTAAAGTCACAGACTTACGTGTGCTGAAGTAGGTGAACTGTCCAGGTACGCTGGTCTTCTCATAGTTGTACACTTTCCTCTGACAACCTAAAGGTCTGAGGCACAGAGAGTGAAACACGGTCTTTATCTTTTCTAAATTGCTCCCCTTGCTCTTCCTTGACCCACACGTGGCCCTCTGCGGCCACACACACACACACACACACGCTCTGCACTACATGTCACCAGCACACAGACTCACGTGGCGTCCCACATGGTGAGGTTAACATTGCCGTTTGGCACCGTTGTAATGATGCCCATGGAGGCCTTCACTTTGTCTCTGAAGGGGGTGAAACTTGGCGAGTCATAGGCCAGGCCCACACGGTACCATCTCCCTGTGAACTAAACACACAAAGACTTAAGGCTACAAATCAATGCTCTTACGTTGCTGTTCATTCTTCCTTAAACCACCACACTTGATCTTTGCATAGATTTTTTTTTCCTCCATTCTAAACACATCCTGTTTTTCCAACACGTCAGTCTCTTAAAATGAGGTGACCCCCCCCCCGGCTTTTGACTAATGAGTGTTTAAAGAAGCAGTATGTCGGATTGAAAATTAAATACTGTGTGTGTAAATACTTTAGCTGATGAATGATGAGGTTTTAATGTTTAATGGACACAAAGGAATAATCTATTTAAGGCTTTGCCGGCAATACTTGTTGGTAGGATCAATTAAAAAGATTTTTCTAAAATAAATTTGTTGTAAAATATAAAAGAAGTCATTGTTTGTCACCAAGCCTTTTTTTTAACGCATACATGAATTTCCAGTGGGAAACAAGTGAGCTGTATTTGCAGCAGGTCACAAGCGCTGCCTGCGACAGCATTTCCTCACTTTTTTTCGACCCTGTAAAAAACTGAGTGGACCTTTGGGGAAACTACAGAGGATGCATTCTCCTTGAAGTGATTAAGAATTTTCCTCATCTGCTACAGGCATTTTCCCTTTTGGGCTAAACAATAGACAAGAGAGATCATGGCGACACACCAGAATGGCAAGTAACTGACCTCTTGATAAATATGGAACCATTACCCCAGGGACATTTCAAATGATTCAGAGATAAATGCAGTACCAAGTTAGCCACAGGAAACCAGCAAAAGAGGACATTTGTTACGATGTAATTTAGCGAAATGTCAAGTGACCTTTTGCCCAAACCAGGAACATACAGATTCACAAATATATTTATCTTAACAAGGGGTGAGACTCTCTTTTGGTCAACTTACTGAGTAGCAGATCCCAAATGGGGCTGGACATATTCTAACTCAACACACACACACACACACACACACACACACACACACACACACACACACACACACACACACAGTGTTCGATTACTGATGGAGTCTGTGAATAACCAACAAACGTGAGAGTTGAACTTTTAAAAACTCGACACATTAAAGCTAAGAGAAGACCCCCGACACCAAAGCTGTAAGCGTGTGTGTGTGTGTCTGTCTCACCATCCGCAGGTTGAAATCTTTCTGAGGCTTCAAGTCTGCGTCCACCACCATCACGCACAACGTCACTATGACAACAGCGAGCACAGTGGTCCTCATGGCTGCGGGGGGAGAAGTGGATCCGGGCCGAGTGGTCGAGAGAGGGTGTCTGAGCCGAGCCGAGCGAGGAGCTGTCAGCAGTCAAACAGACGATGCAGACTGGCAGAGCCTGTGGCAATGTTTGTTTTTCTCTCAATCCACCCACCTGGTTGTCAGCCAATCACCGCTGCAGATCCGGGAACAGTGGCCAAGTGTTGAGGATGTGTGGTTCAAAAACAACCCCAAACTGAGACTTCACGTTCCCGGAAGGTGCGGTCGTGTGGCATGACTGTGGACGTCTCAAAACCAGCTGAAGCTCATGCGCTGCACTCACGAGCGCGCGCACACACACACACACACACACACACACACACACACACACACACACACACACACACACACACACACACACAACACAACAACACACACGCGGGTTTCACATGACACTATCCCACATAGATGAAAGAAAGAGGAAACGTTCTGTATTTCAAACCCTGACACTGGTGGTCTTTTACTTTAATTAAAGTAGAAATGAAACACTTTAAAATACTATAACGGTTCTGCATTCAGAAGTATGAACAACAAGGGTATCAACAGCAAAAGTGTTCATTATACAGAATGGCTCCTGTCAGTGCTACATTCATTGCATGTGAAATGCAGTGCTTCAAAATAATCTAGTAAAAGGAACATGTGTCTCTTTTCCTTTTTAAAAGTGGCATAAAATAGAAATTGACAGTCGGCAACAGTACCTTTCAAGAAGGATACAGTGTTAACTCTTTTAAAAATTATAAAGTATAAAATTGAATAGTGGTGACAAAAGACACTGGTCATACTTTTCTTAAAAAGACATTTCCAGGCTGATTTTAAAGCTCCAGTTTCAGGGTCCTCAAAAAAGGAATGAATGAGTAATGATAGTTAAATAGATGTTAAAACTTTAATCTACTTTTTTTACTCCAGAAATACAGTCATATGAATCTAATTAGATTGTTATGAATTCATATTAAGAAGTGAAAAGATTTAAAAAAAAAAAAAAAAAAGTTTCCTGGAAATCTCACAGGAAACCCTATATGACCTAAATTGAACTGCGTTTTTGGACAAATGGCCGTACTGTGAGTGTTGAACCGTCGATAGGATGTTTTAGGGTTTTGATAGTCAAATCTGTCTGCATTCACTGAACAGAGCCGGCATCAATCAAACCTGATCAATGACAACAACAACAATCAAGAGCCCGAGGGAACAATTTAAATAGGTTTTTATTAATAATGATTTCCCATTTGCAGCACTGCTCTTATCTCATTTTCTTGAAACGCATGGTGCATACAGCAAGTTCAGTAGACAAGAGGACATCAATGTACTGTGTTTGTCACGCACGCGCACACACACATACACACTCACACACACACACCTCACACACACACACTGCACAGGGAGAGAGCCTGTGCAATGAGACAAAAAAAATAAAGTAATGAAAAAAGAGGAAAGGGCGACACGGGGGAAAATAGACAAACGAAAAGTGCAAAAAGCAGTGTGAGAAAATGTTGATCAGAGGCATGAGGGACAGTGAGACCGGCGGCACAGCCAGGGCTTCTGGATCAACGATCTCCATGCGCAAAGCTCAACTGTGACATTAGGAGACTTGAGCTTCACCCATCGTTTATTGTTTACAGCGTAATCAGAAATATCTTGACTTTGTCAACTAAATAAACCATGGCCCCCCCCAAAAAATAAATGTATTTGGTCGCAGGTTTATATTGTTTCGAGGCGTTGTGTAATGACTTTGAAATATGCAGAATTTAATTACTCTTAAATATAGGAACGAAACACGTCAAGTGAATAATAATAATAATAATAATAATAATAGCCCACTATTTACAATATGGAAATATACTTCAAATTTAGTTGATAAATTGGATTTTTCATCAGCCTCATCCAGACAAGATTAAATGATTCCATGGAAATATTCTGATAAAGGACAGGGCGCCCCCTTCTGGTCAAACATTAACCTCAAAACGCCATCCCACAGGAGCCCCCACTCTCATGAGGGCTTCAGATGACCTATCTGGTTTGTAATAGACTTTTGTATTTTTTAAACATCATTTATAAGTCAGGAAATGCATATATGATCAGTCTATTATTGCACCAATTGGATCCAGAAAAGTTTGCTCCCTGGCTGTTTTTCTTTCATTAAAAAAAGTTGAACAATCTCATCTGCCATTCGATTGTCTTATACTCATGCATGAATCCTTTTTATACACATATATATAGACCAAAAATATGTATATATGCCAAATTCACATGATTTCACGCTAAGAAAACAAAATCAAATACAAAAAGCAGTGAAACAATCAAGAATAATGAACAGTTCCTTCAAAAAAATAAAAATAATTTAAACTAATTTCAAACAATAAAATGGAAACATCTCATCTAGTGCTCTGCTGTAGGCCTGTTCAGGGTGGACCCTCCCCCCCCCCACCCTTAGCCACAAGCTTCATAACAACCAAACAGTGTTTCTTTCGATACGTAACCTTTACTTGACAACATCATCAGAATCATTGGTAACTCATTTGCTTTGTCACAATTACCGTTAAAGAACAAATAAAAGTCAAACAGTGACTCATTTAACCGCAGAGGAAGCAGAGATGAATCCAGAGGTCAGTTAAACGGCTTCAGCGGTCTTTTTCTCCCCCCAAAACAGGGAAGTGACAGGTGAGAGCGACTCCGACGAGCACTGCAGCCGTCAAGGGTCACCCGCGTCAGTCAGTGCAAAGGTTAAACTAAAAAGACAGTTAAACCCATCGAGAAATCAGCCCGCGGGAGACAAACGAGCCAAAGAAAAAAAAACGACAATGATTAGTCCTCCACACTTCAGCCAGTTAGTTCCACAACCCCCAGCCTGGCTGTGACGTAGGCGACACGCGTGACAAAGAGTTACAGGGTAATGGCAGACCACGCACAACACATATCGGCAATAAAATATCTGAGGACAGTTTTGAGAGTGTAGTTGGAGCTTTGTGTGACGTCTTTAAAGAATCTCATGAAGGAAACCTCTATCAAAACACTAAATGAGCTCCGAATAGGAGAGATCTAAAAATGCATTCAACTTCTGATTTTACCATCGTCGGCACAACAGCAAAATGAAGCGGACCCGGCTGAGGACCCCTGCTGGGAGGGTTAGGGCGCCGGAGAGGGGCAAGAAAGGTAAGATGAATGGAAAGGATCGGGCTGATCGGCAGACGGAGGGTGACTGCGCAAAGAAAATGAGCTAATGGAGATTTGGGTGGGCAACAACTGTAAGACAACCCACGGATAAAAATAATCTAGAAGACGATTTAAGGTTACAGTTTGGTAGAAGCAAAGAGCAGAGGAGGCGTGAAGTCCCAGACAAGATGCTGCGACAGCTGCCTCGCAAAACATGGACTCTCGCCCCAAAGAAAACATCAACACAACCTCTTCCCGCACCTGGCAGGGTGGAGGCGCCGGTCGACGGACCGCCACGGGCCCTTCAGAATAAAACGTACATCAGCTGACACGATTGAGGGCAGTTTTGCGCGCGGCTGCAGCGAAAAGGACATTTTAGAGATTCACAGAGGGCGAATGGAACCGGTCCAACAGCGGGAAGCACACTGCGTGTGGGGGCCAGGGCCTGTGGATCTGGGAGGTGAACTCACAGTAAGGCACAGTGCTCTGCTTGTGTGGTTGATGATGCTCGATCATGCTACCGCAACCTCTGATGACAGCGACTGCAAACAATTTACAAACCAACGATTACAAAGCACGCGTTCTCTTCTTCTTCTGCTGCTCCGTTTCCACGGCGATGACAATGTCCTTCCACTATCGACTTGGGTCTTTGGATCTCTCGAATCTGGCAGTACATTCCCCTCCTCTGCACCAGTCTTGTTGAAAACACGAGACCTCGCTGATCAGACGTTTTGGTGCTTCTCCATCCTTAGTCAAGTCTAGTCAAATATACACACGTATGATGGGACCACCTTGGAGGACAAAACCTGCACAATACAGCCACACAAACACACTGCATGTCAGCTTAGTATTAAATCCCCGTTTCTGGAAATGTGTTTAGCCCAGGGTTGATTCAGTCAGATCACTCGACTTAGACTTCGAGAGTTATTAAAGCACATATTTTGGATACAAAGTAAAGCAAATAAGAAAAGATACATTTTCACGACAAACAAAAAAAAAAGAGAAAAGCTTTCACAAAAACATCAAATAATAAAAATGTCATATCTTAAATACTCAAAGTAAACACTACAACTTAAATATTTTTGGTGTGACATATTTAAATAACACATCTTTGTTTTATATCAGCTCCCATGTGGTGCGGCTGATTATTGCACTGCGAACGCTGGAGCCCTGTTTCACTTTAGATCTTCCAGCTTCAACCACTGGGCTAATTTAATGTCTGCAACAAAGGCTTCCCTCACACCGACATGGTGTTCCCTTTTTGAAAGAAAAAAACAACAACCTTGGGATCCTTTACTTATTTTCATCTGAAGCTCTGCGAAACACGGGAAAATGGAATTTAAGACAAGAAGACCAAACAAGTGCCAGAGAAATTAAAGTTAACCTCGAAAAGCTGAAGTTGTCATGCAGGTTTGTCGCAGCTGATTGTGCAGGGAGCCTCCAGTCTTTTGCAAAACTTATTATACAGTCCTTATGGGTTCCCCCATTGTCCAACACAAACACTTTTGTACGGTTTCCATTTGACTTCTTAACATCTTTTAAGTCTGTGGATATCTGTACTTCATAGTTTTTTTGTTGTTGTTGCTTTCGGGAAGCCAGGCAACTACTTCACAAATCCCCCTCAGCTACGTCCCTCAGCAACACGCGGCTTGATGGACCAAGATGGACGGCCGTGGATTTTTGAGCCCCGTGTGAACAGGGATTGTGTGGCTGTGAACGGTGGTTTCAAGTTGCCAAATAAGAGGGTTGCTGGGGATGGATGGAGCGATGCTGTGTGTGTGTGTGTGTGGCGTGCATAAGACTGCATTTAGGGACGTGTGTGTGTGTGTAGGTGTTAATGGGCCTTTGAGTATCGGTGCAAAGGAGTACGTATGGCAATCACTTTACATGTATTTGATTATGGGGACATGGTCCTGCTTTCGGCCATCTTGGGGTCTTCTCTCCTGTATCTGTGGGTGCGTCTATGTGTGCGTGTGGAGATGCAGGGGTCAGCCCGCCTATCACAATTTCTGTTTTCCTGATAATATGGAGTGGTAAAGCTCCTCGTTCAGCTGCATGTAAGACGCTGTTCTGCAATCCATGAAGTAAAGTTTGTCTGACACGGCGCTGGGGTCAAAGCCGTCCCGCCGCAGGTCCGTCTTCTGAAACTTAAACGTCCCTGAGAAGAGAGACAGAGAATTTTTATGTAGGCATTTCATTTAGCAAATTAAGCTGGCATTGAACTGTCGTAGGACCTGTGTCCAGTCGTCTCCGTCTAGCTTTACAGTGGACAGACTGAGCCTTGATGGCTCAGTATGCGGTCATGCATCTTCTGGTTGATGCTCATGGTGAAAAACTAGAGACAGACGCGACGTGGACACGGGTCCCCGGGATGACTTTATTTTACGGTCTATTTAATCAAAAGTTTATTTTTAATGAACAATATTTAGTGCCCCCAGTAGAATGGAAATGTATTCCTTTAAAAAACATTGTAGTTCAAACATTATATTTCTGCAACGACTGTCAATTAAACATTTATCTAAAAGAGAATTAGTTGCAGCTATTTTATTTGTTTTAAGTTATTTTTCAAGCAAAAACCATTTATGGCTTCAGAACCAAGTTCTATGAGATCCATCACAGCTAAGAAGGTTTGAGGTGTGATTCAGAGCCCTTAAAAACGGTTAGTATCCAAGATTTAAAACAGCAGTGAAAAGAAAATTCTACCTGTCTTGTCGACCTCTGGAAGGAAGCGAAGGAATACGGGTCTGGCATACGGAGGAAGAGCCTTCTCCATGTCCCTCACCAACTTCACCAGGTCAGTGGAGTGAGTTGGATCGGCGATGGCGGCCATTCCAGCCTTTCCCTCTGCTCCTGTGCACATAGAAATCGACGCGTGAGAGAAGTAAATCCAAGGGCCAAATAAATGTTGTTATATGTGGAATATCTCCTGGTCCTGTTGTGGCAGTACGTTTTTCATTTGTTTGATTTGTCCAAAAGGCAGATATTAAAATCTCCTGGTATTCCACACTGATCATGCCACACTAGCTTTGCGGATTAATCAAGTTTTCTAATGATATCTTGTATTTAATCTAGTCAGAGTGGTACAACTCCCAGCTACTACAGTTGTGATTCATATAGTAATGGACAACGTATGGTTCTTGATACGTTTCTTTCCACGTTTCTGTTCAGCTCTCTTTACACATTGCAGTGAGCGTCATATTGAAGACGCGCACAGGAAGCCGACCTGCTGTTTGCGCCGATCCAAATCCAAATGACAACTTTCTTTGGTCGTGTATTGAAGAGATAATGACAATCACCTCAAAACAAATGTGTGTTACCTGGTACTTCCACTCCATAGACAACGACATCTTTCATGTCCAAAAGCCGGCTGAGCGTCCCCTCCACCTCGGTCGTTGAGACGTTCTCTCCTTTCCACCGGAAAGTGTCTCCTGTGCGGTCCTTGAAGAACATGTGTCCGCAGTCGTCCATGATCAACACATCACCTGGTGAGAGAACGAGGGGGGGGGGCATAGATTATATTCATCGATCAGCATGGAGTCCAAAGAATGAGTCTGTGCGGGAGTGAGTGGTTCTAACCTGAAAGATAGGCACTGTCTCCCTTCTTGAAGACACTCTGAGCAATCTTCTTGCTGGTTGCCGATTGGTTGACGTAGCCGTCAAACCTCCGAAGAGGATCATTTTGAATGATCCTACCTACTAGCTGCCCAGGTTCACCTAGAAAGGAGAGCGAGAACACAACCATTTAGGAATGTATGACTCACTGCCCACTACCATGGCCAATCATGTCATTTCCCACACATTCAGTGGATTGTTTCAGAAAGGACTAAATGTCTGACTGTATGTCCACAACGCTAAAACTATAAACACAACACAGGGCAATCACTGTAGGCCTGAGGCCTTGTTGTGTACTTATTTACCTTTGAGCTGTGCATTAAACCCACTTCCTCAGCCAGTACCTTTGAATGTCAACATTTGCATAGAAACAACTGCTGTGTGTGATAGATGTGTAATCACACTGAGAGTTCAGTTTCTTTTTTGCTTGTCACAACCACAGTGTACCGAGGTTTTTCGATTACACCTACCAGGTTTGCAGGGAATACAGACGCCATCAGGTCCCCTAATGAGCTCCATGGTCTCCTCGTCAACCCTCACCAGTCGGATGGGGTAGATGAACGGCAGGATCTGACTGTTGAAGCCGCATGCGCCAATCTAGAGCACCAACAAAACATTGTTAACAAGGCAGTTCCAACCAGTCGAACTGCCGCTCCTGAGTGGTGTGTTGCCTCGACGTGAAAACAGCATTTTCAGGCTAACCGACAGCTTGGGGCGGAGTGGGCGGTGCACACACAAAGAAAATTCAGACATAAAGACAAAAAGAAATACCCGAAGCCTGTTTGGTCAGAGCATCGTTACATCATTTGTTGCAAATTCCCCACCTTGTTACCAAAGTTTCCCAGGCTGCAGTTGCACTCGGTGGCTCCGTAGAACTCGGCGATCTGCGGGACATTGAAGCGGTTCATGAACTCCACCCATATGGACTGGCGCAGGCCGTTGCCCAGTGCCATGCGCACTCGATGTTGCTTCTCGGCGTCCCGAACCGGCTGGTTCAGCAGGTATCTGCAGATCTCACCAATGTACTGCACTATCTGGAGCACAACGGTGGAAGGAATGAGATTGTTAAGCGATGAGACTGAACAAAGAGATGTGAATACATAAAGAGACTCTTCATTGATTTAATACCAAGTTTATAATAATGAGCTTGAGAGAGCTCCTGTCTATTAACATCAATTTATCCGTTCGCTACAATATGTTGGATTCATGTTAAAGTGTATTTAAGACATTTAAATTTGTGGAAAAGAATTGGTTAAAAAAAAACCAAACTATTAAAGAATTGTCTCTACGAACGATTCCGCAACCCCGCTGCAGTACCTCCTGTAGAAGACCTCTGATCTACACCATTACTCACAGTGCAGTTGTATTTGGCACAGTCGTCCCAGAAACGTGAGGCTGAGAACTTCTTTCTGATGACTACACTCATGCCGTGTATTAAGCACTGGCCCACTCCCACAATGTTACCTGCAGTAAAAAAAGATGAGGAAACAAACAACTTACAAATACACCATTTAAAGTGGCCCTGTCTCAAGTTATGTTAACTATGGTGAACATTAAAGGGAACTTGGCTGATGCAACAAAACGAGATGTTGGTGCATATTTAAAACGATAAAATGTCAACTCTAATCCCACACACATGTATGGTTTACCTGCAGAGTGGTAGAGCGGAAGGCAATCATACAGCACGTCATCTGGAGTCATCTTAAAGCCATAATATACCAAGGCTGCCATGCGGTAGTACCTGAAAACCGGGAGGGGGGGGAGGGGGGGTCAAAAAAAGAACTCAAAACAAAACCAACAGGTTTTATATATTGCCCGTTCATTCTCTCGTGACAATGTTGAAAGCGACATGGATCAACAAAGAAAGCAGCTGCAGAATTCCTGTGCGTCTGTAAGTAAGCCGCACGGCGCCGTCATACCTGCTGTGCACGACAATAGCAGCTTTCGGCATCCCAGTGGTTCCTGACGTGTAGATGTAGAACAGGCGATCTGAAAAAAAAAAAAAGAAAACTCAAATGTCAATGATCTATGCGGCCGTGCACTTAGAGAATGCTCACTTGTGTGCTTGGCTTCAAGCCTTAATTTGAGGCCCAATCACAGTTTGGATTGAAAACTAATTCTGAATAAGGGACAGCACTGGCTGATGGAAGTAGACTAGAGCAGAATCTATAATTAAGACGGCGGGATCCAGTTCAGACACAAACTCCTGCATCCGGCTTTGGACTCACTTGAGGGTTCCCTGGCAACCACTTTCCTGCTCTCAAACAAATTCGTCTTCATTAGACTCAAACCACGAAAACCGATGGAATACACCTGTGAGCCCAGAGATCTGGATTATGGTGGCTCCGTGCTAGCCTAAACCGGCTTGAAACCCCTTCAAAGAGTGTTTTGGCATTCGCATATCAGCTGAGCAGGTGCCAAGTCTTGCCAAGTGGGAACGTGGACAAAGGTCACAGGTTTTATGGCCGTCAGGGATTAGATGAAGCGTTCAAGAGCTGGCCGGTTTGTACTTGTGTGACCCGAGTTTTTTTTCTTTTTTCCCCCATGGTCTACATATTGTAAAGCCCTCAGGGGTAAACGCGTCACACAAACACAACTTGGCCGATTTGACCATTGAACGGCATGGATTCCTTTCATTCTCCCGCTGGGGGTCTTACCGGTGAAGCAGCGCTGCGGCCGGCTTGGCAGGTGGGTCAGGGCGTTGTCCAGCAACGGCTCGAGGCGCTCGGTTCCCCGTGGGACTCGCGTGGGGTCAAAGTCTCCCAAACAGAACATCTGCACGGCTTTCCCCATCAAGCCGTGGACCTCGGACACGGCTACGAGCGCAAGGGAAACGCATGAAAAGTAGGTTTATTACATTTCACCATCCATAATTACCACATTTAAGCACCACAGCAGACAAACGGATAAAGGAGGCTGATGGCAGAGTGACAGGGAACAGGATATGTTGACATAACTGTCAGCTGAAAAGGTGAGGGAGCGAGAGATAGAGAGAGAGAGAGAAATAGCTTGACATACAGAAAGGTGCAGAGTGACCAAAAGGGACGCGTGTATCAATATGTTAGAAGGCAGCAGAACATTTCAAACAGCTCTCCTACTTTCCCCAGGAAAAAGAGAGCGTATGTTGATTTAGAAGCCTTAAGTCGTGCTGACTCGGTATTAAATGCTACTGGCTTGGCTTTCCCCTGCTCGGTAGCAAAGAGGCTGCATTTCCAATTACGTAGAAAGGTATAAAGCACATGAAGTTCTCGATCTAACGAAAACCCAGATTCCAGGGGAGGAGCTACCACACGTTACCTCAGCCTCCCGCCCTCCTGCAGAGCGCGGAAACCACAATCCTGCAAAACGGGCTCAATGGTCTTCTTTTAGCTAACAGGTGATCACTATGAGGCCAAAATAAAGTTCAGATCTGGCTGTCAAATAAGGTGCTTTACAAAACTGAATTTTATATTGCTCAAATGATACATGCTGTAGTGATTACACATTAAATGAAATATTGAATTGACATTTGACTTTGAATCCACTTCATTTAATAATTTATCACTATTCTTCCCTGACAAATTCATTCCTTGTACCTGGCAGATGGATCGTGGAGATAATGCTCAAACTCCCTCTTTCCCTTCCCTCAGCCACTTACAGCTCCACTGGCTGATATCGAAGAGACACGTTCCCTGAAACCTGTCAATCTATCTTTTATGACCTCTTCCTCTGCCTCTCTGCACCACTCACCTCTCTCATCACAAAGGAAAACCTAACAGCACACATCAGCAGAAATATGTGCCGTACAGATAGTAAAGCCCCCCCCCCAGGGATTATCTT
Source organism: Pungitius pungitius (assembly GCF_949316345.1). Classification (NCBI taxonomy): domain Eukaryota; kingdom Metazoa; phylum Chordata; class Actinopteri; order Perciformes; family Gasterosteidae; genus Pungitius; species Pungitius pungitius. The sequence goes on along the minus strand of NC_084917.1, from coordinate 8,570,809 downwards.
CACATTTTGGCCCATAAACGTGACACATTTACAACCTTCACAAACAAACTCTGCCCACATTTGCTCCAGATGTTTCTCTAACCTTCATCGCCGCGTATCCCCCTCCTCAATCCTCCCAGCGCTTACCTTCATTCAGCTCTGAGCCAAACACCACGGCCTTGGCATTGGAGATGGTGACACAGTGCACCAAGGCCTCCATCCTCAAATTGAAGTTGATGAGAGCTGCCTCGACTCCGATTTTGGCCATGCCGAGCCAGAGGCCCACGTACTGGGATCTGTTCTCCATGAAGAGAGCCACAACGTCGCCATCCTGAAGAAGAAAAAGAACAAAAACAAAGAGGGAGGGGCTTGAAATACCGAATATCACCCACGGATTAACCAAAGGGGCCATGTCATCGGAGATGGAGAAAGCTTATTTTCCCCCATAATCAACGTTTTCAGGAATATTTTGTTCCGTTCATGCCCTACCTTGAAGCCCCTCTCCAGCAGCAGGTTGGCCACTCTGTTGGAGTACTCGTCCAACTGCCGGAAGGTCCACTTCTCCCCGGTCCCCTCAAAGATCAGCGCCGTCTTGTCCCCGTGGCGGGCCACCGTTTCAGCAAATATCTTTGGAATGGTGTTCTTCTCTTTGAGGTGGCGTCTGACATTCATCTTCACCCGCAACAGCACATATGCCGCACTGAAGGAGAAGAATCAAATATTATAATAGGTAGTATGACACTGAACAAATTCAGTAAAGAGTTATAAGAACTCAAATTTGCAAAAGTACTGGTTATGTTGTTCATAGTTTTTGATTTTCACAAAGGGTAAATATTTATTAACCCATGAAATGGTCAACTACAGATGTTGATGATCTAACTAGGGTCATCCGTTGCTGTGCAGAACGTAACAACACGAGGCATAAATAACTGGGTACGTCCAGGGGCAAAGTCCACCTTTCAGGGGAAGGATGTCACTTGATAATTTACATTTATGGTGCAAAGGCAGCGATAATGGGGATAATCCAGAGCACGGTATCACTACACAAACATCATACAAATCTGCTGTGCCAAGTTACCTCACACATTCACTGTGGTACGGATGACATTTCATTACATGGGATATTTTCCTCATGATGGCCCAGATAACCATTATCTATTATTGTTTCAGTCATTAGAAAACGTAGCAATTTGGAGGAATTGTCATCAGTCTCTTCTGTTTTCTATGGTCGGCAATTGTCGTTGTTCATGAATCTGATATCAATTCATTCATCTTTCTTTACTCTCATTGGTGAGTTTCATACTGGAAAACAACTGCACTTCACCATCATAAAGGAAAAAAAATGTATAACCAATTTGAGCAGAGAGCTTTTACACCTACACTGAACCACCAAGTGAGGATCCCCGCTAGTTGCACTGACAACAATGTGAATACTGGAGGTTGCTTTAGCTAAAGACATTAAGGTGTGGACCAGACTCCTCCTTACAGTTGAAATTCCTGAGCCATGTCACAGTACACTACAAGTTAGGAATTATGAGTCACTGGTGAAAGGTTATGCTTTCACAGATATGGTACAATTTTAACCTTCAGCCATTATCCACATATGGACAAATAATGACGACGCTATCTGAACTGCACTTGTGAGTATGGGGCTTTTGAAAATGCGCTTTCACAGAACTAGGAAGCTGAAGCCAGTTACAGGTGTAAGGGAGAGGATACATGGCAGGCGGTTATGGCAAAATGCCTTTAACACAGAGCTCTGGAGACTGTTTTAAAACTCTGTTAACAATTTAGAAAGCGTTAGAGGACATCTTTTGCACACAACGGGTCACAGAAGCTCTGATTACTTCTGGTTTGGTTACTCTGGCTTGTAGGTCACAGAGGGGTTATAAACACAATTTCCTGTTTTACCATGCTGCAGCAAAGCAAGAAAAAAGGAAGTTAATCACAAACCAATTACCACGGTAACCCTGAAATGTAAATATTGGCTCAAGGTAAGACAGTTGAGATCTGCTCTCTCATTCTTCCTCCACTGGCCTATGTCCTTAATTTCAGGCTAACTGCCATGTCAAGTTTTGAGACATGCACAAAAGGGGCATTCAGCTGGTTGCCAATACCGGTTTTAAAAGTAGCCCTGCCTATAGGGAGAGCCTTATGTTCTTTGAAGCTGGTTTCCAAACATGTAAGGCTACATTTTTGCCAAATGGCGTATGTGAAAGCACTTAACTTTTAAATGCTCTTCCCAACTGCCAACTGATGCATTACTGCTACATCCTCAGAATACATGACACTGAACATTTGAAATAATCCATTCTCATTCAAGTGTGTGCTTGTGTGTGAAATGTGAGCTTGTGCAACCATAAGGAATGAAGAGTGTAGGAATAACAGCACATTTTATAAGGAAGCTATGATTACCCTTGTTGTTTTTTAACAGTTCACAGATACCATCATAGGACTCCAGTTACCTGGATTACATCACAATAAACTAATTGTAATGCAACAATTAAACCAATAGCAATGATTTGAAAAGCATTCAACCATGCTTCCATTAGCACAGGAACCGTGCCAACAAATACACAAGATCCCCGCGCTTACTGCAAGTCTCTGCCAACTGTCTTGGCGAAAATCTTCAGGAAGCTCCATCCTCCGGTTCCCAGGTAGAAGATCAAGACGGCCGGCAGAACCTGGAACCAAGGCAGGCCCACCAGCAGCCTCAGCACAAACAGCAGGGACGTGGAGCACGCTAGACGCATCATCCTGAAAGAATGCACAATCGGGTACGAACATAAACACGCAGATAATGGCCGTGACTACTCACAAACAGTTCAGACCAAACAGCAGTTCAGTGGGAGAAAGGGAACATGTGGCCAAGGTAAGCAACCAAAACGAATGTTAAACTCCACATTCTCATCGTGGTATTTAAGGGAACCACTTTAAGAATGTAATCTACAATGTTTTGGTTTGCCAACTGACTTGGGTACATTAAACTTCCATGCAAGTGTTCATAAAAATGTATAACAAATTGCATTTCGTCTCACACACACTAAAGCAGAGAGAATCCTTGGGGTTTCTTTCCTCACGCAAAAGAAAAACACAAGGCGAGGGGGACCTTGGGGGAAACGATAAGTCAGTGTTTTTAACGACAGCACCTGATAGCTCGGATGCTGCTAAATATCAAACACACGGCAGCCTATGTGGAAGAAAGATACATTAAAAATAACGTGCAGGATTGGAATTTCACAACATGCGGGTATTTTTTTAAGGATATCCGTTTTATGGCAGAGGGCCTGGTTGCGTTTTTTTTTTTCTCGAGCCAAGATGCTGACTGGATATACCCCCCCCCCCCCCCCCCCCCCCGCATGAGGCTGTAATGATGATGGTGGCTATATCATAGCAACTCAACGCGTCTGCTGCTGTGATAGGCCATAGACCGGCGCACGGTAACAACTACCCCCAATGTCCCACGGGTCGACGCGGTTGGCATTACGCACAGGGTCCGGAGGTGAAACAATACGAACCGAGAGCGCGGCAACAAACGGAAACAAAAAGCGTCATCACTCGATGCGGCTGCACCCGGAAATTCTAGAGTGCGCGTAGCATCTTATTGCGCTAGTGGACGGGGGGAAATGACAAGCGAGGCTCAACCCACCCGTGGGCGAGACTACGCCTCGCTAACCCGTGCGCCATGTGCGCCCCACGTAGCCAGGGGCCGTCCAGCCGGCACGGGACGGCCGCTGTCGGGCTAAAACCCTGACGGTCAGGCGCGCCTGGGCAGCAGGATGCGCACCGGATTGCGCGCATCGATTTAGCCGTAGAGGCGGATGGGCAATGCGAGAGCAGCCTCTTTTTTGTTTGGTTTTTAGAGAGAGAGCGAGAGAGAGGGGGAGAGAGAGATTTGCTGAATATGCAAGTCCACGTTCACGTAGAATGACTTCTCGTGGACCGAGAGCTGACCCCGAAGTGCCGCACCACCTCTTCGAGTCCCCGTCAGTGGGTCGATCGCCCACAAGGTTGACAGAGGACAATAGTCCCAGCCGGGCGGTCTCTCTCTCTCTCTCTCTCCTAGCATACAATACAGGGCCATCCGTGAAGCTGAACATCGTTTTTTTCCCTCCTTCTTCTGGGGGTTACATACCTCGCACCTCGTTTCCGCCGTCACAGCATGCAGGTGCGCGGAAATCCAAGACGTGAAAGCGGCGGTTTGCGCTGCGATGCTGTGTCCCTGATCGGCTTACAGGCTAGCCCGGCCAGACCCGTCTTTGGCCCCGACAGCGGCTCACAGAAACGCACGAAGCGACAGGCACACGCACACACGCACCGGGATCCCCTCCTGCTGTAATACCGCGATGAGCTGTGGGTCTGTGCGCATCGACTTTGACCACGCGATCATCATCCGCTCATTGCCGCAATAATTGATACCATATCTGGGATCATTGTAGGCAATACGCTCGCTAGCAAGCGCAATTCAAATGACCGTATAATTTTCTTAGCTACGCCCGCCCCCGGCAGTCAGCGTCCCAACCGGTGTGTCAGAAATAAGCGCTGACGGACGGCCGTCTGGGCCAATCGGGGGACGACGATTCTTTGTACGTCCCATCCCGCAGGGGGCGGGGTCTGCGGCTGCTGCGAAGAGGAAATGCGGCGCGGCGCGGCTCGGCCTGCTTTCACTCAGCGAGATGAGCATCCAACCCGGTAGTGACTGGACAAGGATGCGGATCCGCGGGGCTCCAGATTGAAAGCAGCGCTGCTCTGCCACTCCGCACATGGCCAAAAGGACGTGCTTTGCGCGTGCGTCGGTCAACTGTACTGGAATGAGGGAGAACCGGGTGCTAAAAAAAATGAGCCTGGTCCTGTCTTGTGGCTGCCACCAGGGACCGAGGTCTCCCATTTGAACCCATCACCTGCAGGGATTCTCTTGCAATTGCAAGCCTTCAGCTGTCTTTGCACTTACGAGGTTGGCAACAGAATACATGTGAACATACAGTGGGTGTGGCTTACGTATACTTGAACGTACAATAATGCGTCGTGTGCGGGAAAATATGCAAAAAAAAGTGATTGTGATAACTTTTGAACGCAAGGAAAGTTTTTTCAGGTAGTTTTGAATGACAGCAGGACGCTGACATTTAAGGCAACACCTATGATAGGGACGTATCATAAAACATTGATTATCAGAGAAGATTGCAGAAGACGCAATATACAATTGGTTGATTGCCTTTTCCACAATGAGATAAAAGTCACCGATTTAAATGTACCTGGTTTTAACTGATAAACAACCACATTGTATTTACCACCTTGACCCCAGTATGACAGCCGGTAAATGAGTGTTGGGGGCTTTAAAAAAATCTGGATAAGAATAAATATGACGGCCTTTGAACTGTAAATCAGATTAAAAAAAAGAGCATGCAAACCATTTCCATCTTTCACTGTGACAACTTAACATGATGGAACAGACGACCATTGACCACCAAACACACAGCCAAGCAGAGCATCATCAGGGTCCCACCACTATCGGTCAAGAGGACACACTATCAGTGGTTCTCAGACTGATAAAGGCACGCCCAGTGTAAAATGCTGCTGGCCTCAATTATACTCAACATGTCTGGGCAAGCAAAACAGCATCGTGGAGTTCTTTCTTTTTAATAAGCTTACAAAGCATAATGTATTAGGAGCTGGTGAATTTATTTTGTACCTAAAGTTAACGTTCCACACTTTTTGGTAATAACAAACAAGCAATAAACACTCATTTAATCATCATCCAAAACCAGTTTTACATAAGCTCAAATGACAAAAAGGGGATATAAAATCCTTAAGTTAATGGCTTCTTAAATATCAGGTCTGCATGCAGGGCCACCTTCCTTTCCCTTGGGTTATGCTCATTCCCACTTTTGAAATCTCTGTGTAAGAAAATGTGCAGAAGAGCACATGTGTCAGAGAGCAGTTTGACGTCAGCACAGTTCCTCCAAGCCACCAAGATCAATCCTCCCCATCTTAAGCTTCTTTGGAGTTTCCTCTTTAAGCCTCGATCACTTGTTCTGTGCATCCATTCTCACCACTTTGACTTCATAGCTTTCTTTTCAGTCATCCAGTTCCAGACCAAAGTGGCTGTAGAGATCTCGTGTGGTGGTCCCCCTCACAGCAGCTGAAAGATATAGCAGAGTCAGGGTCAGGCCTTGATGATAAGAATCAATGGCTCAGCCTGAAAAGGATCCAACGGTTTGCCTTTTGTTAGATGCAAATTGTATTCAGTTGGTGGGTGTGCACTTGCAATGCTGATGAAATAAGGGGAGTTTGAAGGCTGGACGCTACAGAGAGGTTCATTGTTTGCTGTTTTGTCAATCACACCCGAGGCTTCCCTGGGTTAAAATACTGACGTGTTTTCATTCAAAAGGTTGTGTGGTTTTTTTCCAGGGACATTTCATAAGATTTCCTTTTTCAAAGTACTGTTGCCAAATAAGTTAATTTCAGACAATGGTGTCATATTATTCCATTTACTGTATTTTGTCAAAACTATTGTTTTCTAAACAATCAGTTGAGTCTATTAGGAAAACTAACTAGGGCAACTCCTGGACTAAATGTGTACATTTTAACGATTTGGTAGGGAGATTTGACAATGGCTTTAATGCCTGTGGGACAAAGGGACAGCTGTCTTTGGTGGGTACTCTCAAGACCGCCCATCTCCTCCCTCCGAGAATGACCACATATAACAGCAAGTGTTAGTGTAGACGCTCTGTGAAAGAGAGTGTATGTGTGTGTGTGTGTGTGTGTGAGGGAGAGAGAGAACGTTAGAGAGCTGAATGGGGGAAATTGAGGATGATAGAAAGTGTTTGTATTTGACAGTTTGCGAGTGTATGCATGTGTCTGGGTGTCAGACAGAGATTGTCATTGTGTGTGTTTGTGTGTTATGTGAAAGACCGCCATTGTCACGTAGAGGAAACGCCACCTCCATTCACTAAGAGGTCACTATCAGCATCACTCCTCTAACTGTACTGACCAAGAATTTAAAAGTGATAGTGAGTTTTTAACTCACAACATAAAAAAATATATAGTTTTAATTTAACAGACAAAAAATGGGAATTAAAGGCAATTAAAGCATTCAAGGACTGGATGACTGTTGAACTTTGGAATGTGAATAACACCAGTCGACTAAATCAAGATGTCCAGATTTTTCACACCACACAAACAATCATGTGCATGTAAATGTCGGCTACAGGTCATGTTTGTTATGTTTCACGCGCAGACCATAGTGTGACTTGGCTATGACTCACGGACGAGAGCATAATGTGTGAACCCTATACTTCCTCCCGCAGTTGCATAGCATACACAAATATATATTGATTTTTAAAAGACAAACGTATACTCATTGTCCCCCATTTCCTCATACTTTTTTTGTTTGCCTACAGACACATTTACAGTGTCACAGGGATTCAGACACAAGTTGTAGAGAACACAAAGCGTCATTGCGACTTTCCGGTCAGATTCCAGTAAAGTGAGGATTCAAAATTGCACCAAAAGATGTATCTATGTAGAAAAAGAATGACACTAAAGCCCATTAATATTAGCCAACATATTACTTGACGCGGAACATGAAAGAACTCTCAATGACATTTCGCAGTGTTGAACTAATGAAATTGAGGTTTTACAGGTAGGCCGATGGAATCAACAGAATCGATGCAGTAGGATTTGATTCTATCTGAAATTAAAACAGGCCCCGGATTTCGACTAAGGCCTCAAAGGGAAACCGAGCAGAGCCTCTGTTGCCCTCTGCTGGCTGGCTGTGCAACAGCTTGACAACACTTTCCACTCAAGCTGGTTGCCATACCTAATCAGATAATCATTTACACAAATGTTCCTTTTAGGATGTCCTCTTAAATAACTTGAATGTATTTTTTAAAGATGGGCATGGCTGTTTATCTAGTTTTAGGAGTACACTTCCATTAGATGTACTATAAGATATAATATTCAAATACCATGAAGTAGTAGAATGTGACAACGACAGTATATGACATCATGAGGTAAACACGATGTGTCTGAGCATAACTAGTTGTGAGGATGCAATGAAACCGTAGCATAGTTTGTATTCTTTGGTCCAAACCACACCAGAAAACAGACATATTGTCTAGTCTGTGTTTACATTGCCAGCATATTAGTTGCTCAATTACTTGGAAGAACAAATTGGACCCACTAATACACGGCCCATGTGTTGCGGTCACTGTGCTGATTTGATTGAAAGCACTGAGCTCAGGGGGGGAAAGCTCATAATGGGGTGAATTAATCAAGCCATTAAGGATCAGCATGAAGTGTAATGTATCTGACCTGCAAAAGTAAATAACCATTTACAAGTTGAAATAATACCGTTCGCCATTATGCCCTTTTATATGCTACTAAAACTAATGAATTAAAATGTCTGCACATGCATATATCTTACCAATACGGCCCAGGAGTGACTGTCCAATGTCTTTGATGTCATTGTATTCATGAAGCATATCAATATGATGCTCCAGCTCCTCTACTCTGCATCCTCTGGAGAAGCACAAACGAAACAGGTCTCTCAAAACAATATGAAAAATACACATTGCATTATAGGTCATTCACAGTGTTGTAGTCGGGATCAACACAAACACATACATAACTGGTTACATGCTTGTCCTTTAACATCCCATGGAGGTTGGACCTCAACAACTACAACAGAGGAAGACAAAAACCACACAGCTGCACTCACTCAGCCTCCAACTGGGCGATCTCTGCGTCCAGCTGCTCTCTCCTCCTCTCCAGCTCAGCCAGCTCCTCCGCGGGGCTAACGTTAGCACTCTCCCTCACTGTGAGCTGTCAGGTGCAAAAACAGACGACCGTGATGCTGGGGTGAATGAGTGAGGGTTGAACAGAGAGGGGCCTTACTTACAGGGGATTTGAAGTTGGAGTTGACCCTCTTAAACTTTGAGGAGGGAGTTCTAGGGAGATGAAGACGTAATGAGCGATGCCTTAACATGTTGTGTGTGTTGCTGTAAGCTAACGTTAGCTTGTTAATGTTACCTTACCTTTTCAGTGCTCCTTCCTCCGGGGTCGAAACTGAACACTCGTTGTGACAACCGTGAACTTCAGCAGACTGCTCAGTGTTCATACTGTCTTAAATGTAAAAATGTGTGGTGACTTGGAGGAGCATAAATTTGATGACGGAAAAAAGATGGAGGTTTTGCAATTCGCGGCTGGTGGTAAACAGACTCATGATTGGTTGTTGAAACCGAGAGGCGGGACCAAGATAAAGCCACCGATCTCGCGAGAGTTTGAGAGACTTTGTAATGTTGGCGTACAAAACCGTTATCAATACTTGTTCGATCCTTCTGACGCTTCTCAAACGATCAATCACTATCTCTGTCTATGCACATTGAATTTCAGTTGCATTTATTGTAACCAGCAAGGATGTTAAATTCAAACGGAGTGTATGACGCTTTGCACAATTTTGGCCCTGTGTCATCTATGTAAGTGAGGAAAAGTGGGCTAAATCCCATTATTATTATCAATTATAGCTCTCAATAATTTCTCATCGGCCCAGGGAAAGCATATAAGAATATTGTAAAAAAGGGTTAAAGGGTAAAAAGTTGACAAATGCAATGGTACTATTACAAGGCATAAGGTTTGGCATGTAGAGCTAGGAGATACCACTCAGGAATTGTTGCCTTTGATGACAAAATTACTCACAACTTAAACCAATTAGTGACGATTTCAATGAGGTTTCATAAGTAAGGAATATCCCGCCAGGGAGCTAAATTTAAGAGTGTTTGTCTGGGTATTACAACACGAAACCATAGTAAACCATGCCACTATGCTCCTTAAACCACCAGATGGCGTCCAAGTACAATTTAAATGGGATCTCATATTTCTATCTCACTGTTAATTTCAATCATAACATACATATTCTCTCTCGTTCTCTCTATCTGAATCAATCCCCTTCGTTATTTAATGATAACAACATGTTTAATCTGAGAGAGATGTTGTGCCATACATCAAAACAGCTCCTGTGAACTGCTCACCAGGAGAAGTGTTCCTCAGAAGGGTTGAAAGCCTCCGGCGGTTTCAAATCTAAGTCGTTGGTGGATTAAAAAAAGCAAAAGGTCATGTTCAATCCGCAAACACAGATGCTCACAGACACACATTTTCTCCATCATATATTTTGGGGCATTACGGTTCACAGTCAAGCACCAAAGGAAAGGAACACAGTAACATTTTTAACTCTTCAAACACACAGTGAGGCGCATATAGTCAAAATGTGTAGCCAGGGGAGATTTTGTTGTGGGTGTGGAGGACATAAAACTGAGTCAAATCTGTGTGTGTCCTCTGGATTCATTGCTTATTCATTAGTTGTTGTACAGAAACAGAGAAGGTCTGCAATGAAAAATTCAGACAGGAGGCATGGCATTTTCTTCTTTTAGAAATCACAAGATCACACACATTTGGCACTAATGGCCCCTGCATGTGTGTGACAGAGAAGGGTTGTGAGGGGAGGATTTATGGAGGATGTCCATTTCTCACACATGTGAGTATGGCGCATTCTCTGAATGACGCTGATTGTACACGGGGCTTTAGTCTGAGGAAAGTGCTCTTTGCTAATGTGCAACCTCTCAGAGCAGCTCAGTCTTCATTGAATTCAAGTTTGTATTTAGATCTTAATTTTAGATCTGTTTTCTGATTAAGTACAACCATTGAGGAAGCCTGGCAGATGTGATTGGCTTGTCTGTGAAATAGTGAGTGGAGGGTTGTCTTTGATTTTATGTAGACAAAGTGAATAATTAACTTTTTATAAAAAACATTTGTATTTAATTTGGACTTCCAATCCAATTTCAAGTCCTTCTCAATAGTGAGGAATTTTTTTTTAAACCAAAATCCACCGAAATATTAAATAAAAGCAGCTTACAACCACAGTTTTGCATGTGAATGCGTCTAAACGTCAAATAAATCTATTCATATTTTACTATATGATGAAAGTTTTATATAAGGCTAACATAAGGAAAGCAGAATTCTAAATGAGTGCAGGAGATGTAAAAAAGGTAGAAAGTAGGGAGATAAGTAAGTATAAGGACGGTTTGTTCAGGAGAGGATCAAGGAAGGGAACAGAACAAGAGATTAAAAAGGAGGAGAAGGAGTGAGAGGCTTTGGCTTGCGAACTTGGTTGGAACGCTTCGTGTCCATAATTCATAGAGGGCCAGCCACTCTTCTGTACTGCATCTAAATTCCACTGCTGGGGAATTGTGACCAGGAGCCATAAAAAAATAGACAGACACGCACACCTACACACACACACACACACCACACACTCCCTCTTAGAATGAAGTATTATGGAGTTAGAGAGAGAGAGAGAGAGCCCAGGGAACAGACAAGGTGAGCGATAGTGAGCACACTGCTGCAAGAAGAGGGGCAGATGAGGGGGATGATTCAAAGCATCGATACACCTCTGAAGGCCCGGCTATACAAGCTCTGCTTACACCGGAGGCGATTATGCCTCTAAATAATTCACAGAGCTTACACAAGCGCCTATTTGCACAACTACAGTGCAAACGTTTATGCAAACAAATACGGAAATAGATGAATGGATAAAATACTCACCTCCACATACAAATGCATACTCCTGCTGCGCGCCGTACCAGCAAACGAATCATCAAACGCCTTCTGGAGGGTTGGCCGGAGTGAAGTCAGAGGGAAAGATCAGTGTGTGTGTGTGTGTGTGTGTGTGTGTGTGTGTGTTTGTGTTTTCTTTTCAGACACACCCGGAGCCTCGGCGGAGGATCCTTTGATAGAAAGCGGCCCGATTGATCGTTAGGGCCGTCTAAGTGATGAGGCAGACTTCTGCTGAGCTGGACAGCTTCGGGCGTGATGGAAGGACCTCGCAGGAACCCGCCAACCTCTCTTGCACAACAACATCTCAATCAAAACAGTATTGATTCGCACATCAGGGGTTTGTGACTGAATGTTACGGATGCCTTCACTCACGACAGAGCTATAAATTCAAGCGGTTGTCTCTGACTCAGGCTACAGCACACGCTAGAACCAACACTGACATGTGATGTCATTGGACAAGTGGGGTCATCGCATGTAAATTACGGTGACTTGTAAAGAGAATAAATAAATACATTTGCAAACATTTCTCCTGGCACTCGGAATGCCGGTGTGACAGTAATGGCCTATTACGATGCAATTCATGTAGAGATAAATGAGAGGGTGAACGTAGCCGCATCAAAGGCAATCCATCATAATCTGAAAGGGTTGTGGTAATGTCATGACAAAATGGCCTATTCATGTCTGTGCCAGGAAGGCCTCGGTTTGAGATCAGCTCCTGTAACGCCTCCATCTGTCCGTGTGTTCGGTGTCGCTTGCTATTTCTCATTCATCAGCTCTGACTCATCCTTCTAATAACCACCTAGATTTCCTTTTTCAGTGGTTTTCCCATTGTATGATTAGTCTGCCTGCCTCTCTGACTCACTCTGTTTATGGTCAGAGAAAAGCTTCCCCAGTGTTGTCTATTAGCGGGATAACTGTGCGTTGTGGCTTTGATCTCCTGGTCTCTGACAGGTTGCTTTCTCATCGCACCTAGACATGTCATTTTTGTTTCTTAGTCCTCTCATTCAAATATGTTTGCTGTCGGGCTGCTTCACCTCGTCACCTCAGGGCTCACTGGATCTTTGTGCAAACAGACCGAATCGCCGTTGCTGTGGTTAGAGGTTTCTCAGGTTTTTTTGTATGTTGCATTATGTCTAATGTTTGAAATTCGTCATAAAATAAAATTCATTCTGAAATATATTCACAAATGCTTTCAGAGAAACATTTTTGTTTGCCGCTGGGCAATAACAGTCATTTTCCACCATGAATTTTAATGAAGAGCAAATGTTGGCTCATTAGCAAAGTTAAGCTGCTTTTCAATAAAGGATAGATCGTTTTTTCATTCGAATTCTAAACCAGTTTTGGTGCATTATGGTCCTACTCTCTGGTATCTCTACTACATAAGCATACGTCTGCTACAACAGGGTCTTCCTTAGATTCAAATTCCTATTTTGAATCTGTATTATTATTAATCCTTTTAAATAATTACGCCTTCTTAACCTATTGCCTTTTATTGTAATATCTTTTTTCAGTAAGTGCGACAATATACAAATACAAAAAAACATTTTGTATTTTATTGCAGGATTCTGCATGGTTGTGCTTATTTGGAGTG